>NC_143474.1:1337012-1668018 GCF_987193195.1 Phasianus colchicus | reverse complement strand
GTCAAAAAATGGCGATTTGGGGTCAGAATTGGGGAAAATGGGTGAAAAATGGGGATTTTGGGGGAAAAAAAAAGTGAAATTTTGGGGTGAAAAATGGGGATTTTGGGGTCAAACGTTGGGGGAAATTTGGGGGGAAAACGGCGATTTTGGGTCAAAAAATGGGGATTTTGGGGTCTGTAAATGGAGATTTTTGGGAAAAGGATGAGAGATTTGGGGTCAAAAATGCGGATTTTGGGTCAAAATTGGGGAATATGGGTGAAAAATGGGGATTTTGGGGGGAAAAAATGAGGATTTTGGGGTGAAAAATGGCGATTTTGGTTAAAATGAGATTTGGGGTGAAAAATGGGGATTTTGGGTCAAAAAATGGAGGATTTTGGGTGAAAAATGGGGATTTTGGGTCGAAATTGGGTCAAAAATGGGGATTTTGGGGGAAAAAAGTGAAATTTTGGGGTGAAAAATGGCGATTTTGGGGAAAAAAGTTGAAATTTGGGGGTGAAAAATGGCGATTTTGGTTAAAATGGGGTTTGGGGTGAAAAATGGGGATTTTGGGTCAAAAAAATGGAGGATTTTGGGTGAAAAATGGGAATTTTGGGTCGAGATTGGGTCAAAAATGGGGATTTTGGGGGAAAAATTGGAATTTTGGGGTGAAAAATGGCGATTTTGGGGGAAAAAAGTTGAAATTTGGGGGTGAAAAATGGTGATTTTTGTTAAAATGAGATTTGGGGTCAAAAATGGGGATTTTGGGTCAAAAAAATGGAGGATTTTGGGTGAAAAATGGGAATTTTGGGTCGAGATTGGGTCAAAAATGGGGATTTTGGGGGAAAAATTGGAATTTTGGGGTGAAAAATGGCGATTTTGGGGGAAAAAAGTTGAAATTTGGGGGTGAAAAATGGTGATTTTTGTTAAAATGAGATTTGGGGTCAAAAATGGGGATTTTGGGTCAAAAAAATGGAGGATTTTGGGTGAAAAATGGGAATTTTGGGTCGAGATTGGGTCAAAAATGGGGATTTTGGGGGAAAAATTGGAATTTTGGGGTGAAAAATGGCGATTTTGGGGGAAAAAAGTTGAAATTTGGGGGTGAAAAATGGTGATTTTTGTTAAAATGAGATTTGGGGTCAAAAATGGGGATTTTGGGTCAAAAAAATGGAGGATTTGTGGTTAAAAATGGGGATTTTGGGTCAAAATTGGGGAAAATGGGTCAAAAATGGGGATTTTGGGGGGGAAAAAAGTGGAATTTTGGGGTGAAAAATGGCGATTTTGGGGGAAAAAAGTTGAAATTTGGGGGTGAAAAATGGCGATTTTGGTTAAAATGGGGTTTGGGGGAAAAATGGGGATTTTGGGTCAAAAAAATGAAAGATTTGGGGTTAAAAATGGGGAAAATGGGTCAAAAATGCGGATTTTGGGGGGAAAAATGGGATTTTTGGGGTGAAAAATGGCGATTTTGGTTAAAATGGGGTTTGGGGTGAAAAATGGGGATTTTGGGTCAAAAAATGGAGGATTTTGGGTGAAAAATGGGGATTTTGGGTCGAAATTGGGTCAAAAATGGGGATTTTGGGGGGAAAAAGTGAAAATTTGGGGTGAAAAATGGCGATTTTGGGGGAAAAAAGTTGAAATTTGGGGTGAAAAATGGCGATTTTGGTTAAAATGGGGTTTGGGGTGAAAAATGGGGATTTTGGGTCAAAAAATGGAGGATTTTGGGTGAAAAATGGGGATTTTGGGTCAAAATTGGGGAAAATGGGTGAAAAATGGGGATTTTGGGGGGAAAAAATGGGAATTTTGGGGTGAAAAATGGGGATTTTGGGTCAAAAAAATGGAGGATTTTGGGTGAAAAATGGGAATTTGGGGTCGAAATTGGGTCAAAAATGGGGATTTTGGGGGAAAAAAGTGAAATTTTGGGGGTGAAAAATGGGGATTTTGGGGGAAAAAAGTTGAAATTTGGGGGTGAAAAATGGCGATTTTGGTTAAAATGGGGTTTGGGGGGAAAAATGGGGATTTTGGGTCAAAAAAATGGAGGATTTTGGGTGAAAAATGGGAATTTTGGGTCGAGATTGGGTCAAAAATGGGGATTTTGGGGGAAAAAAGTTGAAATTTGGGGGTGAAAAATGGTGATTTTTGTTAAAATGAGATTTGGGGTGAAAAATGGGGATTTTGGGTCAAAAAATGGGGATTTTGGGTCAAAAAATGGAGGATTTGGGTCAAAATGGGGGCATTTGGGTCAATAGAGGAAAAAATGGGTGAAAAATGTGAAGTTTTGGTCTGAAATGTTGAAATTTTGAGGTGAAAAACGGGGATTTTGGGTCAAAATGAGATTTGGGGTAAAAAATGGTGATTTTGGGGAAAAAAAGAGGAAAATTGGGGGTCAAAAATAGGAAATTTTGGTGCAAAATGCATCAATTTGAGTCTAAAATGGGAGATTTGGGTGAAAACGAGTCGTTTTTGGGGTGAAAAACAACGATTTTGGGTCTGAAAAAAAGGAGATTTTGGGTCAAAAATGCCCATTTTTGGTTAAAAGATGAACAAAAAAGAGATTTTGGGTCAAAAAACGGCGATTTTGCGGCCTCAAAATGGCAGATTTTGGTTAAAAATTGGATTGGAGGTGAAAAATGGCGATTTTGGTGAGCAGAAAAAATCCGATTTTGGGTTCAAAATGCCCATTTTTGGTTAAAAAGAGATTTTGGGTCGAAAAAGGGCGATTTTGGGACTCAAAAATGGTGATTTTGGGTCAAAAGGAGAAGAGATTTTGGGTCAAAAAAGGCGATTTTGGGTTAAAAGCAGAAAATGTGGATCTTGCCTTGAGATTTTGGGTGAAAAAAAGGCGATTTTGGGTGAAAAAAAGGTGATTTTAAGGCCCCAAAATGGCGATTTTTGGTTAAAAAGAAGAAAGGAGATTTTGGGTCAAAAAAATGCAATTTTGGAGTCCCCAAAATGGCGATTTTTGGTCAAAGAAAATGGAGATTTGGGGTCAAAATGTGGGAAGAGATTTGGGGTGAAAAAACGCCGATTTTGGGTGAAAAAAGGCGATTTTTAGGCATCCAAAATAGCGATTTTTAGTCGCGTTGAATCCGTGCTGTTTTGGGTGAAAAAACGGCGATTTTGGGTCCCCAAAAATGGCGATTTTTGGTCAAAAATGTTTAAGGATCCATAATGGTGGATTTTGGTCAAAGAAAAGAGAGATTTTTGGGTGAAAAAACGGTGATTTTAGGACCCCAAAATGGCGATTTTTGGTGAAAAAGAAAAAAGGAGATTTTGGGTTAAAAAACGGCGATTTTGGGTCCCCAAAAATGGCGATTTTTGGTCAGAAATGTTTAGGGATCCATAATGGTGGATTTTGGTCAAAGAAAAGAGAGATTTTTGGGTGAAAAAACGGTGATTTTAGGACCCCAAAATGGCGATTTTTGGTTAAAAAGAAAAAAGGAGATTTTGGGTCAAAAAACGGCGATTTTGGGTCAAAAAAGAAAAGAGATTTTGGGTCAAAAATGGAGATTTTTGATACAGAAGAAGAATTTGGGTCAAAAAAAGGCGATTTTTGGTTAAAAAGAAAAGAAATTCGGGGTCAAAAATGCCGATTTTGGGGGAAAAAAGGCGATTTTTAGGCATCCAAAATAGCGATTTTTGGTCGCGTTGAATCCGTGCTGTTTTGGGTGAAAAAACGGCGATTTTGGGTCCCCAAAAATGGCGATTTTTGACACTGAGAACCGCCCCCAAAATCCCCCAATACCAAAATTGTCCAAAAAGGCCCAAATTGACCGAAAATGGTGACGAAATTTGACCAAATTTGGGCAAAATTCACCCAAAATCGAAGACGAAGGAGGAGAAAAGAAAAAACCCAAAATCTCCATTTTTGGACCCCAAAAATCCCCAAATTTGGGCAAATTTCGGAAGGTCAGAACTTGCATTTTTTGTTCAGTGCAAAAAAAACCGAATTTGACCAAAATTTGGAAATTTAAAGTTTAAATTTTGGGTGAAAAAAGCCCAAATTTGGGCAAATTTCAGAAGGTCAAAATTTGAAGTTTTTGTTCAGTGCAAAAAACCCAAAATTTGGGAAATTTAAAGTTTGAATTTTGGGTCAAAAAGCCCCAAATTTGGGCAAATTTCAGAATCTCAAAAATTTGCTTTTTTTGTTCAGAGCAAAAAAAACCAAATTTGACCAAAATTTGGAAATTTAAAGCTTGAATTTTGACCCAAAAAAGCCCAAATTTGGGCAAATTTCAGCAGCTCAAAAATTTGAATTTTTGTTCAGTGCAAAAAACCCAAAATTTGGGAAATTTAAAGTTTGAATTTTGGGTGAAAAAAGCCCAAATTTGGGCAAATTTCAGCAGCTCAAAAATTCGCAATTTTTTCAGTGCCAAAAACCCGAAATTTGACCAAAATTTAAAATTTTAAAGTTCGAATTTGGGGTGAAAAAAACCCAAATTTGGGCAATTTTCAAAAATCTCCATTTTCATTTTGATTCAAAACCCCCAAATTTGATCATTTTTAAAAATAGATGTAAAAAAAAAAAACCGAAATTTGACCAAAAATCGCAATTTTAAACTTCGAATTTTGGGTGAAAAAAGCCCAAATTTGACCAAATTTTGGAATTTTGAAGTTGGAATTTTGGGTGAAAAAAGCCCAAATTTGGGCAATTTTCAAAAATCTCCATTCTTATTTTGAGTCAAAAACCGAAAATTTGATCATTTTTAAAAATAGGTGTAAAAAAAAAACCGAAATTTGACCAAAAATCGCAATTTTAAACTTTGAATTTTGGGTGAAAAAAGCCCAAATTTGACCAAAATTTAAAATTTTAAAGTTGGAATTTTGGGTGAAAAAAGCCCAAATTTGGGCAATTTTCAAAAATCTCCATTTTCATTTTGAGTCAAAACCCCCAAATTTGATCATTTTTAAAAATAGGTGTAAAAAAAAAAACCGAAATTTGTCCAAAATTTGGAAATTTAAACTTCGAATTTTGGGTGAAAAAATCCCAAATTTGGGCAAATTTTCCAAAATCTCCATTTTCGTTTTTCGCCCATTTTGAAACCCGTCGCCATTCCCTTAATTAAACACCCCTAATTAACCGACCCCCCCCCTTCTTAATTAACGCCCCCCGATTAATTACTTAACCGCCATCTTTGTTAATTAACCCCTCCTAATTAACCCACGCTCTGACTGCAGCGTCGCCTTTTAATTACCTTAATTACCCCATCAACCTCCTTCCTACCCCCACCCCCTAATGAACACCCCCTTAATTAACGTAATTAACGCCCCCTTAATTAACCTAATTAACATCCACTCTTAATTAACGGCTCCTAATTAACAGTTTTGCTGCACCCACATTGACCGCAACCCCCGTCACCTTCTGGTTCCTTCCCCCTCCCCTTAATTAACAGCCATGATTAATTAATTTACCCCCCTCTTTAATTAACCCTCCTCTTCATTAACCCTTCCTCTTAATGAATACCCCTCTTGATTAACCCGTTCTCTTAATTAACCCCTCCTAATTAACCACGATGTTCTCTCACTCTGACTGTAGCAACACCACCACCTCCTCCCTCCCCCCCTTAATTAACATCCCTACTAATTAACCTCCCTTCTTAATTAACCTTCCCCTTAATTAACCCCTTCTATTACTTAACAACCCCCGTAATTAATACCCCCTCTTAATTAACGCCTCCTAATTAACCACGTTGTTCTCCAACACTTCTCTCACTCTGCCTGTAACAACACTGACACCTCCTCCCTCTCCCCCTTAATTAACACTCCTAACTAATTAGCCCCCCTTCTTAATAAACCCTCCTCTTAATTAACCCCTCCTCTTAATGAACACCCCTCTTAATTAACCCATTCTCTTAATTAACCCCTCTTAATTAACCACGATGTTTTCCAATGCTGCTCTCATTCTGACTGTAGCAACAGCGTCACACCATCACTCTCCCCCTGTTAATTAACGCCCCCAGTTAATTAACCCCCTTTCTTAATTAACCCTCCTCTCAACTAACCTTTCCTCTTACTTAACACCCCTCTTAATTAACCCGTTCTCTTAATTAACCCCTCCTAATTAACCACGTTGTTCTCCAACACTTCTCTCACTCTGACTGTAGCAACACTGACACTTCCTTCCTCCCCCCCTTTAATTAACACTCCTAACTAATTAACCCCCTATCTTAATTAACCCTCCTCTTAATTAACCCTTCCTCTTACTTAACACCCCTCTTAATTAACACCTCCTCTTAATTTACCTCTCCTAATTAACCACGATGTTCTCCAATGCTGCTCTCCCTCTGACTGTAGCAACAGCGTCACATCCTCCTCCCTCCCCCCCTTAATTAACATCCCTACTAATTAACCTCCCATCTTAATTAACTATCTTCTTAATTAACCCCTCCTCTTAATGAACACCCCTCTTAATTAACCTGCCCTCTTAATTAACCCCTCCTAATTAACCACGATGTTTTCCAATGCTGCTCTCACTCTGACTGTAGCAACACCACCACCTCCTCCCTCTCCCCCTTAATTAGCTCCCCAGTTAATTAACCCCCTTTCTTAATTAACCCTCCTCTTAATTAACCCTTCCTCTTAATGAACACCTCTCTTAATTAACCCTCTCCTAATTAACCACAATGTCCTCCCAGGCTGAACCCACTTCGACTGTAGCATCGCCGTCACCTTTGGGTTCCTTCCCCCCTCCTCATAATTAACACCCCAACTAATTAACCCCTCCTCTTAATTAACACCCCCTTAATTAACCTCCACTCTTAACTAACGCCCGCAATTAATGAGCCTCTCCTAATTAACCCCTAATTAACACCCACTTCGACTGTAGCATTGTTGTCACCTTTGGGTTCCTTCCCCCCTCCTCATAATTAACACCCCAACTAATTAACCCCTCCTCTTAATTAACACCCCCTTAATTAACCTCCACTCTTAACTAACGCCCGCAATTAATGAGCCTCTCCTAATTAACCCCTAATTAACACCCACTCCGACCGTAGCGACGCCGTCACCTCCAACTGTCTCATCACCTTCCTCCACCCCCCCTTAATTAACACTCCCAACTAATTGACCCCCCATCTTCAGCACCCCCCCCCCCTTAATTAACTCCTCCTCCTCATTAACATCCCCTAATTAACCACCGTATCCCACAGTCCTCCCCTGTTTCTCCCCCTCTGATTGCAGCGGCGACGACGACGACCCCCGGATTCCCTCCTCGTTCTTCTCCCCTAATTAACACCCCCCACCCCCAAATTAATTAACGCCCCCAACTAATTAACCTCTCTTAATTACCCACAGTTCCTGAGAGCGGGCCGACGTTGTACCCCCTCACCCCCTACTGTAGTCACGTTGAGGGTGACACCAACGTCACCATCGGCTTCCTCGTCACCTCCTTCATTCCCCCGCCTGTCAGCGTCACCTGCGCTACAGTCGGAAGCCCTGTGGAAACAACTCTGCCTGTTGTCACCTCCGGTGGTTACTACAGCCTCACAACTGCTGTCACCCTGCCTCTGGAGGAGGCCTGTCACACTGAACTCACCTGTAGGGCTCAGCATGAGGCCACCGGCGCCAACGTCGTTGAGACCATCAGAGGGGAAGGTGAGTCTTGGTTGGGGGGTTCTTGGACTGTTGGTTGAGTGGCAGGTCCTCCAGGAGGGGAAAATGGTCCTCCAGGGGGTGAGGAGGTGAGGATGGTCCTCCAGGAGGGGAAAATGGTCCTCCAGGAGGTGAAAAGGTGTGGATGGTCCTCCAGGAGCTGAGGAAGTGTGGATGGTCCTCCAGGAGGTGAGGAAGTGTGGATGGTCCTCCAGGAGGGGAAAATGGTCCTCCAGGGGGTGAGGAGGTGAGGATGGTCCTCCAGGAGGGGAAAATGGTCCTCCAGGGGGTGAGGAGGTGAGGATGGTCCTCCAGGAGGGGAAAATGGTCCTCCAGGGGGTGAGGAGGTGAGGATGGTCCTCCAGGAGGGGAAAATGGTCCTCCAGGAGGTGAAGATGGTCCTCCAGGAGGAGTTTGAGTGTTGGTGGGGTGGGAGGTCCTCCAGGAGGTGAGGATGGTCCTCCAGGAGGGGAAAATGATCCTTCAGGAGGTGAGGAATTGACAATGGTCCTCCAGGAGGGGAAAATGGTCCTCCAGGAGGTGTGGATGGTCCTCCAGGGAGTGTGGATGGTCCTCCAGGAGGGGAAAATGGTCCTCCAGGGGGTGAGGAGGTGAGGATGGTCCTCCAGGAGGGGAAAATGGTCCTCCAGGAGGTGAAGATGGTCCTCCAGGAGGAGTTTGAGTGTTGGTGGGGTGGGAGGTCCTCCAGGAGGTGAGGATGGTCCTCCAGGTGGGGAAAATAGTCCTCCAAGGGGTGAGGAGGTGAGGATGGTCCTCCAGAAGGGGAAAATGGTCCTCCAGGGGGTGAGGAGGTGAGGATGGTCCTCCAGGAGGGGAAAATGGTCCTCCAGGGGGTGTGGAGGTGAGGATGGTCCTCCAGGAGGGGAAAATGGTCCTCCAGGAGGTGAGGAGGTGAGCATGGTCCTCCAGGAGGGGAAAATGGTCCTCCAGGAGGTGAGGAAGTGTGGATGGTCCTCCAGGAGGGGAAAATGGTCCTCCAGGAGGGGAAAGAGTGTTGGTGGGGTGGGAGGTCCTCCAGGAGGGGAAAATGGTCCTCCAGGAGGTGAGGAGTTGAAGATGGTCCTCCAGGAGGGGAAAATGGTCCTCCAGGAGGAGTTTGAGTGTTGGTGGGGTGGGAGGTGCTCCAGGAGTTGAGGATGGTCCTCCAGGAGGGGAAAATGGTCCTCCAGGAGGTGAGGAGGTGAGGATGGTCCTCCAGGATGTGAAAATGGTCCTCCAGGAGGGGAAAATGGTCCTCCAGGAGGGGAAAATGGTCCTCCAGGAGGTGAGGAGGTGAAGATGGTCCTCCTGGAGGGGAAAATGGTCCTCCAGGAGGTGAAGATGGTCCTCCTGGAGAGGAAAGATTGTTGGTGGGGTGGGAGGTCCTCCAGGAGGGGAAAATGGTCCTCCAAGGGGTGAGGAGGTGAGGATGGTCCTCCTGGAAGGGAAAATGGTCCTCCAGGAGGGGAAAATGGTCCTCCAAGGGGGGTGGATGGTCCTCCAGGAAGGGAAAATAGTCCTCCAGGATGTGAGAATGGTCCTCCAGGAGGGGAAAATGGTCCTCCAGGAGGTGAGGAGGTGAGGATGGTCCTCCAGGAGGGGAAAATGGTCCTCCAAGGGGGGTGGATGGTCCTCCAGGAGGGGAAAATGGTCCTCCAGGAGGGGAAAATGGTCCTCCAGGATGTGAGGAGGTGAGGATGGTCCTCCAGGAGGTGTTTGAGTGTTGGTGGGGTCGAATAGTGGCGATTTGGGGTCCAAAATGGAGATTTTTGGGGTCCTGAAAGGAAGATTTTAGGTCGAAATCTGACATTTTTGAGTCCAAACTGGAGATTTTAGGATCTGGACTGGAGATCTTGGCTCCGAATCTGACATTTTTTTGGGGTGCAAAACAGAGATTTTGGGCTCCAAACTGAGCATCTTTGCCTCCAAACTCGACATTTTTTTTTTTTTTTGGACATTTTTGAGTTGGAAAAAACGCATTTTTGGCACCCGAAGGTGAGAATTTGGGGGTGGAAAACACCCGGATTTTGGGTCCCTCTGCTCACCTTGGGGGTGTTGTCCATCTTTTGACCCCACAGATTTCTGCCCTGTACCCAACCCCCCAAAAGTGACCCTCCTGAGTGACCCCACCCAGGACGACCCCGAACGTCGCGTCCTCCTCCTGTGCCTGGTGGAGGACCTACAGTCGGCCGGTGCTAAAATCCAATGGTTGGTGGACGAGGAGGATCTGAACCCCGAGAGCGAAGAATCTGGTTGTTCCGACTGTTCTGGCGGAGGTGTGAAACAGTGGAGCCGTGTCAACGTCAGTCGGACGGCGTGGAATAGTGGGAAGGTGTTCAAATGTCGGGTGACCAATGGCGGTTTGGAGGGAGAGGCCACCATCAGCAACGGTTGTGAAGGTGAGGGGGGTTGGGGGGTTGGCGGGGGGAGGGTGGTTGGAGGACTTTGGGGGTGGTTGGAGGACTCGGGGGGCTGTTGGAGGACTCTGGGTTGAAGATGGAGGACTTTGGAGTTGGTTGGAGGACTTTGGGGGCTGTTGGAGGACTCTGGGGGCTGTTGGAGGACTCTGGGTTGAAGATGGAGGACTTTGGAGGTGGTTGGAGGACTTTGGAGTTGGTTGGAGGACTTTGGAGGTGGTTGGAGGACTTTGGGGGTGATTGGGGGACTCTGGGGGCGGTTGGAGGACTTTGGGGGTGGTTGGAGGACTCTGGGTGGAAGATGGAGGACTTTGGAGTCGGTTGGAGGACTTTGGAGGTGGTTGGAGGACTTTGGGGGTGGTTGGAGGACTCTGGGTGGAAGATGGAGGACTTTGGAGGTGGTTGGAGGACTCTGGGGGCTGTTGGAGGACTCTGGGTGGAAGATGGAGGACTTTGGAGTTGGTTGGAGGACTTTGGGGCTGGTTGGAGGACTCTGAGGGTGGTTGGAGGACTTTGGGGGCGGTTGGAGGACTCGGGGGGCTGTTGGAGGACTCTGGGTTGAAGATGGAGGACTTTGGGGTTGGTTGGAGGACTTTGGGGGCTGTTGGAGGACTCTGGGGGCTGTTGGAGGACTCTGGGTTGAAGATGGAGGACTTTGGAGGTGGTTGGAGGACTTTGGAGTTGGTTGGAGGACTTTGGAGGTGGTTGGAGGACTTTGGGGGTGATTGGGGGACTCTGGGGGCGGTTGGAGGACTTTGGGGGTGGTTGGAGGACTCTGGGTGGAAGATGGAGGACTTTGGAGTCGGTTGGAGGACTTTGGAGGTGGTTGGAGGACTTTGGGGGTGGTTGGAGGACTCTGGGTGGAAGATGGAGGACTTTGGAGGTGGTTGGAGGACTCTGGGGGCTGTTGGAGGACTCTGGGTGGAAGATGGAGGACTTTGGAGTTGGTTGGAGGACTTTGGGGCTGGTTGGAGGACTCTGAGGGTGGTTGGAGGACTTTGGGGGCGGTTGGAGGACTCTGGAAGTGGTTGGAGGACTTTGGGGTGAAGGTTGGGAGTGGTTGAAGGAGTTTGGGGGTGGTTGGAGGACTTTGGAGGTGATTGGAGGACTTGGGGGGTGGTTGGAGGACTCCGAGGGTGACTGGAGGAGTTTGGGGATGGTTGGGGTGGTGGGAGGACTTTGGGGGTGGTTGGAGGACTTAGGAGGTGACTGGAGGACTTTAGGGGTTGAAGGTTGGGGGTGGTTGGAGGACTTTGGGGGTGGTTGGAGGACTTTGGGGGTGGTGGGAGGACTTGGGGTGAAGGATGGAGGACTTTGAGACCCTTCTCCTAAAATATCCTAAATTCGATGGGAAAAACGGCCAAAAACGGGGGAAAATGACCCCAAATCCCCCCATTCTGCGGTGCTATTATGGGATGGGCATTGAGTGGGGTGCTATTATGGGATGGCCATAATACAACCCCCTGTACCCCCTCTCAGCAGCCCCCAAACTGGAGGTATTGCTGCTCCCCAAATCGTCCTCTAACGAACGGGAAAAACGACCCCAAAATGGGGGAAAACGGCCCCAAAATGACCCCAAATCACCCCAAATCCCCCCATTCTGCTGTGCTATTATGGGATGGGCATTGAGTGGGGTTCTATTATGGGATGGCCATAATACAACCCCCTGTAACCCTCTCAGCAGCCCCCAAACTGGAGGTATCCCTGCTCCCCAAATCGTCCTCTAACGAATGGGAAAAACGACCCCAAAATGGGGGAAAACGACCCCAAAATGACCCCAAATCCCCCCAAATCACCCCAAATCTCCCCATTCTGCTGTGCTATTATGGGATGGCCATAATAGGACCCCCTCCATCCCCCACAGATTACCCGAAGCTGGAAGTATCCCTTCTCCCCAAATCGTCCTCTAACGAACGGAAAAAACGACCCCAAAATGGGGGGAAAACGACCCCAAAATGCCCCAAAATCCCCCCAAATCCCCCCTATTATGGGATGGCCATAATACAACCCCCTCTGTACCCCCTCTCAGCAGCCCCTAAACTGGAGGTATCCCTGCTCCCCAAATCGTCCTCTAACGAACAGGAAAAACGGCCCCAAAATGGAGGAAAACGGCCCCAAAATGCCCCAAAATGCCCCAAAATCCCCCCAAATTCCCCCATTCTGCTGTGCTATTATGGGATGGGCATTGAGTGGGGTGCTATTATGGGATGGCCATAATACAACCCCTCATATCCCCCTCAGCAGCCCCCAATCTGGAGGTATCCCTGCTCCCCAAATCGTCCTCTAACGAACGGAAAAAACGACCCCAAAATGGGGGAAAATGACCCCAAAATGACCCCAAATCCCCCCAAATCACCCCAAATCTCCCCATTCTGCTGTGCTATTATGGGATGGCCATAATACAACCCCATGTAACCCCTTCAGCAGCCCCCAAACTGGAGGTATCCCTGCTCCCCAAATCGTCCTCTAACGAACAGGAAAAACGGCCCCAAAATGGAGGAAAACGGCCCCAAAATGCCCCAAAATGCCCCAAAATCCCCCCAAATTCCCCCATTCTGCTGTGCTATTATGGGATGGGCATTGAGTGGGGTGCTATTATGGGATGGCCATAATACAACCCCCTGTACCCCCTCTCAGCAGCCCCCAAACTGGAGGTATCCCTGCTCCCCAAATCGTCCTCTAACGAATGGGAAAAACGACCCCAAAATGGGGGAAAACGACCCCAAAATGACCCCAAATCACCCCAAATCGCCCCAAATCCCCCCATTCTGCTGTGCTATTATGGGATGGCCATAATAGGACCCCCTCCATCCCCCACAGATTACCCTAAGCTGGAAGTATCCCTTCTCCCCAAATCGTCCTCTAACGAACGGAAAAAACGACCCCAAAATGGGGGGAAAACGACCCCAAAATGCCCCAAAATCCCCCCAAATCCCCCCTATTATGGGATGGCCATAATACAACCCCCTCTGTACCCCCTCTCAGCAGACCCCAGTCTGGAAGTATCCCTGCTCCCCAAATCGTCCTCTAACGAACGGAAAAAACGACCCCAAAATGGGGGGAAAACGACCCCAAAATGCCCCAAAATCCCCCCAAATCCCCCCTATTATGGGATGGCCATAATACAACCCCCTCTGTACCCCCTCTCAGCAGACCCCAGTCTGGAAGTATCCCTGCTCCCCAAATCGTCCTCTAACGAACGGAAAAAACGACCCCAAAATGGGGGGAAAACGGCCCCAAAATGCCCCAAAATCCCCCCAAATCCCCCCTATTATGGGATGGCCATAATACAACCCCCTCTGTACCCCCTCTCAGCAGACCCCAGTCTGGAAGTATCCCTGCTCCCCAAATCGTCCTCTAACGAACGGAAAAAACGACCCCAAAATGGGGGGAAAACGACCCCAAAATGCCCCAAAATCCCCCCAAATCCCCCTTATTATGGGATGGCCATAATACAACCCCCTCTGTACCCCCTCTCAGCAGACCCCAGTCTGGAAGTATCCCTGCTCCCCAAATCGTCCTCTAACGAACGGAAAAAACGACCCCAAAATGGGGGGAAAACGGCCCCAAAATGCCCCAAAATCCCCCCAAATCCCCCCTATTATGGGATGGCTATAATACAACCCCCTCTGTACCCCCTCTCAGCAGCTCCCAGTCTGGAAGTATCCCTTCTCCCCCCATCCCCGGAGGAGCTTTTCGTCAGTCACAACGCGACGGTGACGTGCGTGGTCAGCAACGTCGAGACCCCAGGGGGGGTCAGCATCTCATGGAAACGCAGCAGCGGGGCAGGGTTGGACGTCAGTCAGACGGAGGACAGACAGGCGGACGGCCGTTACACCGTCAGGAGCTTCCTGAGGGTCTGCGTGGAGGAATGGAACGGAGGGGAGGAGTTCGAGTGCGCGGTGGGGGTGGAGGAGGGGGAGGAGGTGAAGAAGAGCATCAGGAAGGATTTGGGTGAGTGGGGTTTTGGGGGGTTGTTTTTTTGGGGGGGGGGGTTGGGGGGGGTGGGGGTGGGGGGGGGAGGGGGGAAATGGGGGGGAAATGGGGGAAATTAGGAGAAAATGGGAGGAAATGGGAGGGAAATGGGAGGAAAATGGGGGAAATTAGGAGAAAATGGGAGGAAATGGGAGGAAATGGGGGGAAAATGGGAGGAAAATGGGGGGAAATGGGGGAAATTAGGAGAAAATGGGAGGGAAATGGGGGGGAAATGGGGGGGAAATGGGGGAAAATAGGAGAAAATGGGAGGAAATGGGGGGGAAATGGTGGGGAATGGGGGTGAAATGGGGGAAATGGGGGGGAAATGGGGGAAATTAGGAGAGAATGGGAGGAAATGGGGGGGAAATGGGGGGAAATGGGAGGAAAATGGGGGGAAATGGGGGGAATTAGGAGAAAATGGGAGGGAAATGGGGGGGAAATGGGGGGGAAATGGGGGAAATGGGGGGGAAATGGGGGGAGGAAGGGGGGAAAATGGGGGAAATTGGGAGAAAATGGGGGTGAAATGGGGGTGAAATGGGGGAAATGGGGGGGAAATGGGGGAAAATAGGAGAAAACGGGAGGAAATGGGGGGGAAATGGGGGGAAATGGGGGAAATGGGGGGGAAATGAGGGGAGAAAGGGGGGAAAATGGGGGGGAAATGGGGGAAATTAGGAGAAAATGGGAGGAAATGGGGGGGAAATGGGGGAAATGGGGGGGAAATGGGGGGAGGAAGGGGGGAAAATGGGGGAAATTGGGGGTGAAATGGGGGTGAAATGGGGGGAAATGGGGGAAATGGGGGAAATGGGGGGGAAATGGGGGAAATTAGGAGAAAATGGGAGGGAAATGGGGGGGAAATGGGGGGGAAATGGGGGAAATTAGGAGAAAATGGGAGGAAATGGGGGGGAAATGGGAGGAAAATGGGGGAAATGGGGGGGAAATGGGGGGAGAAAGGGGGGAGAAAGGGGGGAAATTGGGGGAAATTGGGAGAAAATGGGGGGAAATGGGGGGAGAAAGGGGGGAAAATGGGGGAAATTAGGAGAAAATGGGAGGAAATGGGGGGGAAATGGGAGGAAAATGGGGGGAAATGGGGGGGAAATGGGGGAAATTGGGAGGAAATGGGAGGAAAATGGGGTAAATTGGAGGAAAAAGGGAGGAAAATGGTGGAAATTCGTAGAAAATGGGGGTAAAATGGGGGGAAATGGGGGGAAATGGGGGAAATGAGGGGGGGAAAGGGAGGAAAATGGGGGAAATGGGGGGGAAAGGGAGGAAATGGGGGGAAATTCGGAGAATGGGGTGAAATGGGGGGGAAATGGGGGAGAAATGGGGGAAATGGGAGGAAATGGGAGGAAAATGGGGGAAATTAGGAGAAAATGGGAAGAAAATGGGGGGAGGAAATGGGGGAAAATTGGGGAAACTGGAAGGGAATTGGGGGGGAAGTTGGGAAAATTGGAGGGAAAAAGGGAGAAAAATGGGAGAAATTGGGGGAAAATGGGAAAACTGGGGGGCAAAAGGGGAGAAAATGGGGGGGAAATGGGGAAAATCAAAGGCAATCAAAGCCTTCTGAACACAAATAGGGATGAAATCCTGCAGAAAATTGGGCAGAAATGGCTCAAAATCAGGCAAACCATCTCAAAACAGGGCGCAAATATTGGAACACCAAAACCCAGCCAAAAAACGGCCCCAAAACTGCCATTTTTAACCCCAAATCTGCCTTTTTTCACCCTATATTCCATCCTCATTAGCAATCAAAGCCTTTTTGAGAGGAATAGAGATAAAAACCAACAGAAAATTGGGCAAAAATGGCTCAAAATCAGGCAAAAGCATCTCAAAATTGAACGCAAATCCCCATATACCAAAACCTAGCCAAAAAACTGCCCCAAATCTGCCATTTTTAACCCCAAATCTGCCATTTTTCACCCCAAATCTGCCTTTTTTCACCCTATATTCCATCCTCATTAGCAATCAAAGCTTTCTGACTACAAATAGGCATGAAATCCCACAGGAAATTGGGCAGAAATGGCTCAAAATCAGGCAAAAGCATCACGAAATCGAACGCAAACCCCCATACACCAAAACCTAGCCAAAAAACGGCCCCAAAACTGCCGTTTTTAACCCCAAATCTGCCTTTTTTCACCCTATATTCCATCCTCATTAGCAATCAAAGCCTCTTTGAGAGGAGCAGTGGCGAAATCCTCCAGAAAATTGGGCAAAAATGGCTCAAAATCAGGCAAACCATCTCGAAATGGGGCGCAAATTCCCATATACGAAAACCTGTCCAAAAAACTGCCCCAAAACTGCCATTTTTAACCCCAAATCTGCCTTTTTTCACCCTAAACTCCATCCTCATTAGCAATCAAAGCTTTTTGGAGAGGAATTGGGGCGAAATCCTGCAGCAAATTGGGCAAAAATGGCTCAAAATCAGGCAAACCATCTCGAAATGGGGCGCAAATCCCCATACACCAAAACCTGTCCAAAAAACGGCCCGAAAACTGCCATTTTTAACCCCAAATCTGCCTTTTTTCACCCTATATTCCATCCTCATTAGCAATCAAAGCCTTTTGAAGCAAAATAGGGATGAAATCCCACAGGAAATTGGGTAGAAATGGCTCAAAATCAGGCAAAAGCATCTCAGAATTGAACGCAAATCCCCATACACCAAAACCTAGCCAAAAAACTGCCCCAAATCTGACATTTTTAACCCCAAATCTGCCTTTTTTCACCCAATATTCCATCCTCATTAGCAATCAAAGCTTTCTGACTACAAATAGGGATGAAATCCCACAGGAAATTGGGCAGAAATGGCTCAAAATCAGGCAAAAGCATCACGAAATCGAACGCAAACCCCCATACACCAAAACCTAGCCAAAAAACGGCCCCAAAACTGCCGTTTTTAACCCCAAATCTGCCTTTTGTCACCCTATACTCCATCCTCATTAGCAATCAAAGCCTTTTTGAGAGGAATAGAGATAAAAACCCACAGAAAATTGGGCAAAAATGGCTCAAAATCAGGCAAACCATCTCGAAATGGGGCGCAAATCCCATATACCAAACCCTAGCCAAAAAACGGCCCCAAAGTAGCATTTTTTGTCCCCAAATCTGTGTTTTTCACCCTATACTCCATCCTCATTAGCAAGCAAAGCCTCTTTGAGAGGAATTGGGGCAAAATCCTGCAGCAAATTGGGCAGAAATGGCTCAAAATCAGGCAAAACCATCTCAAAATCGAACACAAACCCCAAACACCAAATCCTAGCCAAAAAACTGCCCCAAAACTGCCATTTTTAACCCCAAATCTGCCTTTTTTCACCCTAAACTCCATCCTCATTAGCAATCAAAGCTTCTTTGAGAGGAGCAGTGGCGAAATCCTGCAGCAAATTGGGCAAAAATGGCTCAAAATCAGGCAAAAGCATCTCAGAATTGAACGCAAATCTCCATACACCAAAACCTGTCCAAAAAACTGCCCCAAATCTGCCATTTTTAACCCCAAATCTGCCTTTTTTCACCCAATATTCCATCCCCATTAGCAATCAATGTCTCTTTGAGAGGAATTGGGGTGAAATCCTGCAGAAAATTGGGCAAAAATGGCTCAAAATCAGGCAAACCATCTCGAAATGGGGCGCAAATCCCCATATACCAAAACCTAGCCAGAAAACGGCCCCAAAACTGCCATTTTTAACCCCAAATCTGCCATTTTTAACCCCAAATCTGCCTTTTTTCACCCTATATTCCATCCTCATTAGCAATCAAAGCCTTTTGATGCAAAATAGGGATGAAATCCTGCAGAAAATTGGGCAAAAATGGCTCAAAATCAGGCAAACCATCTCGAAATGGGGCGCAAATCCCCATATACCAAAACCTAGCCAAAGAACTTCCCCAAAACTGCCGTTTTTAACCCCAAATCTGCCTTTTTTCACCCTATATTCCATCCTCATTAGCAATCAAAGCTTTCTGACTACAAATAGGGATGAAATCCCACAGGAAATTGGGCAGAAATGGCTCAAAATCAGGCAAAAGCATCTCAGAATTGAACGCAAATCTCCATACACCAAAACCTGTCCAAAAAACTGCCCCAAATCTGCCATTTTTAACCCCAAATCTGCCTTTTTTCACCCAATATTCCATCCTCATTAGCAATCAAAGCCTTTTGATGCAAAATAGGGATGAAATCCTGCAGAAAATTGGGCAAAAATGGCTCAAAATCAGGCAAACCATCTCGAAATGGGGCGCAAATCCCCATATACCAAAACCTAGCCAAAGAACTTCCCCAAAACTGCCGTTTTTAACCCCAAATCTGCCTTTTTTCACCCTATATTCCATCCTCATTAGCAATCAAAGCTTTCTGACTACAAATAGGGATGAAATCCCACAGGAAATTGGGCAGAAATGGCTCAAAATCAGGCAAAAGCATCTCAGAATTGAACGCAAATCTCCATACACCAAAACCTGTCCAAAAAACGGCCCCAAATCTGCCATTTTTAACCCCAAATCTGCCTTTTTTCACCCAATATTCCATCCTCATTAGCAATCAAAGCCTTTTGATGCAAAATAGGGATGAAATCCTGCAGAAAATTGGGCAAAAATGGCTCAAAATCAGGCAAACCATCTCGAAATGGGGCGCAAATCCCCATACACCAAAACCTAGCCAAAAAAACGGCCCCAAATCTGCCATTTTTAACCCCAAATCTGCCTTTTTTCACCCTAAACTCCATCCTCATTAGCAATCAAAGCCTCTTTGAGAGGAGCAGTGGCGAAATCCTGCAGCAAATTGGGCAAAAATGGCTCAAAATCAGGCAAACCATCTCGAAATGGGGCGCAAATCCCCATACACCAAAACCCAGCCAAAAAACTGCCCCAAATCTGCCATTTTTAACCCCAAATCTGCCTTTTTCCCCCCCAGATTCTCCTCTCCACGCCCCCTCCGTCTACATCTTCCCCCCCCCAGCCGAAGAATTATCCCTCCAAGAAACAGCAACCCTCACCTGCATGGCCACCTCCTTCCTCCCTTCTTCCATCCTCCTGACGTGGACGCAACAAAACCGCCCGGTTTCCACCCAAAATTATCTCAATTTTGGGCCGGTGAAAGACGGCGAATTTTTTAGCATTTACAGCAAATTGGTGATTCCTGTTTCCGATTGGCAAAGGGGAGACGTTTTCGGTTGCGTGGTCGGCCATGATGGCATCATCCCTTTGAATTTCATCCAGAAAAACATCGATAAAAGTGCCGGTAAAGCTTCTCACGTCAACGTTTCCGTCGTCCTCTCCGATTCCGACGTCACCTGTTATTAATTAAGCTCGTTAAGCCTTAATTAACTCCTCCCTCCCCCTCTCGTTACGTCAATAAAAGAGCCTGAAATCACACTTCCACCCCACCAAGAAAAAAAGAAGTGCTGATGGTTCGGGGGGTTCGGTTGCGGGGTTTCGGTTCGTCGCGGCCAACGAGGGGGGAGGAGGGGGTAATTAGCGGGGGTTGTTAATGAGGCTTGGGTTCAGCAGAGGGGTGAGGTGGATTCGGCCCCAAATTGGGTGATTTGAAGGCGGTTTGGAGCAGATTTTCCCCATTTCTGACCCAGTTTTTCCCCATTCTGACCCAATTTTCCCCATTCTGACCCATTTTTCCCCATTTTCCCCATTTCTGACCCATTTTTCCTCATTTCTGACCCATTTTCCCCATTTCTGACCCAATTTTCCCCATTTTTCCCCATTTCTGAACCAATTTCCCCATTCTGACCCATTTTTCCCCATTTTCCCCATTTCTGACCCATTTTTCCCATTTCTGAGCCAGTTTTCCCCATTTCTGACCCAATTTCCCCATTCTGACCCATTTTTCCCCATTTTTCCCCATTTCTGAACCAATTTCCCCATTCTGACCCATTTTTCCCCATTTTCCCCATTTCTGACCCATTTTTCCCATTTCTGAGCCAGTTTTCCCCATTTCTGACCCAATTTCCCCATTCTGACCCATTTTTCCCCATTTTCCACATTTTTAACCCAAGTTTCCCCATTTCTGACCCATTTTTCCCCATTTCTGACCCAGTTTCTCCATTCTGACCCATTTTCCCCTATTTTCCACATTTTTAACCCAATTTTCCCCATTTCTGACACATTTTTCCACATTTCTGACCCAATTTCCCCATTTCAGACCCATTTTTCCAATTTCTAACCCAATTTCCCCATTCTGACCCATTTTCCCCCATTTTTGAACATTTTTAACCCATTTTTCCCAATTCTGACCCATTTTCCCCATTTCTGACCCAATTTTCCCCATTTTTCCCCATTTCTGCCCCAATTTCCCCATTCTGACCCATTTTCCCCCATTTTCCACATTTTTAACCCATTTTTCCCAATTCTGACCCATTTTCCCCATTCTGACCCAATTTTCCCCATTTTTCCCATTTCTGAACCAGTTTCCCCATTCTGACCCATTTTCCCCCATTTTCCACATTTTTAACCCAATTTTCCCCATTTCTGACCCATTTTTCCCCATTTCTGACCCAATTTCCCCATTCTGACCCATTTTCCCCCATTTTTCCCCATTTCTGAACCAGTTTCCCCATTCTGACCCATTTTCCCCCATTTTCCACATTTTTAACCCAATTTTCCCCATTTCTGACCCATTTTTCCCATTTCTGACCCAGTTTCCCCCATTTTCCACATTTTTAACCCAATTTTCCCCATTTCTGACCCAATTTACCCCATTTCTGATCCATTCTGACCCATTTTCCACATTTTTAACCCAATTTTCCCCATTTCTGACCCAGTTTTCCCCATTTCTGACCCATTTTTCCCCATTTTTCACCATTCTGCGCCAGTTTTCCCCATTTCTCACCCAATTTCCCCATTCTGACCCATTTTTCCCCATTCTGGCCCATTTTTCCCAGTTCTGACCCAGTTCTTCCCATTCCTCACCCAGTTTCCCATTTTCCAAGCAATTTCTGATCCATTCAGACCAAATTTTCCCCAATTTTCCCCATTTCTGACCCAGTTTTCCCCATTTCTGATCCAGTTTCTCCATTCTGACCCATTTTTCCCCAATTTCTGACCCAATTTTCCCCATTTTTGACCCAATTTTCCCCATTCTGACCCATTTTTTTCCCCATTTTTCCACATTCTGACCCAATTTTCCCCATTTCTCATCCAGTTTCTCGATTCTGTCCAATTTTTCCCAATTTTCCCCAAATTTTCCCCATTTCTGACCCATTTTCTCCCAATTCTGACCCAGTTTCCCCATTCTGACCCATTTTATCCCCAGTTCTAACCCAATTTTCCTCATTTCTGACCCAATTTTCCCCATATTCCCCCACTCTCCCAATGTCTAAGCAATTTCTGACCCATTTCTGAGCCAGTTTTCCCCATTCTGACCCATTTTTTCCCAATTTTTTTCCCATTTCTGAACCAGTTTCCCCATTCTGACCCATTTTTCCCCATTTTTCCCAATTTCTAACCCAATTTTCCCCATTCTGACCCAATTTTCCCCATTTCTGACCCAATTTCCCCATTCTGACCCATTTTTCCCCATTTTCCACATTTCTAACCCTATTTTCCCCATTTCTGACCCAGTTTCTCCATTCTGACCCATTTGTCCCCAGCTTTTCCCCATTTCTGATAAATTCTGACCCAGTTTTCCCAATTCTGACCCAATTTTCCCCATTTCTGACCCAGTTTCTCCATTCTGACCCATTTTTTCCCAATTCTGACCCAATTTTTCCAATTTCTAACCCAATTTTCCCCATTCTGACCCAATTTTCCCCATTTCTGACCCAATTTCCCCATTCTGACCCATTTTTCCCCATTTTCCACATTTTTAATCCAATTTTCCCCATTTCTGACCCCGTTTCTCGATTCTGACCCATTTTTTCCCCAATTTTTCCCCATTTTAGACCCATTTCTGACTTGGTTTTCCCAATTCTGATTCATTTTTCCCCATTTTTCCCTATTTCTGACCCAGTTTCACCATTCTGACCCATTTTTTTCCCATTTCTGACCCAGTTTTCCCCATTCTGTCCCAATTTTTCCCCATTTCTGACCCAATTTCCCCCATTTTTACACATTTTTCATCATTTTGATCCAAATTCCCTCATTTCAGTCCCATTTTTCCCAATTCTGACCCAATTTTCCCCATTCTGACCCAATTTTCCCCCATTTCGGACCCATTTTTCCCCATTTCTGACCCAATTTTCCCAATTTTTACACATTTTTCATCATTTTGACCCAAATTCCCTCATTTCTGTCCCATTTTTCCCAATTCTGACCCAATTTTCCCCATTTCTGACCCATTTTTTGCCCATTCTGACACATTTTTCCCCATTCTGACCCAATTTCCCAAATTTCTACACATTTTTCATCATTTTGACCCAAATTCCCTCATTTCTGTCCCATTTTTCCCAATTCTGACCCAATTTTCCCCATTTTTGACCCATTTTCCCCATTTCTGACCCCATTATTCTGAATTCTGACCCAATTTTCCCCATTCTGACCCAATTTTCCCATTTTTGACCCATTTTTTCCCCATTTCTGACCCATTTTCCCATTTCTGTCCCAATTTCCCCCATTTTTACACATTTTTCATCATTTTGACCCAAATTCCCCATTTCTGACCCATTTTTCCCAATTCTGACCCAATTTTCCCCATTCTGACCCAATTTTCCTCATTTCTGCCCAAATTTTTGCCCATTCAGACCCAATGTTCCCAATTTTTCCCATTTCTAACCCAATTTTCCCACATTTCCGACCCCTTTTTCCCCATTTTTCCCCATTTTTAATCATTTTGACCCAAATTCCCCATTTCTGACCCAATTTTCCCAATTCTGACCCAATATTTCCCATTTCTCTCTGTATTTCCCCATTTCTGACCCAATTTCCCCATTTTTTACAAATTTTGAATCAATCCGACCCAATTTTGCCTTTTTTTTGTCCCAATTTCCCTCAATTTTGGGTCTTTTCCCCATTTTTTCCATTCTCTCAATTTTGCCCCATTTTTTCCCAATTCCCTCCAAATTCCTCCCAAATTTTTGTCCATTTCCCCCCATTTCTGACCCAATTTCCCCATTTTTTACCCATTTTTAATCAATCCGACCCAATTTTCCCATTTTTTTGTCCCAATTTCCCTCATTTTTGGGTCATTTTCCCATTTTTTACCATTCTCTCCATTTCTTTTTTCCCCCATTTCCCCAATTTTTCCCAATTTCCCCCAATTTTCCCCCAAATTTTTATCCATTTCCCCCCATTTCTGACCCAATTTCCCCATTTCTTACAAATTTTGAATCAATTCAACCCAATTTTCCCGTTTTTTGTCCCAATTTCCCTCATTTTTGGGTCATTTTCCCACTTTTTACCATTCTCTCCATTTCTTTTCTTCCCCATTTCCCCAATTTTTCCCAATTTCCCCCAATTTTCCCCCAAATTTTTGTCAATTTCCCCCCATTTCTGACCCAATTTCCCCATTTTTTACTCATTTTTAATCAATCCGACCCAATTTTGCCTTTTTTTTTTTAACCCACTTTCCCTCATTTTTGGGTCATTTCCCCTTTTTTTACCATTCTCTCAATTTTTTCCCATTTTTTCCCAATTCCCTCCAAATTCCTCCCAAATTTTTGTCCATTTTCCCCCATTTCTGACCCAATTTCCCCATTTTTTACAAATTTTGAATCAATTCAACCCAATTTTGCCTTTTTTTTTTGTCCCAATTTCCCTCATTTTTGGGTCAATTTCCCCCATTTTTTTTTTTTTTTTTACCATTTTCCCATTTTTTTTTTTCCCCCATTTTCCCCCAATTTTCCCCAAATTCCCCCCAATTTTTTGGGCCACTTTTCCCTATTTTCCCCATTTCTCTAACTCCACATTTTTCACCCCAAAATTGGGGCAAAAACCCCCAAATTCACCATTTTCCCACTGATTTCTCCGGGCCCAAAATCGAGCAAAAAAAGAAAACGATCAAAAAAGGATTTTTCACCCCAAAAATCCCCTCCTTGAGCTCATCTATGAGAATCGGGTTTTTTGGTGTTTCTCACCCAAAATTTTCACTTCCCTTTTTCCACGCTTCGAAGCCTTGGCTGTAAACAAGGGGAGGAAATGGGCTGAAAAAGTGCAATTTTGGGGCATGAAACGAAGAACCGAAACTTCACTTTTTTTGCAGAAGTGCCTCAAGAGGGAAATCGGGCAAAAATGGGTCAAAATTGGGTGAAAATATCATTTTTATGGGTTTTTTTTTGCAGACTGTGTCAAAATTTGACGTTTTCCCATCTGATATTCAAAGATTTTGGGCCAAAATCGGGGGAAATTGGGGCAAATTTGGGTGAAAACGGCGCTTTTTGGTGCGTTTACCAAAAACGTTCATTTTTGTGAAATATTTTGGAGGAATTGGGGGAAATTTGGGGGAAATTTGAGGTTTTTCGGTCCATCCATCCCCATATCCTCAAATCCTCATTATTTGGAGAAAAACTGAGTGGATTTGGGGCAGTTTTGGGTGAAAATGACCATTTTTGATGAGGGAGTCAAAATTTGCCAGATTCCTCCCAAATTCGCTCAATTTTGGTCCAAAATTCATTTAAAAAATAAAGCAATTTTGGCCCAAGCACCAAAAAATCCAATTTTCAGCCCATTTTGTCCCCATTTTGTCGATTTTCACCCAAATTCTGCCCCAAATCCTCCTCCAAAAATGAGCATTTTTGGGTCATTCATCAAAAAATGGCATTTTCCCCAATTTTTGGTCCCAAATCGTTCAACAGTTTCTGGGAATTTGGTGAAAAATGAGTAAAAACGGTGAAAATTGAAAATATGACAGAAATTGGGGCAAAATTTGGGGGAAAACAGTGAAAATTGTGATTTTGGGTTGCATTTACCAAAAATCTGTGTTTTTTTTCACCCCATTTTCAGCCGTTTTTCAACCAATCTTGGGGGCCAAATTCTTGCTGTAATTTATGGGAATTTGGTGAAAATTGGGGGAAAATTGAACTTTTTGAGGTGTTGACCCAAATTTGTTTTTTTTTTTAGGATTATTTTGGACCAAAATTGGGAAAAATTTGGGGTAAAATTGGGTGAAAGTGGCTGAAAATTGAATGGAAGAATTGAATGGCTGAAAATTTAGGAGATTTTTTGGGGGAAAATTGGGGGAAAACTGGTAAGAATTGGTAAAAATTGGGTGAAAGGAGGTGAAAATTAATGAAAATCAGGGAATATTGGGTGAAAAAATGGGGGAAAATCGGATAAAATTGGGCAAAATTTGCTGAAAACTGGTGGAAAATTGGGCAAGAATTGGAAGCAGATCGTCTGAAAACTGGGTGAAAATTGGGCAAAAATGGGACAAAACGGGTCAAAATAGGTTAAAAAATTACTAAAATTGGGGGAAAATAGGTGAAAATCTGCAAATATTGGGTAAAAACGGTGGAAAATGGGTGAAAATTACCCCAAATTGGGCAAAAATATCTGAAAATCCCCATTTTTCGTGCAGCATTTTGGATCAGTATTGGTTGAAAATCAGCCCCCAAAAATGCTCCAAAACGCCTCAAAATCGTCCAAAAATGGGATGAAAAGATGAATTTTTGACCATGCACTGAATGTTGCCAAATTCCAGAAGAATTCTGGGTCAAAATTGAATGAAAATTGGGTGAAAATTGGGTAAGAATTGGGCAAAAATGGCTAAAAATCAAACGGAAATTGGCTGAAAATTAGGGGGAAGTTTTGGTGAAAATTAGGCAAAAACGGGCAAATATTTGGGGAAAAGAAGAGAAAATGTATGAAAATCAGTGAATACTGGGTGAAAAATGGGGAAAATTCGATAAAATTGGGCAAAAATGGCTAAAAATTGTTCGAAAATTGGGTCAACAATTGGATGCAAATTGTCTGAAAATCGGGGGAAATTTTGGGGCAAAACTGGGGGAAAATGGGTAAAAATGAGTCAGAATTGTGTGAAAAGAGATTAAAATGGTTAAAAATCACTAAAATTAGTAATACTGGTTGAAAAAAAGTGGAAAATACCCCTAAAAGACCCAAAAATGGTAAAAAGAAATCTGAAAATCCCCATTTTTGGCAGGTTGTTTTCAGCTGTGATTGGCTGAAAATCCACCCCAAAAATGCACCAAAACGCCTCAAAATTGCCCCAAAATGGGATGAAAAGATGAATTTTTGATCATGCACTGAAAGCCCTCAAATTCCAGAAGAATTCTGGGTCGAAATTTTGTGAAAATACCCCAAAATGGTAAAAAAAAATCTGAAAATCCCCATTTTTGGCACGTTGTTTTCGACCGCGATTGTCTGAAAATCCACCCCAAAAATGCTCCAAAACGCCTCAAAATCGCCCCAAAATGGGATGAAAAGATGAATTTTTGATCAGGCACTGAAAGCCCTCAAATTCCAGAAGAATTCTGGGTCGAAATTGGGTGAAAATACCCAAAAATGGTAAAAAAAAATCTGAAAATCCCCATTTTTAGCAGGTTGTTTTCAGCCGCGATTATCTGAAAATCCACCCCAAAAATGCTCCAAAATGCCTCAAAATCGCCCCAAAATGGGATGAAAAGATGAATTTTTGATCAGGCACTGAAAGCCCTCAAATTCCAGAAGAATTCTGGGTCGAAATTGGGTGAAAATACCCAAAAATGGTAAAAAAAAATCTGAAAATCCCCATTTTTAGCAGGTTGTTTTCAGCCGCGATTGTCTGAAAATCCACCCCAAAAATGCTCCAAAACGCCTCAAAATCGCCCCAAAATGGGATGAAAAGATGAATTTTTGATCAGGCACTGAAAGCCCTCAAATTCCAGAAGAATTCTGGGTCGAAATTGGGTGAAAATACCCAAAAATGGTAAAAAAAAATCTGAAAATCCCCATTTTTAGCAGGTTGTTTTCAGCCGCGATTATCTGAAAATCCACCCCAAAAATGCTCCAAAATGCCTCAAAATCACCCCAAAATGGGATGAAAAGATGAATTTTTGATCATGCACTGAATGTTGCCAAATTCCAGAAGAATTCTGGGTCAAAATTTTGTGAAAATACCCCAAAATGGTAAAAAAAAATCTGAAAATCCCCATTTTTGGGAGGTTGTTTTCGGCTGTGATTGGCTGAAAATCAGCCCCCAAAATGCTCCAAAACGCCTCAAAATCACCCCAAAATGGCCCCAATTTCCCCCTTTTTTTCCCCTCTTTGCCCAAAACTGCCTTTTTTCTCCCCAGATTTGGACTGCACGTCGTTGATGTGGGACCAGGAGGAAAACGGCAGCGATTTGTGGACGGCCGTCACCTTCGCCATCCTCTTCATCCTCAGTCTTTTCTATGGGGCTGGAGTCACCCTCGTTAAGGTACCGCCCCTCGTTAGCGCTAATTAAGGCGCCCGGGGCGGATGGGGATTAATTAAGACCTCCTTTGAGGTGTTTGGAAGGGATGGAAAGCGTTGAAAGGCCGAAAATTGACCTCGCCTGACCCCAAATCGACCCCAAATCGACCCCGGTGACCCCAACGTGACCCCTGTGACCTCGAGTGACCCCAAATTGACCCCGGGTGACCCCTGTGACCCCGAGTGACCTTGAAGTTGACCTCAAATTGACCCCAAGCTGATCCCGTGACCCGGAATTGACCCCAAGTGACCTCAAGTGACCCCAACGTTGACCTTCAGTGACCCCAGTGTGACCCCAAATGACCCCAAGTGACCCCAAAGTTTACCTCAAGTGACCCCAAGTGAGCCCATGTGACCCCAAGTGACCCCCAGTGTGACCTCGAGCGACCCCAAATGACCCCAAGCTGACCCCAATGTGACCCCAAGTGACCTCTGTGACCCCAAATGTCCCCAAAGTTGACCCCAAGTGACCCCAAATGAACTCAAATGACCCCAGCGTGACCCCAAGTGACCTCAAAGGGACCCCAAATGACCCCAAGTGACCACATTGTGACCCCAAATGTCCCCAAAGTTGACCCCAAGTGACCTCAAAGGGACCCCAGTGACCCCTGTGACCACAAGTGACCCCAAAGTGACCCCAAAGTGACCCCAATGTGACCCCAGTGTGACCCCACTGACCTCAAAGGGACCCCACTGTGACCCCAAGTGACCCCAACGTTGACCTCAAATGACCCCAAATGACCCCCAGCGTGACCCCAAGTGACCCCAAATGACCCATGTGACCCCAAATGAATCCACGTGACCCCAAAGTTGACCTCAAGTGACCTCAAGTGACCCTAAGTGACCCCATTTGACCCCAAGTTACCCCAATGTGACCCCAAGTGACCCCTGTGACCCCTAATGACCCCCAACGTGACCCCAAGTGACCTTAGTATGACCTCAAGTGACCCCAATGTGACCCCATGTGATCCCAAGTGACCCCAAATGACCCCTAACATGACCCCAAGTGACCTCAATATGACCTCGAGTGACTCCAAATGACCCCAAGTGACCTCAATGTGATCTCGAGTGACCCCAATGTGACCTCGAGTGACCCCAAGTGACCCCAAATGAATCCACGTGACCCCAATGTGACCCCAAATGACCCCAATGTGACCCCAAGTGACCTCTGTGAGCCCAAATGACCCCAATGTGACCCTTGTGACCCCCAATGACCCCCAATGTGACCTCAAGTCCCCCCCAAATGACCCCAAACCGACCCCAAGTGACCCCAAATGACCCCAATGTGACCTCAAGTGACCCCTGTGACCCCTAACATGACCCCAAGTGACCTCAATGTGATCTCGAGTGACCCCAATGTGACCTCGAGTGACCCCTGTGACCCCTAACATGACCCCAAGTGACCCCAAGTGACCCCTGTGAGCCCAAATGACCCCAAAGTTGACCCCAAGTGACCCCAATATGACCCCAAGTGACCCAATGTGCCCCCAAGTGACCCCAATGTGACCCTTGTGACCCCAAATGACCCCCAATGTGACCTCAAGTCACCCCAAATGACCCCAAACCGACCCCAAGTGACCCCAAATGACCCCAAGTGACCTCAATGTGACCCCAAGTGGCCTCAAGTGACCCCTGTGACCCCAATTGACCCCCAACGTGACCCCAACGTGACCCCTGTGACCCCAAATGACCCCCAATGTGACCCCAAGTCACCCCAAATGACCCCCAATGTGACCTCAAGTCACCCCCAAATGACCCCAAACTGACCCCAAATGACCCCAAATGACCCCAATGCGACCTCAAGTGACCCCTGTGACCCCAATTGACCCCCAACGTGACCCCAACGTGACCTCAAATGACCCCAATGTGACCCCAAACGACCCCCACCAAAAAAACGTGATTTTTTAAAATCCAGTTTTAGCAAATAAAGGAATTTTGGACTCATTTCTGTGCCTCAAAATGGGATTTTTTCCCCCCATTCTGGGGCAAAAGTGGGGAATTTTGGGGAGAAAATGGGGAAACTTGGGGGGAAAATTGTGGATTTTGGGCAAAAATCGGGAATTTGGGGGGAAAAATTGTGGAATTTGGGGCAAAACTGGGAATTTGGGGGCAAAATTGGGGAATTTGGGGGAGAAATAATGGGATTTGGGGGGAAAATGGGGAATTTGGGGCAGATAATTGGGGAATTTGGGCAAAAATTGGGAGTTTTGGGGAGAAAAATGGGAATTTTAGGGAAAATTGGGGAATTTTGGGCAGAAAAAATGGGATGTTGGTCAAAAACAGGGAATTTTTGGCAGATAGTTGGAGAATTTGGGCAAAAGTTGGGAGTTTTGGGGAGGAAAGTGGGAATTTTAGGGAAAATTGGGGAATTTGGGGAGAAAAATGGGGAATCTGGGGGAAAAATAAGGAATTTTGGGGAGAAAAAAATGGGATGCTGAGTAAAAAAGGGGAATTTGGGGCAGATAATTGGGGATTTTTGACAAAAATTGGGAGTTTGGGGGAAATAAATGTGGATTTGGGTTAAAAATGGGGAATTTTGGGGAGAAAATGGGGGATTTGGGGAGAAAATTAGGGAACTTGGGGGAAAAATTGTAGATTTTGGGCTAAAAATGGGGTAATAGGGGGGAAAACTGTGAATTTTGGGTAAAAATGGGGAATTCAACGGAGAAATTAGGGAATTTGGGGCAAAATTGGGGAATCTGGGGGAGAAAAAATGGGATTTTGGGCAAAAATTGGGAGTTTGGAGGAGAAAAAAATGGGATTTTGGGTAAAAATGGGGAATTTAGGGGAGAAAATGGGGGATTTGGGGAGAAAATGGGGAACTTGGGGGAAAAAAATGTAGATTTTGAGCAAAAATGGAGAATTAGGAGGAAAAACTATGAATTTTGGGGAGAAAAATGGGGAATTTGGGCAAAAAATTGGAGTTTTGGAGAGAAAATTGGGGATTCTGGGAAAAAATGGGGAATTTGGGGGAGAAAAATGGGGAATTTGGGGAGAAAATTGGGGAACTTGGGGGAAAAATTGTAGATTTTGAGCAAAAATGGGGTAATAGGGGGGAAAACTGTGAATTTTGGGTAAAAATGGGGAATTTTGGGGAGAAAATAGGGAATTTGGGGCAAAATTGGAGAATTTGGGGGAGAAAAAATGGGATTTTGAGGTTAAATGGGGAATTTTGGGCAGATAATTGGGGAACTTGGGCAAAAATTGGGAGTTTTGAGGAGAAAAAATGGGATTTGGGGTAAAAATGGGGAATTTGGGGAGAAAATGGAGGATTTGGGACAAAAAATGGTGAATTTGGGAGAAAACCTGTGAATTTTGGGTAAAAATGGGGAATTTTGGGGTGAAAATAGGGAATTTGGGGCAAAATTGGGGAATTTGGGGGAGAAAAAATGGGATTTGGGGGAAAAATTGGGAATTTTGGGCAGAAAAATTGGGAATTTGGGCAAAAAATTGGAGTTTTGGGGAGAAAATTAGAGATTCTGGGAAAAATGGGGAATTTGGGGAGAAAATGGGGGATTTGGGGAGAAAATGGGAAACTTGGTGGAAAAATTGTAGATTTTGGGCAAAAAAAGGGGGAAATTGGGGGAAAACTGTGAATTTTGGGTAAAAATGGGGAATTTTGGGGAGAAAATAGGGAATTTGGGGCAAATTTGGGAATTTGGGGGAGAAATAATGGGATTTTGGGCAAAAATTGGGAGTTTGGAGGAGAAAAAAAATGGGATGTTGGGCAAAAATGGGGAATTTGGGGAGAAAATGGTGATTTGGGGAGAAAATGGGGAACTTGGGGAAAAAAAATGTAGATTTTGAGCAAAAATGGAGAATTAGGAGGAAAAACTGTGAATTTTGGGTAAGAAATGGGAATTTGGGTGAGAAATTAGGGAATTTGGGGCAAAATTGGGGAATTTGGGGGAGAAATAATGGGATTTTGGGGAAAAATGGGGAATTTTGGGCAGATAATTGGGGATTTTGGACAAAAATTGGGAGTTTGGAGGAGAAAAAAATGGGATGTTGGGCAAAAATGGGGAATTTGGGGAGAAATTGGAGGATTTGGGGAAAAAAATGGGGAATTTTGGGGAGAAAATTGGGGACTTGGGAAAAAATGTGGAATTTTGGGTGGAAAATGGGAAACTTGGGGGGAAAAAAAGTGGATTTGGGACAAAAAATGGGGAATTTGGGAGAAAACCTGTGAATTTTGGGTAAAAATGGGGAATTTGGGGGAGAAAATAGGGAATTTGGGGCAAAATTGGGGAATTTGGGGGAGAAAAAATGGGATGTTGGGGAAAAATGGGGAATTTTGGGCAGATAATTGGGGATTTGGGGCAAAAATTGGGAGTTTGGGGGAGAAAATTGGGGATTTTGGGTTAAAATGAGGAATTTGGGGAGAAAATGGAGGATTTGGGGAAAAAGATGGGGAATTTTGGGGAGAAAATTGGGGATTTGGGAAAAAATGTGGAATTTTGGGTGGAAAATGGGAAACTTGGGGAAAAAAATGTGGATTTGGGACAAAAAATGGTGAATTTGGGAGAAAACCTGTGAATTTTGGGGAGAAAAATGGGGAATTTTGGGGTGAAAATAGGGAATTTGGGGCAAAATTGGGGAATTTGGGGGAGAAAAAATGGGATGTTGGGGAAAAATGGGGAATTTTGGGCAGATAATTGGGGAATTTGGGCAAAAATTAGGAGTTTGGGGGAGAAAATTGGGGATTTGGGGTAAAAATGGGGAGTTTTGGGGAGAAAATTGAGGATTTGGGGAAAAAATGGGGCATTTTGGGGAGAAAATCGGGGATTTGGGAAAAAAATGGGGAATTTTGTGTGGAAAAAATGGGATATTGGGGAAAAAGTGTGGATTTTTGGGGGAGGATTGGGGATTTGGGGGAAAAAAACTGGGATGTGGGGCAAAAATCGTGATTTTTGATTCAAAAAATGGTGATTTGGGGGGAAAGAAGGAAGATTTTGGGGAAAACTGGGGAATTTTGGGTTAAAAAATGGGGGATTTGGGGCAAAACTGGGGAATTTGGGGGAGGAAATTGGGGATTTGGGGCAGAAATGGGGAATTTTGGGTGGAGAAATGGGGATATTGGGGCAAAAATGTGGATTTTTGGTAGGGGAATGGGGATTTGGGGGGAAAAAACTGGGATTTGGGGCAAAAATAGTGATTTTTGAATTAAAAAATGGTGATTTTGGGGGAAAGAAGGAGGATTTGGGAAAAAACTGGGGAATTTTGGGTTGAAAAATGGGAAATTGGGGGAAAAATGGGGATTTTTGGGGGGAGGATTGGGGATTTGGGGGAAAAAACTGGGATTTGGGGCAAAAATAGTGATTTTTTGTAACAATGGGGATTTTGGTGGGGAAAACGGTGAATTTGTGGGTAAAAAATTGAATTTTTGAGGGGAAAATTGGGATTTTGGGGTCCCAAAAATGGGGATTTGGGGCAAAATGGGGAATTTTTGGTGGAAAAAATGGGATATTGGGGCAAAAATGGGGATTTTTGGTAGGGGAGGATTGGGGATTTGGGGTAAAAAAGCTGGGATTTGGGTCAAAAATAGTGATTTTTGATTCAAAAAATGGTGATTTTGGGGGAAAGAAGGAGGATTTTGGGGAAAACTGGGGAATTTTGGGTGGAAAAATGGGGGATTTGGGGCAAAACTGGGGAATTTGGGGGAGGAAATTGGGGATTTGGGGCAGAAATGGGGAATTTTGGGTGGAAAAATGGGGATTTTGGGGCAAAAATGTGGATTTTTGGTTGGGGAATGGGGATTTGGGGGGAAAAAACTGGGATTTGGGTAAAAAGTAGTGATTTTTGATTCAAAAAATGGCGATTTTGGGGGAAAGAAGGAGGATTTGGGAAAAAACTGGGGAATTTTGGGTTGAAAAATGGGAAATTGGGGGAAAAATGGGGATTTTTTGGGGGAGGATTGGGGATTTGGGGGAAAAAAACTGGGATTTGGGGCAAAAATAGTGATTTTTTGTAACAGTGTGGATTTTGGTGGGGAAATGGTGAATTTGTGGGTAAAAAATTGAATTTTTGAGGGGAAAATTGGGATTTTGGGGTCCCAAAAATGGGGACTTGGGGCAAAATGGGGAATTTTTGGTGGAAAAAATGGGATATTGGGGCAAAAATGGGGATTTTTGGTAGGGGAGGATTGGGGATTTGGGGTAAAAAAGCTGGGATTTGGGTCAAAAATAGTGATTTTTGATTCAAAAAATGGTGATTTTGGGGGAAAGAAGGAGGATTTTGGGGAAAACTGGGGAATTTTGGGTTGAAAAATGGGGGATTTGGGGCAAAACTGGGGAATTTGGGGGAGGAAATTGGGGATTTGGGGCAGAAATGGGGAATTTTGGGTGGAGAAATGGGGATATTGGGGCAAAAATGTGGATTTTTGGTAGGGGAATGGGGATTTGGGGGGAAAAAACTGGGATTTGGGTAAAAAGTAGTGATTTTTGATTCAAAAAATGGTGATTTTGGGGGAAAGAAGGAGGATTTGGGAAAAAACTGGGGAATTTTGGGTTGAAAAATGGGAAATTGGGGGAAAAATGGGGATTTTTTGGGGGAGGATTGGGGATTTGGGGGAAAAAAACTGGGATTTGGGGCAAAAATGGTGATTTTTGTTTAAAATGGGGATTTGCGGGTTAAAAATGGGGATTTGGGGCAAAAATGGGGATTTTTGGGGGGAGGATTGGGAATTTGGGGGAAAAAACTGGGATTTGGGTCAAAAATGGGGAATTTTTGGTGGAAAAATGGGGATTTTGGGGCAAAAATGTGGATTTTTGGTAGGGGAACGGGAATTTTGGGGGGAAAAAGTGGGATTTGGGGCAAAAATGGTGATTTTTGTTTAAAATGGAAATTTGGGGGATAAAAATGGGGATTTTGGGCAAAAATGGGGAATTTTGGGTGGAAAAATGGGGATATTGGGACAAAAATGGGGATTTTGGTAGGGGAATGGGGATTTTGGGGAAAAAAAATGGGATTTGGGGCAAAAATTGTGATTTTTGATTCAAAAAATGGTGATTTGGGAGGAAAGAAGGAAGATTTTGGGGAAAACTGGGGAATTTTGGGTTGAAAAATGGGAGATTTGGGGCAAAACTGGGGAATTTGGGGGAGAAAATTGGGGATTTGGGGCAGAAATGGGGAATTTTGGGTGGAAAAATGGGGATATTGGGGCAAAAATGGGGATTTTTGATAGGGGAATGGGGATTTGGGGGAAAAAATGGGGATTTGGGGCAAAAATGGGGAATTTTTGGTGGAAAAATGGGGATATTGGGGTAAAAATGTGGATTTTTGGTAGGGAAATGGGAATTTTGTGGGTAAAAAACTGGGATTTGGGGCAAAAATGGTGATTTTTGTTTAAAATGGGGATTTGGTGGTCAAAAATTGGGATTTTGGGCAAAAATGGGGAATTTTGGGTGGAAAAATGGGGATATTGGGGCAAAAATGGGGATTTTTGGTAGGGGAATGGGAATTTTTGGTGGAAAAATGGGGATTTGGTACAAAAATGAAGAATTTTTGGTGGAAAAATTGGGATATTGGGGCAAAAATGTGGATTTTTGGGGGGAGGATTGGGGATTTGGGGGAAAAACTGGGATTTGGGGCAAAAATCGTGATTTTTGATTCAAAAAATGGTGATTTTGGGGGAAAAAAGGAGGATTTTGGGGAAAACTGGGGAATTTTGGGTTGAAAATCTGGGAAATTGTGGCAAAATTGTGGATTTTTTGGGGAGGATTGGGGATTTGGGATAAAAAATGGGGATTTGGGGCAAAAATGGGGAATTTTGGGTGGAAAAATGGGGATATTGGGGCAAAAATGGGGATCTTTGGTAGGGGAATGGGAATTTTTGGGTGGAAAAACTGGGATTTGGGGCAAAAGTGGTGATTTTTGTTAAAAATGGGGATTTGGTGGTCAAAAATTGGGATTTTGGGCAAAAATGGGGAATTTTGGGTGGAAAAATGGGGATATTGGGGCAAAAATGGGGATTTTTGGGGGGAGGATTGGGGATTTGAGGGAAAAAAAACTGGGATATTGGGGCAAAAATACTCATTTTTGTTCAAAATGGGGATTTGGTGGTCAAAAATGGGGATTTTGGGCAAAAATGGGGATTTTTGGGTTGAAAAATGGGGATATTGGGGCAAAAATGGGGATTTCTGGGATGAGGATTGGGAATTTGGGGGAAAAAACTGGTATTTGGGGCAAAAATCGTGATTTTTGGTTCAAAAAATGGTGATTTGTGGTGGAAAAATGGAGGATTTGGGAAAAAACTGGGGAATTTTGGGTTGAAAAATGGGGGATTTGGGGCAAAACTGGGGAATTTGGGGTAGAAAAGTGGGGATTTGGGGCAGAAATGGGGAATTTTTGGTGGAAAAATGGGGATTTTGGGGCAAAAATGTGGATTTTTGGTAGGGGAACGGGAATTTTGGGGGAAAAAAACTGGGATTTGGGGCAAAAATAGTGATTTTTGTTAAAAATGGGGATTTGGGGGATAAAAATTGGGATTTTGGGCAAAAATGGGGAATTTTGGGTGGAAAAATGGGGATATTGGGACAAAAATGGGGATTTTTGGTGCAGGATTGTGGATTTGGGGGAAAAAATGGGGATTTTGGGCAAAAATGGGGAATTTTGGGTGGAAAAATGGGGATTTTGGGGCAAAAATTGGGATTTTTGGTAGGGAAATGGGAATTTTAGGGGGAAAAAACTGGGATTTGGGGCAAAAATAGTGATTTTTGTTAGAAATGCGGATTTTGGGGTGCAAACACTCCGAGTAGAAATCTCCAAAATCGCCAAAAAGCCACAAAACACCTCAAAAAAATCCACAAAATACGACTTTTATTGGACGAAAACCGCGCGGATTTTGGGGTGAAATCGTTGGATTTGCAGAACGAAATATTTACAGCTGTTTGGGTTTTTTTTGTCGGTTGTTTTTTGGGTGGAAAAACCCCAAAATTGGGGATTTTGGGGGATGTGGAGGAGACGTCGGGAGGCGGCGAAATCAGCTCCAAAATTTGGGGTCATTTCACCTGAAATTGGGAAAAGAGAAAAAGGTGGAATGAGAGGAGAAACGCCGGGGTGGATTTTGGGGGAAAAAAGGGGGATTTTGGGAAAATTGGGGAGGAAAATGAGGATTTTTGGGTGGGAGTTTGGGGGAAAACGGGGAATTTTTGGGGGGGGTGGGGAAAATTGAGGGGAAATGGGGAAATTTGGGGGAAAATGTGGGGTTTTGGGGAGGAAAAGTGGGGATTTGGGGCAAAAATTGGGATTTTTGGTAAAAAGTTGTGAGTTTGGGGGGAAAATTGGGGTTTTTTGGTAAAAATTGGGGCTTGAGGGGGAAAAATGGGGATTTTGGGGTGGAAAAGTGGGGATTTGGGGCAAAAATGTTGAAAAATAGAATTTGGGGGGGGGGAAATGGGGGATTTTAGGGCAAAATGGGGATTTTTAGGTGGAAAAATGGGGAATTTGGGTCAAAAATGGAGATTTTTGGTAAAAATGGGGATTTTGGGGGCAGAAATGGGGAATTTGGGGTGGAAAAGTGGGGAATTTGGGTGGAAAAAAGGGGGATTTGGGGCAAAAATGTTGGAAAATAGAATTTTTTGGGGGGGAAATGGGGGATTTTAGGGCAAAATGGGGATTTTTAGGTGGAAAAATTGGGATTTCGGGTCAAAATTGGAGATTTTTAGTAAAAATGGGGATTTTAGGGCAGAAATGGGGAATTTGGCGTAGAAAAGTGGGGATTTGGGGCAAAAATGTTGGAAAATAGAATTTTGGGGAGGGGGGAAATGGGGGATTTGGGGGCAAAATGAGGATTTTTAGGTGGAAAAATGGGGAATTCGGGTCAAAAATTGAGATTTTTGGTAAAAATGGGGATTTTGGGGGCAGAAATGGGGAATTTGGGGTGGAAAAGTGGGGATTTGGGGCAAAAATGTTGGAAAATAGAAATTTTTTGGGGGGGAAATGGGGGATTTTAGGGCAAAATGGGGATTTTTAGGTGGAAAAATGGGGATTTCAGGCAAAAATGGAGATTTTTGGGTGGAAAATTGGGGGTTTGGGGGCACAACTGGGGAATTTGGGGGAGGAAATTGAGGATTTGGGGCAGAAATGGGGAATTTTGGGTGGAAAAATGGGGATATTGGGGCAAAAATGTGGATTTTTGGTAGGGGAATGGGGATTTGGGGGAAAAAAACTGGGATTTGAGGCAAAAATAGTGATTTTTTTTAACAATGGGGATTTGGGGGTCAAAAATGGGGATTTGGGGCAAAAATGGGGAATTTCGGGTTGAAAAATGGGGATATTGGGGCAAAAATGGGGATTTTTGGGGTGAGGATTGGGGATTTGGGGAAAAAATGGGGATTTGGGACAAAAATTGGGAATTTTTGATGGAAAAATGGAGATTTTAGGCGTAAAAAAAGAGGATTTGGGGAAAAATTGGGGAATTGGGGTAAAAAAATGGGCGATTTGGGGCTAAACTGAGGGATTTGGGTAAAAAAATGGGGGATTTGTGGTGGAAAAATGGGGATTTGGGGGCAAAAATGGGGATTTTTGGTAGGGGAATGGGGATTTGGGGGAAAAAATGGGGATTTGGGGCAAAAATGGGGAATTTTTGGTGGAAAAATGGGGATATTGGGGCAAAAATGGGGATTTTTGTGGGGAGGATTTGGGATTTGGGGGAAAAAATGGGGATTTGGGGCAAAAATGGGGAATTTTTGATGGAAAAATTGGGATATTCGGGGCAAAAATGGGGATTTTTGGGGGGAGAATTGGGGATTTGGGGGAAAAAACTGGGATTTGGGGCAAAAATAGTGATTTTTGATTCAAAAAATGGTGATTTGGGGGGAAAGAAGGAGGATTTGGGGCAAAAATGGGGAATTTTGGGTGGAAAAATGGGGATATTGTGGCAAAAATGGGGATTTTTGGGGGTGAGGATTGGGGATTTGGGGGAAAAAATGGGGATTTGGGACAAAAATGGGGAATTTTTGATGGAAAAATGGAGATTTTAGGCGTAAAAAAAGAGGATTTGGGGCAAAATTGGGGAATTGGGGTAAAAAAATGGGCGATTTGGGGCTAAACTGAGGGATTGGGGGCAAAAATGGGGACATTGGGGTAAAAATATGGATTTTGGGGGGAGGATTGGGGATTTGGGGGAAAAAACTGGGATTTGGGGCAAAAAAAAGTGAGCATTTTGGGGCTTTTTTGCCCAAAATTGGTGTTTTTTGCCCCAAAAAATTGGTTACCTTGATGAGGGTGACGGTGGCGCTGTAGAAGAGGCTGAGGATGAAGAGGACGATGAAGGTGGAGGCTGTGGCCCAAAGGTTGCGGATGTCGTCGTCCTCTTCAGCTTCCAGCGCCGAATCCAGGAGATCTGCCCCAAAAATGAATCGATTTTGGGTCAAATTCGGACGATTTTGGGTCATTTTGGGGGAAAAATGGGGGCTTTCGATTGCAGAGGGATTTTGGGTAGGGAATTTGGGGGAAAAATGGGGGATTTTGGGGGTGAAAATGGGGATCGAAGTCCATTTTGGCTTCTAGAGTGGAATCCGGGAGATCTGCCCCAAAAATGAATCGATTTTGGGTCAAATTCTGACGATATTGGGTCATTTTTTGGGGAAAAATGGGGGTTTTTGATTAAAGGGGGGGAAATAGAGATTTTTTGGGGTGGAATAGGGGAATTTTGGGGGTGAAAATGGGGATCAAAGTCCCTTTTGGCATCCAGTGCTGAATCCAGGAGATCTGCCCCAAAAATGAATCGATTTTGGGTCAAATTCTGACGATTTTCGGTCATTTTTGGGGGGAAAAATGGGGGTTTTTGATTGCAGAGGGATTTTGGGTAGGGAATTTGGGGGGAAAATGGGGAATTTTGGGGGTGAAAATGGGGATCAAAGTCCCTTTTCGCTTCTGGAGTGGAATCCAGGAGATCTGCCCCAAAAATGAATCGATTTTGGGTCAAATTCGGATGGTTTTGGGTCATTTTGGGGGAAAAATGGGGGTTTTTGATTAAAGGGGTGGAAATCGGGGTTTTTGGGGGAAAAATGGGGGATTTTGGGGGTGAAAATGGGGATCGAAGTCCATTTTGGCTTCTAGAGTGGAATCCAGGAGATCTGCCCCAAAAATGAATCGATTTTGGGTCAAATTCTGACGATTTTGGGTCATTTTTGGGGGGAAAAATGGGGGTTTTTGATTAAAGGGGTGGAAATCGGGGTTTGGGGGGGAAAAATGGGGGATTTTGGGGGTGAAAATGGGAATCGAAGTCCATTTTTGCTTCTAGAGTGGAATCCAGGAGATCTGCCCCCAAAATGAATCGATTTTGGGTCAAATTTGGACGATTTTGGGTCATATTTGGGGAAAAATGGGTGTTTTTGATTATAGGGGGAGAAATCGGGGATTTTGGGGGAAAAATGGGGGATTTTGGGGGTGAAAATGGGAATCCAAGTCCATTTTGGCTTCTGGAGTGGAATCCAGGAGATCTGCCCCCAAAACGAATCGATTTTGGGTCAAATTTGGACGATTTTGGGTCATTTTTTGGGGAAAAATTGGGGTTTTTGATTAAAGGGGGGGAAATAGAGAATTTTTGGGGTGGAATAGGGGAATTTTGGGGGTGAAGATGGGGATCAAAGTCCCTTTTCGCTTCCAGCTCTGAATCCAGGAGATCTGCCCCAAAAATGAATCGATTTTGGGTCAAATTTGGACGATATTGGGTCATTTTTGGGGAAAAATGGGGGTTTTTGATTAAAGGGGGGGAAATAGAGATTTTTTGGGGTGGAATAGGGGAATTTTGGGGGTGAAAATGGGGATCAAAGTCCCTTTTGGCATCCAGTGCTGAATCCAGGAGATCTGCCCCAAAAATGAATCGATTTTGGGTCAAATTCTGACGATTTGGGGTCATTTTGGGGGGAAAAGTGGGGGTTTTTGATTATAAGGGGGGAAAATGTTTTTTTGGGGGGGGAAATTTGTTGAAAATAACGATTTTTGATCCAAAAATGGTGATTTTTGGTCAGAAATAGTGATTTTGGGGCAAAAAATGCTGATTTTGGGGCAAGAAAGTGCGAATTTTTCTGGAAATTGGGAATTTTGGAGAAAAATGGAGGTTTTTAGGGAGAAAAAATTGGCAATTTTGGGCGAAATATGGATATTTGGGGCAAAAAATGTGATTTTCTGGTGAAAATAGCAATTTTTGATCCAAAATGGTAATTTTTGGTCAGAAAGAGCGATTTTGGGGCAAAAAATGCTGATTTTTGGGCAAGAAAGTGTGATTTTTTTTGGAAATCGGGAATTCTGGAGAAAAATGAAGGTTTTTAGGGAAAGAAAACAGCGATTTTGGGGCAAAATATGGAGATTTGGGGCAAAAAATGTGGTTTTCTGGTGAAAACAGCAATTTTTGATCCAAAATGGTGATTTTTGATCAGAAAGAGCAATTTTGGGTCAAGAAATTGTGATTTTGTTCCCCAAAATTGGGATTTCTGGAGAAAAATTGATTTTTTAGGGAGAGAAAATGGCGATTTTGGGGCAAAATATGGAGATTTGGAGTAAAAAAAAAGTGACTTTCTTGTGAAAATAGCAATTTTTGATCCAAAATGGTGATTCTTAGTGAGAAATCGTGATTTGGGGTCAAAAAATGCTGATTTTTGGGCAAGGAAGTGAGAATTTTTCTGGAAATCGGGGATTTTGGAGAAAAATGGAGGTTTTTAGGGAGAAAAAAATGGCAATTTTGGGGCAAAATATGAAGATTTGGGGCAAAAAATGTGATTTTCTTGTGAAAATAGCAATTTTTGATCCAAAATGGTGATTTTTGGTCAGAAATCGTGATTTTGGGGCAAAAAATGCTGATTTTTGGGCAAGAAAATGCGAATTTTTCTGGAAATCGGGAATTCTGGAGAAAAATGGAGGTATTTAGGGAGAGAAAATGGCGATTCTGGGGCAAAATATGGAGTTTTGGGGCAAAAATGTGATTTTCTTGTGAAAATAGCAATTTTTGATCCAAAATGGTGACTTTTGGTCAGAAATCGTGATTTTGGGGCAAAAAATGCTGATTTTGTTCCCCAAAATTGGAGTTTTTGGAGAAAAATGGATTTTTTAGAGAGAAAATGGCGATTTGGGGGCAAAATATGGAGATTTGGGGCAAAAAATGTGATTTTCTTGTGAAAATAGCAATTTTTGATCCAAAATGGTGATTTTTTGTCAGAAATCGTGATTTTGGGGCAAAAAATGCTGATTTTATTCCCCAAAATTGGATTTTTTGGAGAAAAATGGATTTTGGGGGGAGAGAAAATGGCAATTTTGGGTCAAAATATGGAGATTTGGGGCAAAAAATGTGATTTTCTGGTGAAAATAACAATTTTTGATCCAAAATGGTGATTTTTGGTCAGAAAGAGTGATTTTGGGGCAAAAAATGCTGATTTTGGGGCAAGAAAATGCGAATTTTTCTGGAAATTGGGAATTTTGGAGAAAATTGGAGGCTTTTAGGGAGAAAAAATGGCGATTTTGGGGCAAAATATGGAGATTTGGGGCAAAAAATGTGATTTTCTGGTGAAAATAGCAATTTTTGATCCAAAACTGTGATTTTTGGTCCAAAACCGTGAATTTTTCCTGAAAAAATGAGATTTTTGGAGAAAAATTGGGATTTGGGGGGGGGGGGAAGCGAATTTGGGGCAAAAGTGGTGAATTTTGAGGAGAAAAGAGGAAATTTTGGGGCAAAAATTGCGATTTTTGGTAACGCAGCAAAATTGAATTTGGGGAAAAAGGAAAAAAAAGGGGGGAAAATTTTGGGGGGAAAATCGGGATTTTTGGGGGAAAATCGGGATTTTGGGGGGAAAATCGGGATTTTGGAGGGAAAATGGCCGCTTTTTTCTCAATTAAACCTCGGAACTAATTAAGATAATGACTCGGAGGATCCTAATTAAGACCGTCACCCAATTAACGCCTCTAATTACATCCATGACCCCAAATCTCCTAACGACATCAGCGACCCCAAACTCTCCTAATTAAGACAATGACCCCAATCTCCCTTAATTAAACAATGAACCCCATTTCCCCTAATTAAGATGATGACCCAAACCCTTCTAATTAGACCCAAGGCCTAATTAACCCCAATTAATTAACGACCAAAGCTCTTTCAGTGCTGACTTTGACCCAAACTCTCCTTGTGTTAACGATGACCCCAAATATTTTAATTGCAATTAAGACTAATTAATCCCAATTAAGCCCTCAAACCTCAATCCCTCTAATTAAGATAATGACTCAGATGATCCTAATTAAGACCATCACCCAATTAACGCCTCTAATTACATCCATGACCCCAAATCTCCTAACGACATTACCGACCCCAAACTCTCCTAATTAAGACAATGACCCCAAACTCCTCTAATTGAACCCCCAAACCCCAATCCCGCTAATTAAGATGATGACCCAAACCCTTCTAATTAGACCCAAGGCCTAATTAACCCCAATTAATTAATGACCAAAGCTCTTTCAGGGCTGATTTTGACCCAAACTCTCCCTATGTTTACGATGAACCCAAACACTTTTAATTGCAATTAAGACCAATCAACCCCAATTAAACCCTCAAACCCCAATCCCTCTAATTAAGATGGTGACTCTGACGATCCTAATTAAGACGACGACCCAAATTAAGCCCTCTAATTACACTAATGACCCCATATCTCCCAATGTTGACTTCAATCCCAATTCTCCCTGTCATGACCCCAAAACTCTCCTAATTAAACCGACCAACCCCCATCCCTCTAATTAAGACAAGGATTCAGACGACCCTAATTAAGATGACGACCCTAATTAAGCCCTCTAATTACACTAATGACCGCAAACTCTTCTGATAGAGACCCAGACCCCAACTCTCCCAACCCTGACCCCAAAACTCTCCCAATTTCATTTAAGAATAACTGATCCCAATTCTTTGAACCCCAATCCTCTAATTAAGACGATGACTCAGGTGATCCTAATTAAGACAACGACCCTAATTAAGCCCTCTAATTAAGCTAATGACCCCAAACTCTTCTGATAGTGAGGCTGACCCCAACTCTCCCAACCCTGACCCCAAAACTTTCCCAATTAAGACGACAATGACCCCAAACTCTCCCAGTTTCCACATGAACCCCAATCCCTCTAATTAAGACGACGATTCAGATGACCCTAATTAAGACGACGACCCTAATTAAGCCCTCTAATTACACTAATGACCCCAGTCTACCCCATTATTGACCTTGACCCAAAGAATCCCAACGATGACCACGACCCCAAACTCTCCCCATTTCATTTACGAATAATTGATCCCAATTCTTTGAACCCCAATCCTCTAATTAAGACGATGACTCAGATAACCCTAATTAAGACGACGACCCTAATTAAGCCCTCTAATTACGCTAATGACCCCACACTCTTCTGATAGTGACTCTGACACCAACTCTCCCAACCCTGACCCCAAAACTCTCCCAATTAAGACGACGATGACCCCAAACTCTCCCAGTTTCCACATGAACCCCAATCCCTCTAATTAAGACGACGACTCAGATGACCCTAATTAAGACGAAGACCCTAATTAAGCCCTCTAATTACGCTAATGACCCCAGTCTACCCCATTATTGACCTCGACGAAAGTATCCCAATGATGACCACGACCCCAAACTCTCCCAATTTCATTTACGAACAATTGATCCCAATTCTTTGCACCCTCATCCCTCTAATTAAGACGATGACTCAGATGATCCTAATTAAGACGACGACCCTAATTAAGCCCTCTAATTACGCTAATGACCCCACACTCTTCTGATAGTGACACAGACCCCAACTCTCCCAACCCTGACCCCAAAACTCTCCCAATTAAGACGACGATGACCCCAAACTCTCCCAGTTTAACCCATGAACCCCAATCCCTCTAATTAAGATGACGACTCAGGTGACCCTAATTAAGACGACGACCCTAATTAAGCCCTCTAATTATACTAATGACCCCACACACTTCTGAGAGTGACCCTGACCCCTAAACTCTCCCAAACATGACCCCAAAACTCTCCCAATTAAGACGACGATGACCCCAAACTCTCCCAGTTTCCACATGAACCCCAATCCCTCTAATTAAGATGACGACTCAGATGACCCTAATTAAGACGACGACCCTAATTAAGCCCTCTAATTACGCTAATGACCCCACACTCTTCTGATAGTGAGGCTGACCCCAACTCTCCCAACCCTGACCCCAAAACTCTCCCAATTAAGACGACGATGACCCCAAACTCTCCCAGTTTCCACATGAACCCCAATCCCTCTAATTAAGATGACGACTCAGATGACCCTAATTAAGACGACGACCCTAATTAAGCCCTCTAATTACGCTAATGACCCCACACTCTTCTGATAGTGAGGCTGACCCCAACTCTCCCAACCCTGACCCCAAAACTCTCCCAATTAAGACGACGATGACCCCAAACTCTCCCAGTTTCCACATGAACCCCAATCCCTCTAATTAAGATGACGACTCAGATGACCCTAATTAAGACGACGACCCTAATTAAGCCCTCTAATTACGCTAATGACCCCAGTCTACCCCATTATTGACCTTGACCCAAAGAATCCCAACGATGACCACGACCCCAAATCTCCCAATTTCATTTACAAACAACTGATCCCAATTCTTTGCTCCCCAATCCCTCTAATTAAGACAACGACTCAGATTATCCTAATTAAGATGACAACCCTAATTAAGCCCTCTAATTAAGCTAATGACCCCAAACTCTTCTGATAGTGAGGCTGACCCCAACTCTCCCAACCCTGACCCCAAAACTTTCCCAATTAAGACGACGATGACCCCAAACTCTCCCAGTTTCCACATGAACCCCAATCCCTCTAATTAAGATGACGACTCAGATGACCCTAATTAAGACGACGACCCTAATTAAGCCCTCTAATTACGCTAATGACCCCAGTCTACCCCATTATTGACCTTGACCCAAAGAATCCCAACGATGACCACGACCCCAAACTCTCCCGATTTCATTTACGAATAATTGATCCCAATTCTTTGAACCCCAATCCTCTAATTAAGACGATGACTCAGATGATCCTAATTAAGACGACGACCCTAATTAAGCCCTCTAATTACACTAATGACCCCAATCTGCCCCATGATTGACCTTGACCCAAAGTATCCCAACGATGAACCCAAACCCTTCCAATGCTACAACAACTCCGAATCCCTCCCAATCTTTTATGGAACAGGAGATCCCAATTAAGCCCTAATTACCCTCATTACCCTAACGAACCCAGCCCCTCTAATTAGAAGAACCAACCCACTCTCTACCAGTGTTGCCCCCGACCCCGAATCTCCACAATGAAGATGAAGACCCCCGATTGAAACCAACGACCCCAAAGGATAACGCCGCTTTAATCCCAATCAAATCACCTCTTCGACCCCAATTAACATATTTAATGGCTTAATTAAGAGCAGGCAGCAGCCGAATCGGCCAAAACCAGGGAGCCATTGACTTTACCTGAAGCCTTACCCCTCTAATTACCAGAACGACCCCAAATCCCTCTCCTCACGTTGATGATCCCCAGCCCTTCTAATTAGGGTCACCACCTCGATCCCATTTCATTAAGAGGATGACTCAGATGACCCTAATTAAGACGAAGACCCTAATTAAGCCCTCTAATTACACTAATGACCCCAATCTGCCCCATGATTGACCTTGACCCAAAGTATCCCAATGTTGAACCCAAACCCTTCCAATGCTACAACAACTCCGAATCCCTCCCAATCTTTTATGGAACAGGAGATCCCAATTAAGCCCTAATTACCCTCATTACCCTAACGAACCCAGCCCCTCTAATTAGAAGAACCAACCCACTCTCTACCAGTGTTGCCCCCGACCCCGAATCTCCACAATGAAGATGAAGACCCCCGATTGAAACCAACGACCCCAAAGGATAACGCCGCTTTAATCCCAATCCAATCACCTCTTCGACCCCAATTAACATAATTAATGGCTTAATTAAGAGCAGGCAGCAGCCGAATCGGCCAAAACCAGGGAGCCATTGACTTTACCTGAAGCCTTACCCCTCTAATTACCAGAACGACCCCAAATCCCTCTCCTCACGTTGATGATCCCCAGCCCTTCTAATTAGGGTCACCACCTCGATCCCATTTCATTAAGAGGATGACTCAGATCAGATGACCCTAATTAAGATGACGACCCTAATTAAGCCCTCTAATTATGCTAATGACCCCAGTCTACCCCATTACTGACCTTGACCCAAAGTATCCCAATGTTGAACCCAAACCCTTCCAACGCTACAACAACTCCAAATCTCTCTGGGTCATTAATGACACAGAAGATCCCAATTAAGCCCTAATTACCCTCATTACCCTAACGAACCCAGTCCCTCTAATTAGAAGAACCAACCCACTCTCTACCAGTGTTGCCCCCGACCCCGAATCTCCACAATGAAGATGAAGACCCCCGAATGAAATCAACGACCCCAAAACCCCTCCAAAATGACAACGCTGCTTTAATCCCGATCGAGTCGCCGCTTAATTAACGATTAATTATAGCAGGCAGCGGCCGAATCCGCCAAAACCAGGGACACATTGACAGCGCTGGCTTTACCAGAAGCCTTATCCACCGATTTCTGCAGCAGCTGAAGCTCCAGAGCTTCGTGTCCCACCACGCACGTGTAGACGTTCCCCGCTCCCCACTCTTCAGCCCCCACCCTTAAAAGGCTGTAAGCCACGTAAGATTCGTTTTCGGGGCTCTCAGCCATGGGGCTGGAAGTGACAGATTGACTTTGGGGGAGGGTCTGCCCGTTTTTCAACCATCTGACGAAAAATTGAGGGGGGTTGAAGCCCTGGGCCATGCAGGTGACGCTGACGCTTTGACGGTTGTTGAGTTGTTCCGTAGGGGGGGGGAAGACGTAGACTTTCGGAGGGCGGGCGTTTCCAGCTGTGATTTTTGGGGGAAAAAAGGGGGTTTTTAGGGCTCTTATAGGTTTTTGTGGCGCTATGAATTCTTACTTCCACGAGTTCCCATTTTTTTCCCCTTCTTTCCCACAATTTTCCTCTGTTTTTTACCCATTTTCCCAATTTTCATCATTTTTCCCCGTTCTCCCCCACTTCTACCCAATTTCCCCCCATTTTCCCCAATTTCGACCCCAATTTCTCATTTTTCCCTCCAATTTCCTCCAGTTCTCCCCAATTTTCCCCCATTTTTCCCTTTTCCCCCCCATTTTTCCCATTTCCCCCCCATTTTCCCACATCGACCCCAAGGAAGGGGGAAGACGTAGACTTTCGGAGGGCGGGCGTTTCCAGCTGTGATTTTGGGGGAAAAAGGGGGTTTTTTAGGGCCTTTATAGGTTTTTGTGGTGGTATGAAGTGTTAATTCCATGAGTTCCCCCTTCTTTTCCACCATTTTTTGCCCATTTTCTCCCAGTTTCCCCCATTTTCTCAGTTTTCCCAATTTTTTCCATTTTCACCCCATTTTCCCCCATTATTCCCCAATTCTACACCAATTTCCCCAGTTCTCCCCCAATTTCCTCAATTTTCTTCCAGTTCTCCCCAGTTTTCCCCAATTTCCTCCACTTCTCCTTCATTTTCCTCCATTTTTCCCATTTCCCCCCCATTTTCCCACATCGACCCCAAGGGAGGGGGAAGACGTAGACATTTGGGGGCTGGGCGTTTCCAGCTGTGATTTTGGGGGAAAAAAAGGGGTTTTTAGGGCCTTTATAGGTTATTATGATGGTATGAAGTGTTAATTCCATGAGTTCCCCCTTTTTCCCTCTTCTTTTCCACCATTTTTTGCCCATTTTCTCCCAATTTCCCCCAATTTTCCCCAATTTTCCCCATTTCCCCCCAATTTCCCCCAATTCTCTTCCAATTTTCCGCATTACCCCCCATTTTTACCCCAATTTCCCCCAATCCTCCCCCATTCCCCTCAATTTTTCCCCCAAATCCTTCCCAAATCCCTTCCCCCCACCCCAATACCCCCCCAAATTCCCCCAAAATCCCTTTCTATCACCCCAAATCACCCCAAATCTCCCCCATTTCCCCCCCAAATCCCCTCTTAATCACCCCAAATCCCCCCAGTACCCCTCATAGCCCCCCAAAAAACTTCACCCTCCATCTTCCTCAACCTCTTCTCCCCCATTTCCCCCCAATTCTCCCCATTTTCCCCCAATTCTCCCTATTTCCCCCCAATTCTCCCCCAATTCCCCCCATTTTTCCCCAAATTCCTCCCGTTATCCCCAATTATCCCCCCAAATCCGCCCCAAATCCCTTCTGATCCCCCCCAAAAATTAAAAACCAACTCACCCTCCGTCTTCTTCAAACTCTCCACCCCCATTTTCCCCAATTCTCCCCATTTCCCCACAATTCTCCCGATTTCCCCCCAACTCTCCCCATTTTTCCCCATATTCCTCCCATTATCCCCCATTATCCTCCCCAAATCACCCCAAATCCCCCTCAAATCCCCCCAAATCCCCCTCCCCAAAAAAAGAAAACGCAAAACCAACTCACCCTCCGTCTTCTTCAACCTCTCCTCCCCCATTTTCCCCAAATTCTCCCCATATTCCCCTAATTCTCCCCATTATCCACCCCAAATCACCCCAAATCTCCCCCAGATCCCCTCCGATCCTCCCCAAATCCCCCCAAATCCCCCCAAATCCCCCTCCCACCCCCTCCCCCAAAAAAGAAAACTCAAAACCAACTCACCCTCCGTCTTCTTCAACCTCTCCTCCCCCATTTTCCCCAAATTCCTCCCATTATCCCCCATTATCCTCCCCAAATCACCCCAAATCTCCCCCAGATCCCCTCCGATCCTACCCAAATCGCCCCCAAATCCCCACAAATCCCCCTCCCACCCCCCTCACCCAAAAAAGAAAACGCAAAACCAACTCACCCTCTGTCTTCTTCAACCTCTCCTCCCCCATTTTCCCCAAATTCCTCCCATTATCCCCCATTTCCCCCACATTAACCTCCCCAAATCCCCTCCGATCCTCCCGAAATCCCCCCCAAATCCCCCCAAATCCCCCCAAATCCCCCTCCCACCCCCTCCCCCAAAAAAGAAAACTCAAAACCAACTCACCCTCCGTCTTCTTCAACCTCTCCTCCCCCATATTCCCCTAATTCTCCCCATTATCCTCCCCAAATCACCCCAAATCTCCCCCAAATCCCCTCCGATCCCCCCCAAATCCCCCTCCCACCCCCCTCCCCCAAAAAAGAAAACTCAAAACCAACTCACCCTCCGTCTTCTTCAACCTCTCCTCCACCGGGAACAGCAGCTCATGGTGGTTCACCTTACAAACGTAATCCTCCCCTCGATCCCATTCGTCGGCGCACACCGAAGCCACGGCTTCCACCGTGTAGAGGCCGTTGTTCTGCAGGACCCTTTGCCCCACAGCTGTCTCCAATTTTGCCCCACTTTCTTTCCACCACGACACCTCCAAACCTTCGACGTTGGCCATGTTGCTCACCCGACACGTCAGCTTGGCTGATTTGGTGGTGAAAATGTCGACGAAGGAAGGAGGGATGACGCGGACGGTGATGTCAACCGGGTCCAGGGGCTCCACTGCAAGGGGTTTTGAAAGGAGTTGGTGAGGTTGGGGGCAACAAAATTGGGATTTTTGGTGGTTTTTCCCCCCAAAATTCAGTCTGAAAGTTTGATCTGTGGTTAAATTCCAAAAAAAGTTGGGTTTCATGGGACAAAAATTGGGATTCTTGGGGTATTTTCCCCCCTAAACTAAAGCGGTGGTTGAATTTGTGCTCCTATCCCCAAAAAAGTTGGGTTTCATGGGACCAAATCCGGGTTTTTTAGGGTTTTATCTCCCAAAATGAAAGCTTGTGGGAGAATGTGGGGTGCTATCCCAAAAAAGTTGGGTTTCATGGGACCAAAACTCTGATTTTTGGGGTATTTTTCACCCCAAATGAAGGCGTGAGGTAGAATGCGTGGTTCTATCCCAAAAAAAGTTGGGTTTGGTGGCACCAAAGTTGGGATTTTTAGGGTATTTTTCACCCAAAATGAAAGCTGTGATAGAATGTGGGGTGCTATCCCCAAAAAGTTGGGTTTCATGGGACCAAAACTCAGGTTTTTATCCCCCAAAATGAAAATGTCGACGAAGGAAGGAGGGATGACGCGGACGGTGATGTCAACCGGGTCCAGGGGCTCCACTGCAAGGGGTTTTGAAAGGAGTTGGTGAGGTTGAAGGCACTAAAAATCCCATTTTTCTTCTTTTGGTTCCCCAGAACTAAAGGTGATGGAAGAAATTGAGGTGGTATTCTGAAAAAGTTGGGTTTCATGCGACCAAAACTCTGATTTTTAGAGTATTTTTCACCCTAAATGAAGGCGTGAGGTAGAATGCGTGGTTCTATCCCAAAAAAGTTGGGTTTCATGGCAGCAAAGTTGGGATTTTTAGGGTATTTTTCACCCAAAATGAAAGCTTGTGGGAGAATGCGTGGTGCTATCCCCAAAAAGTTGGGTTTCATGGGACCAAAACTCAGGTTTTTATCCCCCAAAATGAAAATGTCGACGAAGGAAGGAGAGATGATGTTGGGGGTCTCCGCTGCAAGGGGTTTTGAAAGGAGTTGGTGAGGTTGGGGGCAACAAAATTGGGATTTTTGGTGGTTTTTCTCCTAAAAATTTAGTCTGAAACTTTTATCTGTGGTTAAATTCCAAAAAAAGTTGGGTTTCATGGGACAAAAATTGGGATTTTTGGGGTTTTTTCCCCCAAAACCAAAGCAATGGTTGAATTTGTGCACCTATCCCCAAAAGAAGTTGGGTTTGGTGGCACCAAAGTTGGGATTTTTAGCAATTTTTCCCCAAATCACGACACGAAATCATTTCTATGCCCTTCCAAACCAAAATTATGGATTCTCCGACCCCCAAAAACCCCAAATTTCCCCCCAAAAAAGAGGCAGAGCAAAAACCCACGTCCGCACTCCATCCTCTTGCTGCTGTTCCTCATCTCCCCACATTTGGTGGCCCCAAAATCAAGATTTTTGGCAATTCTCCCCCAAAACTCAACACAAAGCTGCATCTACCCCCTTCCAAACCAAAATTATGGATTCTCCGACCCCAAAAAACCCCAAATTTCCCCCAAAAAAAGAGGCAGAACAAAAACTCACGCCCGCACTCCATCCTCTTGCTGCCGTTCCTCATCTCCCCACATTTGGTGGCCCCAAAATCAAGATTTTTGGCAATTCTCCCCCAAAACTCAACACAAAGCTGCATCTACGCCCTTCCAAACCAAAATTATGGATTCTCCGACCCCAAAAAACCCCAAATTTCCCCCAAAAAAGAGGCAGAACAAAAACTCACGCCCGCACTCCATCCTCTTGCTGCTGTTCCTCATCTCATCACATTTGGTGGCCCCAAAATTGGGATTTTTAGCAATTCTTTTCCAAATCTCGACATGAAATCATTTCTATGCCCTTCCAAACCAAAATTATGGATTCTCCAACCCCAAAAACCCCCAAATTTCCCCCAAAAAAGAGGCAGAGCAAAAACTCACGTCCGCACTCCATCCTCTTGCTGCTGTTCCTCATCTCCCCACATTTGGTGGCCCCAAAATCAGGATTTGGGGCAAATTTGCCCCAAAATTCACCACAAAACTGCATCTACCCCCTTCCTAACCAAAATTATGGATTCTCCGACCCCAAAAAACCCCAAATTTCCCCCAAAAAAAGAGGCAGAGCAAAAACTCACGCCCGCACTCCATCCTCTTGCTGCTGTTCCTCATCTCCCCACATTTCGTGGCCCCAAAATCAGGATTTGGGGGAATTTTGCCGCAAAACTCACCACAAAACTGCATCTACCCCCTTTCTAACCAAAATTATGGCTTCTCCGACCCCAAAAAACCCCAAATTTCCCCCCAAAAAAGAGGCAGAACAAAAACTCACGCCCGCACTCCATCCTCTTGCTGCCGTTCCTCATCTCCCCACATTTGGTGGCCCCAAAATCAAGATTTTTGGCAATTCTCCCCCAAAACTCAACACAAAGCTGCATCTACCCCCTTCCAAACCAAAATTATGGATTCTCCGACCCCAAAAAACCCCAAATTTCCCCCAAAAAAGAGGCAGAACAAAAACTCACGCCCGCACTCCATCCTCTTGCTGCTGTTCCTCATCTCATCACATTTGGTGGCCCCAAAATTGGGATTTTTAGCAATTCTTTTCCAAATCTCGACATGAAATCATTTCTATGCCCTTCCAAACCAAAATTATGGATTCTCCAACCCCAAAAACCCCCAAATTTCCCCCAAAAAAGAGGCAGAGCAAAAACTCACGCCCGCACTCCATCCTCTTGCTGCTGTTCCTCATCTCCCCACATTTGGTGGCCCCAAATTTGGGATTTTTGGCAATTTTTCCCCAAAACTCAACACAAAACCACATCTACCCCCTTCCAAACCAAAATTATGGATTCTCCGACCCCAAAAACCCCCAAATTTCCCCCAAAAAAGAGGCAGAGCAAAAACTCACGCCCGCACTCCATCCTCTTGCTGCTGTTCCTCATCTCCCCACATTTCGTGGCCCCAAAATCAGGATTTGGGGGAATTTTGCCGCAAAACTCACCACAAAACCGCATCTACCCCCTTTCTAACCAAAATTATGGCTTCTCCGACCCCAAAAAACCCCAAATTTCCCCCCAAAAAAGAGGCAGAACAAAAACTCACGCCCGCACTCCATCCTCTTGCTGCCGTTCCTCATCTCCCCACATTTGGTGGCCCCAAAATCAAGATTTTTGGCAATTCTCCCCCAAAACTCAACACAAAGCTGCATCTACCCCCTTCCAAACCAAAATTATGGATTCTCCGACCCCAAAAAACCCCAAATTTCCCCCAAAAAAGAGGCAGAACAAAAACTCACGCCCGCACTCCATCCTCTTGCTGGTGTTCCTCATCTCCCCATCCACGAGGCAGCTGAAGGTGACCCCCGCCTCCCATTCGCTTTCGGTGACGCCGACTCGACTCTCGGCCACCGTTTCGGTGCCGGCGTTGGCGACGGTGACGCCGCTTCCGGGAATGGCGACGCCATTTTTGTACCACGTGACCTCGGTGGGTCGATGACGGCCGCGGGTTTGGCAAAGGATGGAAGCGTTGCGGAAAGGACCTTCGAAATCTTCTCGGGATGGAGGGTGGATGGTGAGGAGAAGAGGGGAGGGAGGGTAGGGGGGGGAACCTGGATGGAGAGGAAGGGGTTAATAGGGTGAGGTGGGTGGGCTACTGAGAAGGGGGGGGTGGCTACTAAGGGATGGGGGGCAGCAGGAGGTGGTTTGGGGCCACCAGGAGGTGATGGAGGACCACCAAGAGGTGGGTTGGGGCCACCAAGAGGTGGGTTGGGGCCACCAGGAGGTGATGGAGGGCCACCAGGAGGTGATAAAGGGCCACCAAGAGGTGGGTTGGGGCCACCAGGAGGTGATGGAGGGCCACCAGGAAGTGATGGAAGACCACCAGGAGGTGATGGAGGACCACCAAGAGGTGGTTTGTGGCCACCAGGAGGTGATGGAGGACCACTAGGAGGTGATGGAGGACCACCAAGAGGTGGTTTGGGGCCACCAAGAGGTGATGGAGGGCCACCAAGAGGTGATGTAGGACAACCAGGAGGTGATAAAGGGCCACCAGGAGGTGGTTTGGGGCCACCAGGAGGTGATGGAGGACCACCAGGAAGTGATGGAGGACCACCAGGAGGTGGGTTGGGGCCACCAGGAGGTGATGGAGGACCAGCAGGAGGTGATGGACGACCAGCAGGAGGTGGTTTGGGGCCACCAAGAGGTGATGGAGGACCACCAAGAGGTGGGTTGGGGCCACCAGGAGGTGATGGAGGGCCACCAGGAAGTGATGGAAGACCACCAGAAGGTGGTTTGGGGTGGCTACTAAAGGGTAGGGGGGCAGCAGGAGGTGGTTTGGGGCCACCAGGAGGTGATGGAGGACCACTAGGAGCTCATGGAGGACCACCAGGAGGTGGTTTGGGGCAACCAGGAGGTGATGGAGGACCACCAAGAGGTGATGGGGTGGCTACTAAGGGATGGAGGACAACAGGAGGTGGTTTGGGGCCACCAGGAGGTGATGGAGGACCACCAGGAGGTGATGAAGGGCCACCAGAAGGTGGTTTGGGGCCACTGAGAGGTGATGGAGGGCCACCAGGAGGTGGTTTGGGGCCACCAGGAGGTGATGGAGGACCACCAGGAGGTGGTGGGGTGGCTACTAAGGGATGGAGGGCCACCAGGAGGTGGTTTGGGGCCACTAAGGGGTCATAGGGGGCCATCAAGAGAATATAAGTGGCCACCAAGAGGAGATAGGGGGCGACTAAGAGATGGAGAGCCACCAAGATGAGGTTGTGGGTGGCTAAGGGATGGAGGGCCAGCAAGGGATGGAGGGCCAGCAAGAGGTGGGGGGTGGCCACTAATGGAGTTGGTGGGCCACCAAGTGGAGATTGAGGGCCACCAAGAGAAGTTGGAGGACCACCAAGAGGAGTTGGAGGACCACAAGGAGTTTGAGGGCCACCAAGGGATGGAGGCCCACCAAGAGGAGTTGGTGGGCCACCAAGTGATGGAGGGCCTCTGAGAGCCACCAAGTGGAGGTGTTGGGCCATTAAAGCATCCCAGATGGCCACCAAGAGTTGGAGGACCAGCAAGGGGATTTGGAGGACCACCAAGTGATGGAGGCCAACCAAGAAGAGTTGGAGGGCCACCAAGGGATGGAAGCCCACCAAGAGGAGTTGGTGGGCCACCAAGTGACAGAAGGCCACTGAAAGCCACCAAGTGGAGGTGTTGGGCCACTAAAGCATCCCAGATGGCCACCAAGAGTTGGAGGACCACCAAGGCATGTTGGAGGCCCACCAAGAAGAGTTGGTGGGCCACCAAGTGACGGAGAGCCACCAAGTGGAGTTTTTGGGCCAGTAAATCATCCCAGATGGCCACCAAGAGTTGGAGGACCACCAAGGTGAGTTGGAGGACCACCAAGTGTTGGAGGCCAACCAAGAAGAGTTGGAGGGCCACCAAGGGATGGAAGCTCACCAAGAGGAGTTGGAGGGCCACCAAGTGACGGAGAGCCACCAAGTGGAGTTTTTGGGCCAGTAAATCATCCCAGATGGCCACCAAGAGTTGGAGGACCACCAAGGCGTGTTGGAGGCCCACCAAGAAGAGTTGGAGGGCCACCAAGGGATGGAAGCCCACCAAGAAGAGTTGGTGGGCCACCACGTGACGGAGAGACACCAAGTGGAGTTTTTGGGCCAGTAAAGCATCCCAGATGGCCACCAAGAGTTGGAGGACCACCAAGGCGTGTTGGAGGACCACCAAGTGTTGGAGGCCCACCAAGAAGAGTTGGAGGGCCACCAAGGGATGGAAGCCCACCAAGAGGAGTTGGTGGGCCACCAAGTGACAGAAGGCCAATGAAAGCCACAAAGTGGAGGTGTTGGGCCACTAAAGCATCCCAGATGGCCACCAAGCGTTGGAGGACCACCAAGGCATGTTGGAGGACTACCAAGAAGAGTTGGAGGGCCACCAAGGGATGGAAGCCCACCAAGAAGAGTTGGTGGGCCACCACGTGACGGAGAGACACCAAGTGGAGTTTTTGGGCCAGTAAAGCATCCCAGATGGCCACCAAGAGTTGGAGGACCACCAAGGCATGTTGGAGGCCCACCAAGAAGAGTTGGAGGGCCACCAAGGGATGGAAGCCCACCAAGAGGAGTTGGAGGATCACCAAGGGGAGTTGGAGACCACCAACACTTGGAGATCCAACATGAGGAGTTGGTGGGCCACCGAGGGCCACCAAGTGGATTTCTTGGGCCACTAAAGCATCCCAGATGGCCACCAAGAGTCGGAGGACCACCAAGGCATGTTGGAGGACCACCAAGAAGAGTTGGAGGGCCACCAAGGGATGGAAGCCCACCAAGAGGAGTTGGTGGGCCAGCAAGTGAGGGAGAGCCACCAATTGGAGTTTTTGGGCCAGTAAATCATCCCAGATGGCCACCAAGAGTTGGAGGACCACCAAGGCGTGTTGGAGGACCACCAAGTGTTGGAGGACTACCAAGAAGAGTTGGAGGGCCACCAAGTGATGGAGGCCCACCAAGAAGAGTTGGAGGACCACCAAGGGATGGAAGCCCACCAAGAGGAGTTGGTGGGCCACCAAGTGACAGAAGGCCAATGAAAGCCACAAAGTGGAGGTGTTGGGCCAGTAAAGCATCCCAGATGGCCACCAAGAGTTGGAGGACCACCAAGGGGATTTGGAGGACCACCAAGTGATGGAGGCCAACCAAGAAGAGTTGGAGGGCCACCAAGGGATGGAAGCCCACCAAGAGGAGTTGGAGGGCCACAAAGACTTGGAGATCCGTCCAGAGGAGTTGGTGGGCCACCGAGGGCCACCAAGTGGATTTCTTGGGCCACTAAAGCATCCCAGATGGCCACCAAGAGTTGGAGGACCACCAAGGCATGTTGGAGGACTACCAAGAAGAGTTGGAGGGCCACCAAGGGATGGAAGCCCACCAAGAAGAGTTGGTGGGCCACCACGTGACGGAGAGCCACCAAATGGAGTTTTTGGGCCACCAAAACACCACGGATGGCCACGAAAAGTCGGAGAAGCTCCCATCCCACCCCCACCCCAACTTCTCACCAGGATTTCGGAGGATGAGCTCAGCGTTGCCCCGTGGATGAACGGCTCGGCAGCGGAAGGGTTGCTTCTCTTTTCCTTCAGTTTGGGTCATTTGGAGACGACTGGTAGCCCGGTAGCCACGACCAGAACTGAAGGTAGAACCGAAATCTAAAGCGGTGACGCTTCGGTTGGAGGAATCAAACCAGGAAAAGCTGATGGTGTTGGGTTGGAAGTTGAAGGCGGCGCAGCCGATGGTGTAGAGAGAAGCCGAGGGGGAGCAGGGAACCAAGGGGTAGAGGACAGGAGCCGAGGGGGAGGAGGAGCCTGGAGGGGGGGGGGAAGAAAAAAAATAGGAGAAAAATGAGAAAATTGAGAAAATCGGGGGATTTGGGGGGGAGATTGGGGAAAATGAGGGGTTTTTGGGGGGAAACTGGGGGGGGAAATTGGGGGTTTTGGGGGGGAGATTGGGGAAAATGAGGGGTTTTCGGGGGGTGTTTGGGGGGAAGCTGGGGGATTTGGGGGGAAATTGGGGGATCTGGGGGGAAACTGGGGGGTTTGGGGGGAAAATTGGGGAAAATGAGGGGTTTTTGGGGGGAAACTGGGGGATTTTGGGGGGGAAATTGGGAGATGTGGGGGGAAATTGGGGGATGTGGGGGGGAAACTGGGGGGTTTGGGGGGAAATTGGGGAAAATGAGGGGTTTTCGGGGGGAAACTGGGGGATTTCTTGGGGGAAATTGGGAGATGTGGGGGGAAATTGGGAGATCTGGGGGGAAACTGGGGGATCTGGGGGGAAATTGGGGGATTTGGGGGGGAGATTGGGGAAAATGAGGGGTTTTGGGGGGGAAACTGGGTGATTTTGGGCGGGAAATTGGGAGATGTGGGGGGAAATTGGGAGATGTGGGGGGGAAATTGGGGGATCTGGGGGGGAAATTGGGGGGTTTGGGGGGAAATAGGGGAAAATGAGGGGTTTTCGGGGGGAAACTGGGGGATTTTGGGGGGGAAATTGGGAGATGTGGGGGGAAATTGGGGGATTTGGGGGGGAAACTGGGGGATCTGGGGGGGAAATTGGGGGATTTGGGGGGAAACTGGGAGGTTTGGGGGGAAATTGGGGAAAATGAGGGGTTTTTGGGGGGAAACTGGGGGATTTTTGGGGGGAAATTGGGAGATCTGGGGGGAAATTGGGGGATTTGGGGGGGAGATTAGGGAAAATGAGGGGTTTTGGGGGGGTGATTAGGGGGAAAACGGGGGATTTGGGGGGGAAATTGGGGGATCTGGGGGGAAATTGGGGGGATTTGGGGGAAAAATAGGGGATTACTGGGGCAAATTGGGGGATTTTGGGGGGAGATCAGACATTTTTTGGGGGGAAATCAGACATTTTTTTGGGGGAAATGGGATATTGGGGGGAAATCGGGGGATTTGGGGGGGAAATCGGGGGATTTTGGAGGGAAACTGAGGGACTGGAGGTTTTTGGAGGGAAAATGGGGGAATTTGGGGGGAAATCGGGGGATTTGGGGAGGAAATCAGACATTTTTGGGGGGAAAATCGGGGGATTTTGGAGGGAAATTGGGAGACTGGAAGTTTTTTGGGGAAAATGGGGGAATTTGGGGGGAAATCGGGGGATTTTGCGGGGAAATCGGGGAGACTGGAGGTTTTTTTGGGGAAATGGGGCATTTGGGGAGGAAATCAGACATTTTTGGGGGGAAAATTGGGGGATTCTGGAGGGAAATTGGGAGACTGGAAGTTTTTTGGAAGGAAAATGGGGGAATTTGGGGGGAAATCGGGGGATTTTGGAGGGAAATCGGGGGACTGTAGGATTTTGGAGGGAAAATGGGGAAATTTGGGGGGAAATCGGACATTTTTGGAGGGAAATTGGGGGACGGGAGTTTTTTGGAGGAAATGGGGGATTTTGGGAGGAAATCAGACATTTTTGGGGGGAAAATCGGGGGATTCTGGAGGGAAATTGGGAGACTGGAGGTTTTTGGGGGGAAAATGGGGGAATTTGGGGGGAAATCGGACATTTTTGGAGGGAAATTGGGGGACGGGAGTTTTTGGGGGGAAAATGGGGGAATTTGGGGGGAAATCAGGGGATTTTGGAGGGAAATTGGGGGACTGGAGTTTTTTTGGAGGGAAAATGGGGGAATTTGGGGGGAAATTGGTGGATTTTGGAGGGAAATTGGGAGACTGGAAGTTTTTGGAGGGAAAATGGGGGAATTTGGGGGGAAATCAGACATTTTTGGGGGGAAAATCGGGGGATTCTGGAGGGAAATTGGGGGGCTGGAGTTTTTTGGAGGGAAAATGGGGGAATTTGGGGGGAAATTGGTGGATTTTGGGGGGAAATTGGGAGACTGGAAGTTTTTTGGGGGGAAAATGGGGGATTTTGGGGGGAAATCGGGGGATTCTGGAGGGAAATTGGGGGGTTGGAGGTTTTTGGGGTGAAAATGGGGGAATTTGGGGGGAAATCAGACATTTTTGGAGGGAAATTGGGGGACGGGAGTTTTTTGGAGGGAAAATGGGGGAATTTGGAGGGAAATCAGGGGGTTTTGGGGGGAAATCGGGGGATTTTGGGGGGAAATTGGGGGATTTTGGGGGGAAATCGGGGGAAAAAGGGGGAAGTGAGTTGGGGGCGGGTCTGTACTGGTTTGTACTGGTTTGTACTGGTCTGTAATGGTCTGCACTGGTCTGTACTGGTCTATAATGGTCACGACTGGTCCATAATGGTTTGTACTGGTCTATAATGATTACTACTGGTCTGTACTGGTCAGTAACGGTTTATACTGGTCTATACTGGTCCATACTGGTCCATACTGGTCCATACCAACACCAGCACCAGTAAGAACCAGTACAGCTCCCAGTAACCCCATACTGGTTCATACTGGTTTATACTGGTACATATAAAGATCCCGGTGCCCCCCATACTGGTTCATACTGGTCCATACTGGTCCGCACTGGTCCATACTGGTCCAGCACCAGTACAACCCAGTACAGCTCCCAGTAACCCTATACTGGTCCATACTGGTCTGTACTGGTCTATACTGGTTTGTACTGGTCTATACTGGTCGCAGTGTACCCATAATGGTCCATACTGGTCCATACTGGTCCATACTGGTCCCAGCACCAGTACAAACCAGTACAGCTCCCAGTAACTCCACACTGACCCATACTGGTCCATACTGGTCCATAATGGACCCAGCACCAGTAAGAACCAGTACAGTTTCCCAGTGACCCCATACTGGTCCGTACTGGTTTATACTGGTCCCAGCACCAGTAAGAACCAGTACAGCTCCCAGTAACCCTATACTGGTCCATACTGGTCCCAGCACCAGTACAAACCAGTACAAACCAGTACAGCTCCCAGTACCCCCATACTGGTCCGTATAGCTGCCAGTACCCCCATACTGGTCCATACTGGTCCATACTGGTCTGTACTGTTCCTTACTGGTTTCAGCACCAGTACAGCTCCCAGTGCCCCATACTGGTCCATACTGGTTCATACTGGTCCGTACTGGGCCATACTGGTCTATACTGTTCCCAGCACCAGTACAAACCAGTACAGCTCCCAGTACACCCATGCTGGTCTATACTGGTCTATACTGGTCCATACTATTCCCAGCACCAGTACAGACCAGTACCACTCCCAGTAACCCCATACTGGTCCATACTGGTCCATACTGGTCCGTACTGGTCCCAGCACCAGTACAAACCAGTACAGCTGCCGGTACACCCATACTGGTCCATACTGGTCCATACTGGTCCGTACTGGTCCCAGCACCAGTACAAACCAGTACAGCTCCCGGTACACCTGTACTGGTCTGTACTGGTCTGTACTGGTCCCAGTGCAACCATACTGGTCTATGCTGGTCCGTACTGGTCCGTTCCAGTGCCTGCACCAGTACAAACCAGTACAGCTGCGAGTACCCCCATACTGGTCCATACTGGTCCATACTGGTCCGTACTGGTCCCAGCACCAGTACAAACCAGTACAGCTGCCGGTACCCCCATTCTGGTCCATACTGGTTTGTACTGGTCGGTACTGGTCCCAATACACCCGTACTAGCCTATACTGGTCCATACTGGTCTGTAGCAGTACCAGCACCAGTACAAACCAGTACAGCTCCCAGTACCCCCATACTGGTCCATACTGGTCCGTACTGGTCCGTACTGGTCCCAGTGCACCCATACTGGTCCATACTGGTCCATACTGGTCTGTACCAGTACCAGCACCAGTACAAACCAGTACAGCTGCCGGTACCCCCATTCTGGTCCATACTGGTTTGTACTGGTCGGTACTGGTCCCAATACACCCGTACTAGCCTATACTGGTCCATACTGGTCTGTAGCAGTACCAGCACCAGTACAAACCAGTACAGCTCCCAGTACCCCCATACTGGTCCATACTGGTCCGTACTGGTCCGTACTGGTCCCAGTGCACCCATACTGGTCCATACTGGTCCATACTGGTCTGTACCAGTACCAGCACCAGTACAAACCAGTACAGCTGCCGGTACCCCCATTCTGGTCCATACTGGTTTGTACTGGTCGGTACTGGTCCCAATACACCCGTACTAGCCTATACTGGTCCATACTGGTCTGTAGCAGTACCAGCACCAGTACAAACCAGTACAGCTCCCGGTACACCCATACTGGTCCATACTGGTCCATATTGGTCTGTACTGGTCCCAGTGCACCCATACTGGTCCATACTGGTCCGTACTGGTCCGTAGCAGAACCAGCACCAGTACAAACCAGTACCTTTCCCAGTACACCCATACTGGTCTATACTGGTCCATACTGGTCCGTAGCAGTACCAGCACCAGTACAAACCAGTACAGCTCCCGGTACACCCATACTGGTCCATACTGGTCCATACTGGTCCGTACCATTACCGGCACCAGTACAAACCAGTACAGCTTCCCGTACACCAGTACTGGTGTATACTGGTCGGTACTGGCTTGTACTCGTCCCAGTTGACCCGTACTGGTCCTTACTGGTCCCTACTGGTCAGTGCCAGTACCAGCACCAGTACAAACCAGTACAGCTGCCAGTACACCCATACTGGTCTATACTGGTCCGTACTGGTCTGTATCAGTACCAGCACCAGTACAAACCAGTACAGCTGCCGGTAGCCCCATACTGGTCCATACTGGTCCATAGTGATCCCTGCACCAGTACAAACCAGTACAGCTGCCGGTACACCCGTACTGGTCCATACTGGTCCATACTGGTCTGTACCAGTACCAGCACCAGTACAAACCAGTACAGCTCCAGGTACCCCCATACTGGTCCATACTGGTCCATACTGGCCCGCACTGGTCCCAGCACCAGTACAAACCAGTACAGCTCCAGGTACCCCCATACTGGTCCATACTGGTCCATACTGGTCCGTACTGGTCCCAGTGCACCCGTACTGGTCCATACTGGTTGGTACTGGTCTGTACCAGTACCAGCACCATTACAAACCAGTACAGCTGCCGGTACCCCCATACTGGTCCATACTGGTCCATACTGGTCTGTACTGGTCCCAGCACCAGTACAAACCAGTACAGCTCCCGGTACACCCATACTGGTCCATACTGGTCCGTACTGGTCCGTACTGGTCCCAGTGCATCCATACTGGTTTATACTGGTCCGTAGCAGTTCCAGCACCAGTACAAACCAGCACAGCTCCAGGTACCCCCATACTGGTCCATACTGGTCCATACTGGTCCATACTGGTCCGTACTGTTCGCAGCACCAGTACAAACCAGTACAGCTGCCCATACACCAGTACTGGTCCATACTGGTCCGTACTGGCTTGTACTGGTCCCTGTTGACCCGTACTGGTCCATACTGGTCCATACTGGTCCGTACTGGTCCCAGCACCAGTACAAACCAGTACAGCTCCCGGTACACCCATACTGGTCCATTCTGGTCCATACTGGTCCATACTGGTCCCAGTGCACCCATACTGGTCCATACTGGTCTGTACTGGTCCGTAGCAGAACCAGCACCAGTACAAACCAGTACCTTTCCCAGTACACCCATACTGGTCTATACTGGTCCATACTGGTCTGTACTGGTCCCAGCACCAGTACAAACCAGTACAGCTGCCGGTACACCCATACTGGTCCATACTGGTCCATACTGGTCCATACTGGTCCGTACTGGTCTGTACCAGTACCAGCACCAGTACAAACCAGTACAGCTGCCGGTAGCCCCATACTGGTCCATACTGGTCCATAGTGGTTCCAGCACTGGTACAAACCAGTACAGCTGCCGGTACACCCGTACTGGTCTGTACTGGTCCATACTGGTCAATTCCAGTACCAGCACCGGTACGAACCAGTACAGCTCCCGGTACACCCGTACTGGTCCATACTGGTTCGTACTGGTCTGTACTGGTCCCAGTGCACCCATACTGGTCCGTACTGGTCCATACTGGTCTATACCAGTACCAGCACCAGTACAAACCAGTACAGCTGCCGGTACACCCGTACTGGTCCATACTGGTCCATACTGGTCCATACTGGTCCGTACTGGTCCCAGCACCAGTACAAACCAGTACAGCTGCGAGTACCCCCATACTGGTCCATACTGGTTTGTACTGGTCCATACTGGTCCATACTGTCACCATGGCCCCGTAGCTCCCCCTCGTTCACATTCATTAACCCCATCAATTAACCGCATTAATTAACCGCATTAATTAGTCCCGTTAATTAACCCCATCCATAAACCGCATTAATTAACCCCATTAATTAATCCCGTTAATTAAGGCCATTCATTAACCCCAATAATCGCTTCCGATCGTTAATTAACGCCATTAATAACCACCGCCCGTTCCTTAATGAAGCCCCAAAATCCAATTAATAATTGGCGATTAGGGCTATTAGGGCTAATCGCTTAACGATCGGCATTAATTAGTGCTAATTATCAGCGGGAAATGAGTCTTAATGACTCCAAATTTGGGGGAGGTTTGGGGGTCGTTTGGTTCTAAAATCCCAATTAATTATTTTCTCTATTTCCCCCCTAATATTTGCTAATTAATTAACTCCCGTCATTTCTGTCGGTTCTTAATTACTATCGAATCCCAATTAGCCCGATTATTTCTAATTATTTCCATTATTTTCTTATTATTTCTCATTAGTTCTCATTATTCCTAATTATTTCTAATTATTTTCCGATTATTTCTCATTAGTTCCCATTATTTCTAATTATTTCTAATTAATTCCTATTATTTCTAATTATTTTCATTATTTTCCGATCATTTCTCATTATTTCTAATTATTTCTAATTATTTCCATTATTTGCCGATTAATTTCCCATTGTTTCTGATTATTTCTAATTATTTCTCATTATTTCCATTAATTTCCGATTATTTCTGATTATTTCTCATTATTTCTAATTATTTCTAATTATTTTCATTATTTTCCCACTATTTCTCGATTATTTCTCATTATTTCTCATTATTTCCATTAATTTCCGATTATTTCTCATTATTTCTAATTATTTCCAATTATTTCCATTATTTTCCGATTATTTCCATTATTTCTCATTAATTCCATTATTTTCCGATTATTTCTGATTATTTCTAATTATTTCCAATTATTTCCATTATTTTCCGATCAATTTCTGATTATTTCTAATTATTTCTATTTATTTCCATTATTTTCCGATTATTTCTCATTATTTCTCATTATTTCTAATTATTTCCAATTATTTCAATTATTTTCCGATTAATTTCCGATTATTTCTCATTATTTCCATTAATTTCCGATTATTTCCAATTATTTCCAATTATTTCCCTTATTTTCCAGTTATTTCCATTCATTTTAATTATTTCTCCCTTCTTTAAGTATTTCCAATTATTCCTAATTATTCAGGTAATATTCCAATTATTTCCCTTATTTCCAATCATTTCCTCCAACTTCTAATAACCTCTAATAACTCCTAATAACTCCTAATAACTCCTAATAACTTCTAATAACTTCTAATATCTCCTAATAACTTCTAATATCTCCTAATAACTTCTAATAACTTCCATTAAAATTCGCCAAAAAACTGAAAAATCCGCTTAAAATTCGCCAAAAAATTGAAAAATCCACTTAAAATTCCCTAATAAGCTTAATTGAAAGCTCCTAATAATTTCAATTAAAACTTCCTCATCATTTCCTCTAATAATTCGCAATTTTTGACGATTCTGACCCAAACTTCACAAATAATCGGAAAATTCCCCCCCAAAAAAAGAGAAATTTGGGTCAAAAATGTCCAAATTTTGCCCATTTCTCACGAAATTTCCTATCTATTAATTATTAAGAACTAATTATCGCGATTAATTTTACCACGAATTTGATAAATTTCACTTAAAAGTCCCCAATTCGACCCTCAGTGCCTCAAATCCTCACTTTGTGCCCCAAAATCCCCCATAAAAATGCCATTTTTTCACCTTTTTACCCCAAATCCTCCACTTTCATCTATTAATTCTTAATAACTAATAATCGCTATTAATTTTACCCCAAATTCGATAAATTTCACTTAAAAACACCCCAAAATCCCTGATTCAACCCTCAGTGCCTCAAATCCTCACTTTTTGCCCCAAAATCCCCCATAAAAATGCCATTTTTTCACCTTTTTACCCCAAATCCTCCACTTTCATCTATTAATTCTTAATAACTAATAATCGCTATTAATTTTACCCCAAATTCGATAAATTTCACTTAAAAACACCCCAAAATCCCTGATTCAACCATCAGTGCCTCAAATCCTCACTTTTTGCCCCAAAATCCCCCATAAAAATGCCATTTTTTCACCTTTTTACCCCAAATCCTCCGCTTTCATCTATTAATTCTTAATAACTAATAATCGCTATTAATTTTACCCCAAATTCGATAAATTTCACTTAAAAACTCCCCAAAATCCCAAATTCGACCCTTAAGGCCTCAAATCCTCACTTTGTGCCCCAAAATCCCCCATAAAAACGCCATTTTTTCACCTTTTTACCCCAAATCCCCCCTTTTTTTTTTACCCCCAAAACCCAAATGGCCCAAAATCGCCTTTTTTCACCCCAAAATTCCCCTTTTTCCCCCCCCAAAACTGACCAAAAAAGCTCATTTCCCCCTAAAACCAGCTGTTGTTTATCCCTCAAACTTCCCATTTTTCTCCTTTCGACCCAAAAACTCCGAAAATCGACCCAAAAAAACCCACAAACCCCAATTTCCCGTTTTTTTGTTATTTTCGAAACCGAAAAATTTCCCATTTTTGGGTGTTTTCAACCCAAAATGAAACCAGCTGTAAAAAAGAAAACAGCAGCTGCCACCGATTTGGGTCCAATTCGGCCATTTTGGGTCAAAACGTCCCCAAAAAAATGTAATTTTTCAGCTTTAAATTCGATTTTATTATTATTATTATTAATAATATTAATATTTTATTTTTATTATTTTTATTTTATTATTATTACTATTTTTTATTATTTTTATTATTTTTAATTTTTATTTATTTTATTTTATTTGACTATTATTGTCAATTTAATCATAATATTAATAATAATGATAATAATATTAATAATAATATTAATAATAATAATAATAATTTTCTGCCCAGCTGGAAATTGAGGCAAAAAACGGCGATTTTGAGCAAAAAGACCCCCAAAAATAAAAGAATTAAAAACCAGGAGGCTGAAGAACCGTTGATTGCCCCAATTAGTCCTAATTCTCTTCTTTTTTTTTTTAATTAAGAGATCTTAATTAAGAAAACTCATCGATATTAGGACACTAATAGGGAAATATTAGGAAATTTTAAACTAATTATATTTTTGAATGATACAAAATTCACATTTTTTGACCCAAATTTGCCATTTTTTCTCCCTAAATTTGATTTCCTCCCTAAAATGACCCAAAATTCACATTTTTTCACCCAAATTTGCCATTTTTTCCACCTAAATCCAAATTCCTCCCTAAAATGACCCAAAATTCACATTTTTGACCCCAAATTGCCATTTTTTGTCCATAAATTCGATTTCCTCCCTAAAATGACCCCACAATCAAAATTTTTTCACCCAAATTTGCCATTTTTTCTCTGTAAATTAATTTTCCTCCATAAAATGACCCAAAATTCACATTTTTGACCCAAATTTGCCATTTTTTCTCCCTAAATCTAATTTTTCTCCCTAAAATGACCCCAAATTCACATTTTTGACCCAAATTTGCCATTTTTTCTCCCTACATTCAATTTCCTCCCTAAAACGACCCAAAATTCACATTTTTTGACCCAAATTTGCCATTTTTCTCCCTAAATTCGATTTCCTCCCTAAAATGACCCAAAATTCACATTTTTTGACCCAAATTTGCCATTTTTTCTCCCTAAATTCGATTTCCTCCCTAAAATCACCCAAAATTCACATTTTTTCATCCAAATTTGCCATTTTTTCTCCCTAAATTCAATTTCCTCCCTAAAATCACCCAAAATTCACATTTTTGACCCAAATTTTCCATTTTTCTTTATACATTCAAATTCCTCCCTAAAATGACCCAAAATTCACTTTTTTTGACCCAAATTTGCCTATTTTTTCACCCTAAATCTAATTTTTCTCCCTAAAATGACCCAAAAATCACATTTTTTCACCCAAATTTGCCATTTTTTCTCCCTTAATTCGATTTCCTCCCTAAAATGGACCAAAATTCACATTTTTTCACCCAAATTTTGCCATTTTTTCTCCCTAAATCAATTTTCCTCCCTGAAATGACCGAAAATTCACATTTTTTCACTCAAATTTTGCCATTTTTCACCCTAAATTCATTTTCCTCTCTGAAATGACCTAAAATTCACATTTTTTGACCCAAATTTGCCATTTTTTCTCCCTAAATCTAATTTTTCTCCCTAAAATGACTCAAAATTCACATTTTTTCACCCAAATTTGCCACTTTTTCCCCCTAAATTTAATTTTCCTCCCTAAAATGACCTAAAATTCACATTTTTGACCCAAATTTGCCATTTTTTCTCCCTAAATCTAATTTTCCTCCCTAAAATGACCCAAAATTCACATTTTTGACCCCAAATTGCCATTTTTTGTCCATAAATTCGATTTCCTCCCTAAAATGACCCCACAATCAAAATTTTTTCACCCAAATTTGCCATTTTTTCTCTGTAAATTAATTTTCCTCCATAAAATGACCCAAAATTCACATTTATGACCCAAATTTGCCATTTTTTTCTCCCTAAATCTGATTTTCCTCCCTAAAATGACCCAAAATTCACATTTTTGACCCAAATTTTGCCTTTTTTCTCCGTAAATTAATTTTCCTCCCTAAAATCACCCAAAATTCACATTTTTTCACCCAAATTTGCCATTTTTCACCCTAAATTCAATTTCCTCCCTAAAATCACCAAAAAATCACATTTTTTGTCCCAAATTTGCCATTTTTTCACCCTAAATTCATTTTCCTCCCTAAAATGACCCAAAATTCACATTTTTTGACGCAAATTCACCCTCAATTCACCATTTTTTCTTTTTTCTCCCTAAATTTCCCCCCCTCAAAACTCCATTTTCCCCCTCAAATGCCCCTCTCAAAAATCGACATTTTTAACCCCCGAAATCCAACCTCAAAAACCCCAAAATCACCATTTTTTCACCCAAAATCCCCCCCTGACCAAAATCTCCTCCTTTTTTGGTCCTCCCGACCAAAATCTCCTCGTCCCGACCCCAAATTTTTGGCCCAAATTCGGACTTTTTCACCCCAAAATCTCCCAATCCCGAAATCTTGGCCCCTCAACCTTCGACTGACCCAAAATCGACAGAAATTGCCCCAAAATCGATGAGGAGGTTTGGGACTCACCGGTGGAGATGACGACTTCGGTCCCGTGGCCCCAGGCGTCGATGCTACCAGCAGTACCACACTGCCCCAAAATCCACCTTTTTTCACCCAAAAACTCCACCCACTTCTTTTGGGGTTAAAAACACCGATTTTGGTTTAAAAAAAAATGTTGTTTTTCACCGTTTTTTGCTCGTTTTTGACCCATTTTCCTCACTCGCAACCACCCCAAATTCCCCAGGATTGAAGATTTCTCTTTTTGGATTCAGATTTTTCAAATCCTTGTTATTTACCACCTGAGTTTTGGGGCTAAAAAAGCCATTTTTAGACAAAAATTTGCCATTTTTAAACAAAATTCACCATTTTTCAAACAAAAAACACAATTTTTTACCAATTTGTTCCATTTTTGCCCCAAATTCCTCACTTACAACCACCCCAAATTCCCCAGGATTGAAGATTTCTCTTTCTGGGTTCAGATTTTTCAAACACTCGTTATCTGTCATCTGAGTTTTGGGGCTAAAAAAGCCATTTTTAGACAAAAAAAATTGCCATTTTTAGACAAAATTCACCATTTTCAAACAAAAAACACCATTTTTAACCGATTTCTGCCATTTTTGCCCCAAATTCCTCACTTACAACCACCCCAAGTTCCCCAGGATTGAAGATTTCTCTTTCTGGGTTCAGATTTTTCAAATCCTCATTACTTTCCATCTGAGTTTTGGGGCTAAAAAAGCCATTTTTAGACAAAATTCACCATTTTCAAACAAAATTCACCATTTTTAAGTGATTTCTCCCATTTTTGCCCCGAATTCCTCACTTACAACCACCCCAAATTCCCCAGTATTGAAGATTTCTCTTTCTGGATTCAGATTTCTCAAATCCTCGTTATTTTCCATCTGAATTTTGGTGCTAAAAAACCATTTTTAGAAAAAAATACCATTTTTAGACCAAAAAAATGCAATTTTTAACTAATTTCTGCCATTTTTGCCTCATTTTCCTCCCTTAGGATCTTCCAATAATGCCCAAAATTGAAGATTTCTCTTTCTGGGTTCAGATTTTTCAAATCTTCATTACTTTCCATCTGAGTTTTGGGGCTAAAAAAGCCATTTTTAGACAAAAATACCATTTTTAGACCAAAAAAATGCAATTTTTAACCAATTTCTGCCATTTTTGCCCCATTTTCCTCCCTTAGGATCTTCCAATAATGCCCAAAATTGAAGATTTCTCTTTCTGGGTTCAGATTTTTCAAATCTTCATTACTTTCCATCCGAGTTTTCGGGCTAAAAAAGCCATTTTTAGACAAAAATACCATTTTTAGACCAAAAAAATGCAATTTTTAACCAATTTCTGCCATTTTTGCCCCATTTTCCTCCCTTAGGATCTTCCAATAATGCCCAAAATTGAAGATTTCTCTTTCTGGGTTCAGATTTTTCAAATCTTCATTACTTTCCATCTGAGTTTTGGGGCTAAAAAAGCCATTTTTAGACAAAAATTGTCATTTTTAGACCAAAAAAATGCAATTTTTCACCAATTTCTGCCATTTTTGCCTCATTTTCCTCCCTTAGGATCATCCTATGTTCCCCAGAATTGAAGATTTCTCTTTCTGGGTTCCTCCTCAAAATCTAAAATTCAGATTTTTCAACTTTTCGGTATTTTTCACCTCTATTTTGGTGCCAAATCCCCACTTTTTAGCCAAAAAAATCCCATTTTTAGCCAAAATTTGCCATTTTTAGACGAAAAAAACCTCATTTTTAAACCGATTTCTGCCATTTTTGCCCCAATTTCCTCCCTTGCAAACATGACCCAAGATTGAAGATTTCTCCCTTTGGGTTCAGATTTTTCAAATCCTCCTTATTTTCCATCTCATTTTTGGGGCTAAAAACCCCATTTTTAGCCAAAATATACAATTTTTAGACCAAAAAAAAAGTCATTTTTAACCAATTCGTGGAATTTTCACCCCAAATCACTTCTTTAGGACCTTCCTATGGTCCCCAGAATTAAAGATTTCTCTTTTTGCCTTCGTCCTCAAAAATAAAATTCAGCTTTTTCAACTCCTCCTTATTTTTCACCTCAATTTTGGGTCAAAAAAAAGCGTTTTTTTATGGTCAAAATTGCCATTTTTAACCGATTTGTGGCATTTTTGCCCCAAAATCCGCATGTAGGAATATCCCAAAAGTCACAGAATTTCGGATTCCGCTTTTTGACTGCGTCCTATGGGGAGAAATCTCTGATTTTTCACCCCTGAGAGCAGAATCTTAAGGTAGAAACACAGAAATTTGGTTAAAAAAAATGTAAAAAATGGTTAAAAATGGGCAAAAATGGGCAAAATTGAGCAAAAAATGGGCAAAAATGGGCAAAAAAAGGAAAAATATTGAACTTATTTGGGACAAAATTCCCCATTTTTGACACTGCAGTTGTCAATGAGGACACGGCCAGCCTTTTATTTTGGGGGAAAATGGTTAAAAATGATGTTTTTCCCCTTTTTTGGGGGGCGAATCTGTGGAATGGTGGAGATTTTGGGGTAAAACGGGGCAAGATTGGGAGCGTCTAAAAATTGTGAACATGGAGAGTGGGGAATTGAGGTGAAAAATGGCAAAAAAGGGACAAAACGTCCCCATTTTTTTGGAGATGAGAATGAAAAATCGTTGAATTTTGGGGCAAAAAAAAGCCAGAAAAGGCCAAAAAAAAAAAAAAAATCGAAATTTGAGAGTGTGGAAAAGACGGAGAAATTCTTTGATTTTTGGTAAAATTGGCCAAAAGTGGGAAAATAACCCCAAATTTTGGATCCCTGGAGGCCAAAAAAGAGGGGAAAATCTTTATATGTGACGACAAAATTGACCAAAAAGGGCAAAAGTTCCCCCAAAAACGAGTTTGGTTTTTGTTATGGGGTGAAGCACGGTGATAAGCACCACAACCAGCACTACCCACAGTGACAAAAGGTTGACCAAAATCCTCTGTTTTTACCCCAAAATTGTGGGTTTGCCGCTTGAGCGGCCGCAGCGAAGCTCCTTCCTCTCAAAAGGCCCAAAAAAAGGGGAAAAAAATACAGATTTTGGGCAAAAATAGCAAAAAAAAAGCGTTGAATTCGGAGGTTTTCGGTGAAAGCGGCTACGAAAGGGGGAAAGACTCCAAAATTTGGGTCAAAAATGGGGGAAAATGGGTCAGAAATTCTTTGTTTGGAGTCGTGGCGCTGCTGGATGGTGAAGCCCTCGCCCGTGTGGGAAGAAATGATCCCAAATTTTGCCATTTTTTGGGCAAAATTGGGCAGAAATGGGCAAAATGTCCCCGCAGCTGCGAAATATGGTGAAAATTTCATGGGAAAAAATCCATAGAAATGGTGATTTTGGTGAAAATGGGGGGAAATGGGGAAAATATCCCGATTTTGGGGGTAGAGTGAGTGTGAAATTTTGGGGAAAAACATCAAAAAATGGTGAAATATCCCCAATGTTTGAAGAGTCACTGACTAAAATGTCAGGAAAACAGACAGAATTTGAGCAAAAATGGTCAAAAAGTGTAAAACGTTCAGTTTTTTGGAGCAAGGTGGGCATCGAGGATGTGGTGTTTTGGGGCAAAATGGGCAAAAGTGGAAAGGGGAGAAAAAGAGGGGGAAAAGAGGAAAAGAAGGGGAAAAGAAGGGGAAAAAGAGGAAAGGGAGGAAAAATGGGGGGAAAAAGGGGGAAAATGAGGGAAAAAAAGGGAAAAAATGGATAAAGATGGAAAAAGGGGTGGAAAAATGGAAAGGGGAGAAAAAAAGGGGGAGAAGAGGAGGAAAAGAAGGGGAAAAGAAGGGGAAAAGAAGAGGAAAAGAGGAAAGGGAGGAAAGATGGGGAAAAAAGGGGGGGAAATGAGGGAAAAAAAAGGAGGGGAAAAAGGATAAAGATGGAAAAGGGGGTGGAAATGGGAAGGGGAGAAAAAGAGGGGGAGAAGAGGAGGAAAAGAAGGGAAAAAGAAGGAGAAAAGGGGGAAAAAGAGGAAAGACAGGAAAAATGAGGGAAAAAGGGGGGAAAATGGGGGAAAAAAGGGGAAAAAGGGATAAAGATGGAAAAAGGGGTGGAAAAATGGAAAGGGGAGAAAAAGAGGGGGAAAAGAGGAGGAAAAGAAGGGGAAAAGAAGGGGAAAAGAAGAGGAGGAGAAGGAGAAAGGGGGGAAAAGAGGAAAGACAGGAAAAATGGGGGAAAAAGGGGGGAAATGGGGGAAAAAAGGGGAAAAAGGGATAAAGATGGAAAAAGGGGTGGAAAAATGGAAAGGGGAGAAAAAGAGGAGGAAAAGAAGAGGAAAAGAAAGGGAAAAGAAGAGGAAAAGAGGAAAGAGAGGAAAAATGGGGGGAAAATGGGGGAAAATGAGGGAAAAAAAGGGGAAAAGGGGATAAAGATGGAAAAAGGGGTGGAAAAATGGAAAGGGGAGAAAAAGAGGGGGAAAAGAGGAGGAAAAGAAGGGGAAAAGAAGGAGAAAAGGGGGAAAAAGAGGAAAGACAGGAAAAATGGGGGAAAAAGGGGGAAAATGGGAGAAAAAAAGGGGGAAAAAGGGATAAAGATGAAAAAAAGGGTGGAAAAGTGGAAAGGGGAGAAAAAGAGGGGGAAAAGAGGAGGAAAAGAAAGGGAAAAGAAGGGGAAAAGAAGATGAAAAGAGGAAAGAGAGGAAAAATGGGGGAAAAAGGGGGAAAATGGGGGAAAAATGGGGAAAAAGGGATAAAGATGGGAAAATAGGTGGAAAAATGGAAAGGGGAGAAAAAGAGGGGGAAAAGAGGAGGAAAAGAAGGGGAAAAGAAGAGGAAAAGAGGAAAGAGGAAAAATGAGGGAAAAAAGGGGGAAAATGAGGGGAAAAAAGGGGAAAAAGGGATAAAGATGGAAAAAGGGGTGGAAAAATGGAAAGGGGAGAAAAAGAGGGGGAAAATAGGAACAAAAAAAAAGGGAAAAGGAGAGGAAAAAGGGGAAAAAAATCTCAAATTTGAGCCCACAGTGGATGCGAAAGACGTGAAAAAAATGTGTATTTTTGGTCTTGTTGGAACAAAAAAAGGGGAAACGTCCCCAAAACGAGTGAGGTTTTTGTTATGGGATGGAGCACAGTGATAAGCAGCATAACCACAGTAAGCACTACCCACAGTGATGCAAGGTTGGCCAAAATCCTCTGCTTTTCCCCCAAAAGTGGTGGGGTTGTCGCCCCCACTGTTGGAGAGAAATTGGGGCTCAGGGAGAGAGAGTGTGGGGGGAGGGGTAGAAAACTTGGGGGAAATTGAGGATATTTGGGGGAAAATGATAAAATTTGGAGATGATGTCACCGAAACGTCACCATTTTGGTGTAAAATTGGCCAAAAAAAGACAGAAAAAAGAAAACAATCCCAATTTGGGGGGTCAGAATGAGGCAAGGAAAACACTGAGGTGTGGGGAAAATGCCCCAAAAGTGCAACACGTCCCCAATTGTTGGGGGAAAACGGCTGCAGACGTCGTGGATTTGGGTGGAAAAACGGCAGAAATGGCCAAAAATATCCCAGCTTTGGGGCAAGAATGGGATGAAAAGGGTTGAAAAAGGCGACGTTTGGGGCCAAACATCCTCAGGTGTGGTGGAAAACGTGGCAGCTGGGGACGGAAAGGAAAGCGTGGGGTTGGGGGGCGTTTGCAAGAGAGGGAAAGTGAGCAAAGTTTGGGGTGAAAAGGGGCAGGAAAGGGGAATTTGGAGAGACGTGAGGCCAAAGTGGTGGAAAAGGGCGAAAGTTGCCCGAATGGAGTTTGGTTTTTGTTATGGGATGGAGCACAGTGATAAGCACCACAACTATAGTAAGCACCATAACCACAGTGATGCAAGGTTGGCCAAAATCCTCTGCTTTTCCCCCAAAAGTGGTGGGGTTGTGGCTTGAGCGGCCACCGGTGGAGAAGCTTCCTCCCACAGGGCCCCAAAAAGGGGGACAAAAAATGCAGATTTGGGGCAAAAAAGGGAGGCAGAAATATCCAATCCCCGCACAACTGCCCCCAGAGGTCAAAAACGGGAGGATTTGGGGGGTGAAAAGGAGCGTGAGTGGGAATTTGTGGGAGTGTGGGGGAAATTGGGGTTGAAAGAGAGAGAGTGTGGGGGGAGGGGAGGGAAATTTGGGTGAAAACGAGGAAATTTGGGGGAAAAGGATTGGGGTGCTTTGGTAAAATGGGAAATTTGATGAAAACTGATGAAAACTGGGGTGAAATTGAGGGAATTTGGGCAGTGTGGGAGGAATTGGGGTTGAGAGAGAGAGTGTGGGGGGAGGGGAAGGAAATTTGGGAGAAAATGAGGAAATTTTGGGGAAAAGGATTGGGGTGCTTTGGTAAAATGGGAGATTTGATGAAAAATGAGAAAAACTGGGGTGAAATTGAGGGAATTTGGGCACTGTGGGAGAAATTGGGGTTGAAAGAGAGACAGTGTGGGGGGAGGGGAGGGAAATTTGGGTGAAAACGAGGAAATTTTGGGGAAAAGGATTGGGGTGCTTTGGTAAAATGGGAGATTTGATGAAAATTGATGAAAACTGGGGTGAAATTGAGGGAATTTGGGCAGTGTGGGAGGAATTGGGGTTGAGAGAGAGAGAGTGTGGGGGGAGGGGAAGGAAATGTGGGTGAAAATGAGGAAATTTTGGGGAAAAGGATTGGGGTGCTTTGGTAAAATGGGAGATTTGATGAAAAATGAGAAAAACTGGGGTGAAATTGGGGGAATTTGGGCAGTGTGGGAGGAATTGGGGTTGAGAGAGAGAGAGTGTGGGGGGAGGGGAAGGAAATTTGGGAGAAAATGAGGAAATTTTGGGGAAAAGGATTGGGGTGCTTTGGTAAAATGGGAGATTTGATGAAAAATGAGAAAAACTGGGGTGAAATTGGGGGAATTTGGGCAGTGTGGGAGGAATTGGGGCTCAGGGGGAGATAGTGTGGAGGGAGGGGAAGGAAATTTGGGGGAAATTGAGGAAATTTTGGGGAAAAGGATTGGGGTGCTTTGGTAAAATGGGAAATTTGATGAAAAATGAGAAAATCTGGGGTGAAATTGAGGGAATTTGGGCACTGTGGGAGAAATTGGGGTTGAAAGAGAGACAGTGTGGGGGGAGGGGAGGGAAATTTGGGTGAAAACGAGGAAATTTTGGGGAAAAGGATTGGGGTGCTTTGGTAAAATGGGAGATTTGATGAAAATTGATGAAAACTGGGGTGAAATTGAGGGAATTTTGGCACTGAGGGAGAAATTGGGGCTCAGAGTGATGGAGTGTGGGGGGAGGGGAAGGAAATTTGGGGAAATTGAGGAAATTTTGGGGAAAAGGATTGGGGTGCTTTGGTAAAATGGGAAATTTGGTGAAAAATGAAAATAACTGGGGTGGAATTGAGGGAATTTGGGCAGTGTGGGAGAAATTGGGGTTGAGAGAGAGAATGTGGGGGGAGGGGAAGGAAATTTGGGTGAAAACGAGGAAATTTTGGGGAAAAGGATTGGGGTGCTTTGGTAAAATGGGAAATTGGATGAAAAATGATAAAAACTGGGGTGGAATTGAGGGAATTTGGGCAGTGTGGGAGAAATTGGGGCTCAGGGAGAGAGTGTGGGGGGAGGGGAAAGAAATTTGGGTGAAATCGAGGAAATTTTGGGGAAAAGGATTGGGGTGCTTTGGGTAAAATGGGAAATTTGGTGAAGAATGAGAAAAAACTGGGGTGTAATTGAGGGAATTTGGGCACTGTGAGGGATTTTGGGGCGAAAAGGAGCCATAAAAGGCCCAAATGTTTGCATGGGGTTGGGTAATGTAGGAGGGGGTGTAGGAAATTTGGGGGAAAATGAGGAAATTTTGGGGAAAAGGATTGGGGTGCTTTGGTAAAATGGGAGATTTGGTGAATAATGAGAAAAACTGGGGTGAAATTGGGGGAATTTGAGCAGTTTGGGAGGAATTGGGGCTCAAAGAGAGAGAGTGTGGGGGGAGGGGAAGGAAATTTTGGGGAAAATGAGGAAATTTTGGGGAAAAGGATTGGGGTGCTTTGGTAAAATGGGAAATTTGGTGAAAAACGAAAATAACTGGGGTGGAATTGAGGGAATTTGGGCATTATGGGAGAAATTGGGGTTGAGAGAGAGTGTGGGGGAGGGGAAGGAAATTTGGGGGAAAACGAGGAAATTTTGGGGAAAAGGATTGGGGTGCTTTGGTAAAATGGAAATTGGATGAAAAATGAGAAAAACTGGGGTGAAATTGAGGGAATTTGGGCAGTTTGGGAGGAATTGGGGCTCAAAGAGAGAGAGTGTGGGGGGAGGGGAAGGAAATTTGGGTGAAAATGAGGAAATTTGGGAACAAATATTGGATTACTTTGGATAAGATTTGAAATTTAACCACAGATGACAAAATTCAGTGGTGCTTGACAAAATTTTGCCTGTGTTTGACAGCATTTGCCCACAGTTGACAAAATTGAATCACAGCTGATGAAAGTTTGGCCTCTGTGGATGAAGTTTAACCACAGCTGATGAAAATTTGGTCTCTGTGGATGAAATTTAACCACAGCTGATGAAAATTTGGTCTCTGTGGATGAAGTTTAACCACAGCTGATGAAAATTTGGTCCCTGTTGATGAAATTTAACCACAGCTGGTGAAACTTCACTTCTGTAGATGAAATTTAACCGCAGCTGATAAAACTTTGGTCGTGGTTGACAAAATTTGTCTCTAGTTGACCAAATTCAACCACAGTTGATTAAAATTTGGTCTCTGCAGACAAAACTGAACTGCAGTTGATGAGATTTTACCACCGTTGTCAGAATTTCCCCATGGTTGACAAAACTGAGCCGCAGTTGATGAAATTTCACCTCTGTCCACGAAATTTAACCTCAGGTGACAAAATTCAGTCGTGGTTGACAAAATTCTGCCTGTGGTTGACAAAATTTTGCCTGTGGTTGACAGCATTTGCCCACAGTTGACAAAATTGAATCACAGCTGATGAAAGTTTGGTCTCTGTGGATGAAGTTTAACCACAGCTGATGAAAATTTGGTCCCTGTGGATGAAATTTAACCACAGCTGGTGAAACTTCACTTCTGTAGATGAAATTTAACCACAGCTGATGAAAATTTGGTCTCTGTGGATAAAGTTTAACCACAGCTGATGAAAATTTGGTCTCTGTGGATGAAGTTTAACCACAGCTGATGAAAATTTGGTCCCTGTGGATGAAATTTAACCACAGCTGGTGAAACTTCACTTCTGTAGATGAAATTTAACCACAGCTGATGAAAATTTGGTCTCTGTGGATGAAATTTAACCACAGTTGATGAAACTTCGCTTCTGTAGATGAAATTTAACCACAGCTGATGAAAATTTGGTCTCTGCAGACAAAACTGAACTGCAGTTGATGAGATTTTACCACCGTTGTCAGAATTTCCCCATGGTTGACAAAACTGAGCCGCAGTTGATGAAATTTCACCTCTGTCCACGAAATTTAACCTCAGGTGACAAAATTCAGTCGTGGTTGACAAAATTCTGCCTGTGGTTGACAAAATTTTGCCTGTGGTTGACAGCATTTGCCCACAGTTGACAAAATTGAATCACAGCTGATGAAAGTTTGGTCTCTGTGGATGAAGTTTAACCACAGCTGATGAAAATTTGGTCCCTGTTGATGAAATTTAACCACAGCTGGTGAAACTTCACTTCTGTAGATGAAATTTAACCACAGCTGATGAAAATTTGGTCACTGTGGATAAATTTTAACCACAGCTGATGAAAATTTGGTCCCTGTGGATGAAATTTAACCACAGCTGATGAAAATTTGGCCTCTGTGGATGAAGTTTAACCACAGCTGATGAAAATTTGGTCCCTGTTGATGAAATTTAACCACAGCTGGTGAAACTTCACTTCTGTAGATGAAATTTAACCACAGCTGATGAAAATTTGGTCTCTGTGGATGAAATTTAACCACAGTTGATGAAACTTCGCTTCTGTAGATGAAATTTAACCACAGCTGATGAAAATTTGGTCTCTGTGGATGAAGTTTAACCACAGTTGATGAAACTTTGGTCGTGGTTGACAAAATTTGTCTCTAGTTGACCAAATTCAACCACAGTTGATTAAAATTTGGTCTCTGCAGACAAAACTGAACTGCAGTTGATGAGATTTTACCACTGTTGTCAGAATTTCCCCATGGTTGACAAAACTGAGCCGCAGTTGATGAAATTTCACCTCTGTCCACGAAATTTAACCTCAGGTGACAAAATTCAGTCGTGGTTGACAAAATTCTGCCTGTGGTTGACAAAATTTTGCCTGTGGTTGACAGCATTTGCCCACAGTTGACAAAATTGAATCACAGCTGATGAAAGTTTGGTCTCTGTGGATGAAGTTTAACCACAGCTGATGAAAATTTGGTCCCTGTGGATGAAATTTAACCACAGCTGGTGAAACTTCACTTCTGTAGATGAAATTTAACCTCAGCTGATGAAAATTTGGTCTCTGTGGATGAAATTTAACCACAGTTGATGAAACTTCACTTCTGTAGATGAAATTTAACCGCAGCTGATGAAAATTTGGTCTCTGTGGATAAATTTTAACCACAGCTGATGAAAATTTGGTCCCTGTGGATGAAATTTAACCACAGTTGATGAAAATCCGGTCACGGTTGACAAAATTTAACCACAGTTGACAAAATTTCACTTCTGTCGGTGAAATTTTCGCACAGTTGAAAGAATTCGGCCACGGTTGACAGAATTCACCCCCAGTTGACAAGATATAACCACAATGAAAATGAAATTCGGTGGTGGTTGACCAAATTTAACCACAACGAATGGAGTTTCACTTCCGTGGGTGAAATTTAACCACAAAATGTGGCCACGGTTGACAAAATTGAACCGCAGTCGATGGAGTTTCACTTCTGGAGATGAAATTACACCAGAGTTGACAGAATTTTAACCCCAGCTGATGAAAAATTTGGTCACGGTGGACAAAATCTGCCCACAGTTGATGAAATTTCACTTCTCTGGATGAAATCCAACCACAGCTGATTGAATTTGCCCGCAGCTGACAAAAATTTAACCACAGTTGTCAAAGTTTCACTTCTGAAGACGAAACCTGACATCAGTTGACAAATCCTCACCGCGTCCAACCAGATTTCCCCTTTTTCCCCACCGAATTTTGCTGCTTCCAGGAAGAAAAAAGAAGGAGATCCAACCCCAAATCCACCAGATCGCAACCACCCAACGAACCGCCCCCTGGTTGGGGTTGTTTTGTTGTGGTTTTTGGGTTTTTTTTCGTTTTTTTCCAATCTTTTCAGTGCAAAACAGGAGCTCTTCCCCCTTTGTTGTGGTTTTTGGGGTTATTTTGGGGGTTTTCTCCAAGCTTTTCAGTGCAAAAAAAGGAGCTCTTCACCCTTTGTTGTGGTTTTTCTTTCTTTTTTTCAGTTTTTTTCCAATCTTTTCAGTGCAAAAAAGGAGCTCTTCCCCCTTTGTTGTGATTTTTGGGGTTATTTTTTGCTTTTTTTCCAAGCTTTTCAGTACAAAAAAGGAGCTCTTCCCCCTTTGTTGTGATTTTTGGGGTTATTTTTGGGGTTTTATTCCAATCTTTTCAGTGCAAACAAGGAGCTCTTCCCCCTTTGTTGTGGTTTTTCTTTCTTTTTCTGCTTTTCTTCCAAGCTTTTCAGTGCAAAACAGGAGCTCTTCCCCCTTTGTTGTGATTTTTGGGGTTATTTTTGGGTTTTTTTCCAAGCTTTTCAGTGCAAACAAGGAGCTCTTCCCCCTTTGTTGTGATTTTTGGGGTTATTTTTGGGCTTTTCTCCAAGCTTTTCAGTGCAAAACAGGAGCTCTTCCCCCTTTGTTGTGGTTTTTGTTTCTTTTTCTGCTTTTTCTCCAATCTTTTCAGTGCAAAACAGGAGCTCTTCCCCCTTTGTTGTGATTTTTGGGGTTATTTTTGGGCTTTTCTCCAAGCTTTTCAGTGCAAAACAGGAGCTCTTCCCCCTTTGTTGTGGTTTTTGTTTCTTTTTCTGCTTTTTCTCCAATCTTTTCAGTGCAAAACAGGAGCTCTTCCCCCTTTGTTGTGATTTTTGGGGTTATTTTTGGGTTTTTCTCCAAGCTTTTCAGTGCAAACAAGGAGCTCTTCCCCCTTTGTTGTGATTTTTGGGGTTATTTTTGGGCTTTTCTCCAAGCTTTTCAGTGCAAACAAGGAGCTCTTCCCCCTTTGTTGTGATTTTTGGGGTTATTTTTGGGCTTTTCTCCAAGCTTTTCAGTGCAAAACAGGAGCTCTTCCCCCTTTGTTGTGGTTTTTCTTTCTTTTTCTGCTTTTTCTCCAATCTTTTCAGTGCAAAAAAGGAGCTCTTCCCCCTTTGTTGTGGTTTTTCTTTCTTTTTTTGGGTTTTTTTTCCAGATTTCAGTGCAAAACAGGAGCTCTTCCCCCTTTGTTGTGATTTTTGGGGTTATTTTTGGGTTTTTCTCCAATCTTTTCAGTGCAAAACAGGAGCTCTTCACCCCTCGCCGCTTGGTCGCCTCTCACCACCTCATGCTCGAAAATTTGGCTTTTTATGCCAGCAGCTCCGTGGATCGGAGTCACCGTGACCAGCAGCTTTGGCGCAGTAGTAGGTGGCGGTGTCCTCAGCCCTGAGGTTGTTCAGCTGCAGCCTCACTGTGCTCTGCCCGTTGTCCCTGGAGATGGTGGCACGGCCCTTCACCGCCGGCGCGTAGGTTGTGCCACTACCAGCGCTGCCAATACCTGCGACCCATTCCAGCCCCTTGCCAGGTGCCTGGCGCACCCATTCCATGCTGAAACTGCTGAAGGTGAATCCGGAGGCCTTGCAGACGAGGCTGATCCCTCCTCCGGGCGCCTGGAGGCCGCCCCCAGACTCGTCCAACGTCACGGCCGCCATCAGCCCTGTGGGGAAGGAAGGACAGACGGCGCTGACGGAGCCACCGACACACGGCCACGCGGAGACGGGCGCCATTGAGACCCCCATTGACCCCCATTGACCCCCATAGACACCCATAGACCCCCATTGACTCCCATAGACCCTCATTGACCCCCATTGACCCCCATTGACCCCCATTGACCCTCATTGACCCCCATAGACCCCCATTGACCCCCATTGACCCCCATAGACCCCCATTGACCCCCATTGTTCCTCATTGACCCCCATTGACTTTCATTGGCCCTCATTGACCCTCATTGACCCCCATAGACCCCCATTGACCCTCATTGATCCTCATTGACCCCCATTGACTTTCATTGACCCCCATTGACCCCCATTGACCCCCATAGAGTCCCACAGAGACCCCATAGATTCCCATAGGGACCCCATAGAGCCCCATAGGGACCCCATAGAGCCCCACAGGGACCCCATAGAGCCCCATAGGGACCCCATAGAGCCCCATAGAGCCCCCATAGAGACCCACAGCGCCCTCACCTGGCAGGGCGGCCAGGAGCAGGAGGGAGGAGACGCTTGGGCTCATGGTTGCGGAGCCGACTGCTGCTCCTCCGTCGGAGAGCCGGCGTTTTTATGGCCGTCAGAAGGGTTCATTTGCATAAAGAGGGGGGGGGGGGGGGGGGGAAGCTCGGCTTCGTTAGCGCGTTAATTGCCGGCCGGGATCTCGCCTTCGTTACGCTGGGAGTCGTTACAGCTTAATGAGTTTGTTTGGTTTGTTGTTTACGGCGACGCGCGGAACCGTGCAGGGCTTTTAATTGAGGTTTCTCGTCAGCCTGGCTTAATTATTTAATGATTTGATGATTAATTAGGCGTCTGCCGGGTCGATTAATGATTTCGTTGCGATCTAGGCCCGAAATCGTGTTTCCTCATTAATTTGTTCCACTCTAATTATCGTTATCCACTCTGCACTGAATTCTTTGATCCCAGCGTTGACATCCCAACCTCCTCCCCCATCAGGCCTTAATGAAGCATGCCTAATTAACGATTTTACTTCGTTAACGCAATTAAGTAGCCTAACTAAGTCATTTCTACGTGAGTCCTTCCTCTGCAGCAATCCCAATCAGGAATTAATTGGTTGCAATTAATTATTTAACCTCCACTTTGTGCTTCTTGCTGAAGTTACGTCCCTGTAGCCCCCAGTGTGTGTTAATTGGCTTAATTAATTGGTGACTAATTAGTTATTATTTCCAATTAGCCATCAACTCGTCATTCCTCACTGAGTTATACCATTCTCAGCCCCGCCATCTGTTAATTAGCTCTAATTAATCATTTAATATCAATTTAGCCATGAACTCACCCTGTCTCTATATTGAGTTATACCATTGCCAACCTCACCATTTATTAATTAGCTCTAATTAATCAATTAATTTCTATTCAGCCGTGAACACTCTGTGTTTCTTCACCGGGTTATACCATTGCCACCCCCACCATCGATTAATTAGCTCTAATTAATCATTTAATTTCAGTTTGGTCATGAAAACTCTGTGTTTCTGCCTTGATTTATTCCATTCTCACCCCCCGTCATCCATTAATTAGCTGTAATTAATCATTTAATTTCAATTTAGCCATGAATTCCTTGTGTTCCTTCATTGAGTTTTACCACTGCCAACCTCCCAATCCGTTAATCAGCTCTAATTAATCATTTAATTACAATTTAGCCACAAATTCTTTGTGCTTCTTCATCAAGTTATTCCATTCTTGTTCCCATCATCCATTAATTAGTCGTAATTAATGATTAAATCTCAATTTAGCCACGAACTCATTACGTTTCCTCACTGAGTTGTGCTATCATTAACCCCACCATTCATTAATTAGCCCTAATAAATCATTTAATTGCAATTTAGGCAAAATTAATTGCGTTCCTTCATTGAGCTATTAGCATTTCCAGTCTCCGGCCCATTAATTAGCTGTAATTAATCGCTTAATTACAATTTAGAGATGAACTTGTGCTTCTTCACTGAGTCGTAATCCCCACCGTGCATTAATTGGGTGTCGTTAATTGCTTAATTGACATTTTGACACTGAGCTCTCATTACTTACTGAATGATTCCCACCGCACTCCCAATCACGCATCAATTAGGCGCGTGGAATTAATTAATACCAATTTCTTCAGCGCAAACATTAATTAGGGACGATGAATCTTTTAATTAAGTGTGATCTTCTCCCAATTAAACCACTAATTAGCGACAATGAAGCTTTTAATTGTGATTATCTCGTAATTAATCCATTTATTAGGGACTATGAATCATCTTCTTTCAATTAAATCATTAATTAGGGGCTTCTAATTACACTACGCTCCACACAACCATTAATTAGGGATAATGAAGCCGTTAATTAATCGCAATCTCCCCCTATTTAAATCATTAATTAAGGATAATGAAGGATTCAATCACAATCTCCTCACAATTAAATCCCCAATTAGGAACAACAAATTATTTAATTGTGATCTTCTCCCAATTAACTCATTAATTAGGGATAATGAAGCATTTAATTACAGTCTCCTCTCAGTCAAACCATTAATTAGGGATAATGAAGCCTTTAATTACAGTCTTCTCTCACTCAAACCATTAATTAGGGATAATGAAGCCTTTAATTACAGTCTCCTCTCACTCAAACCACTAATTAGGGATAATGAAGCACTTAATTACAGTCTTCTCCCAGTCAAACCATTAATTAGGGATAATGAAGCCTTTAATTACAGTCTGCTCCCAGTCAAACCTTTAATTAGGGATAATGAAGCCTTTAATTACAGTCTTCTCTCACTCAAACCATTAATTAGGGATAATGAAGCCTTTAATTACAGTCTCCTCTCAATCAAATCATTAATTAGGGATAATGAAGCCTTTAATTACAGTCTTCTCTCACTCAAACCATTAATTAGGGATAATGAAGCACTTAATTACAGTCTTCTCCCACTCAAACCATTAATTAGGGATAATGAAGCACTTAATTACAGTCTCCTCTCACTCAAACCATTAATTAGGGATAATGAAGCCATTAATTAGGGATAATGAAGCCTTTAATTACAGTCTTCTCTCAATCAAACCATTAGTTAGGGATAATGAAGCCTTTAATTACAGTCTGCACTCACTCAAACCATTAATTAGGGATAATGAAGCCTTTAATTACAGTCTCCTCTCAATCAAATCATTAATTCGCAATTCCCTAATTAGAAATCTCTTAATTACACACCCTTCCCCCCAACCATTAATTAACAGCCTTCCACCATTCCACCGCGACCCTTTTCCCCCTCTCACCCGTTAATTAAATCAATTAACCCAACTTAATTAACCCCCCCCCCCCCTCCTTTCCGCTCCGTGGATCTCAGCCCCACCTGGGGAGGCCCGAAATGGGCCGAAAAACCACAAAAATGGTGAAAAACTGCAAAACCGATGCCGAAAAAAACCATCGTTTCCCGCCTCCTCTCCGCTTGGCGGCACCCGAAAGGTTTCCAGTTTCACCAAAAAATGCCTTTTTCACCCCAAAAATAACAACCCCCCCCCCATGCTGGAAGGGACACCTGGAGGCTGCAGCTGCGAAAATGAGCGAATCGGGGTTTTTTCGGCCCCAAAAATACGACGGCTTTGGGGTTTGGGATCTCGGGGAGGAAACACGTAGGAAATCAGAGGAACCTATAGGACCCCATAGGAACCCCATACGGCCCCATAGGACCCCATATGGCCCCATAGGAACCCATATGGCCCCATAGGACCCCGTAGGGCCCCATAGGAAACCTTAGAACCTAATAGGATCCCAGAGAACCCCATAAGACCCCATACGGCCCCATAGGACCCCATATGGCCCCATAGGAATCCTTAGAACCTGATAAGACCCCATAGGACCCGATAGGACCCCATACGGCCCCATAGGAACCCATATGGCCCCATAGGACCCCGTAGGGCCCCATAGGAATCCTTAGAACCTAATAGGATCCCAGAGAACCCCATAAGACCCCATACGACCCCATAGGACCCCATATGGCCCCATACGACCCCATAGGACCCCGTAGGGCCCCATAGGAATCTTTAGAACCTGATAAGACCCCATAGGACCCGATAGGACCCCATACGGCCCCATAGGAACCCATATGGCCCCATAGGAAACCTTAGAACCTAATAGGACCCCAGAGAACCCCTAGGATCCCATAGGACCCCATAGGGTCTTACTGAACCCCATAAGACCCCATACGACCCCATAGGACCCCGTAGGGCCCCATAGGAATCCTTAGAACCTGATAAGACCCCATAGGACCCGATAGGACCCCATACGGCCCCATAGGAACCCATACGGCCCCATAGAATCCCTTAGAACCTGATAGGACCCCATAGGACCCCAAATGGTCCCATAGGACCCCATACGGCCCCATAGGACCCCATATGGACCCATAGGAACCCTTAGAACCCGATTGGACCCCATAAGAACCTGTAGGATCGTATTGAACCTCATAAGACCCCATAGGACCCCATAGGACCCCATAGGACCCCATAGAATCCCTTAGAACCTGATAGGACCCCATAGGACCCCAAATGGTCCCATAGGACCCCATACGACCCCATACGACCCCATAGGACCCCATATGGCCACATAGGAACCCTTGGAACCCGATTGGACCCCATAAGAACCTGTAGGATTCTATTGAACCCCAAAGGACCCCATAGGACCCCATAGGACCCCATATGGCCCCATAGAATCCCTTAGAACCTGATAGGACCCCATAGGACCCTAAATGGTCCCATAGGACCCCATACGGCCCCCTAGGACCCCATATGGACCCATAGAACCCTTAGAACCCGATTGGACCCCATAAGAACCTGTAGGATCGTATTGAACCTCATAAGACCCCATAGGACCCCATAGGACCCCATAGGACCCCATAGAATCCCTTAGAACCTGATAGGACCCCATAGGACCCCAAATGGTCCCATAGGACCCCATACGGCCCCATAGGACCCCATATGGACCCATAGGAACCCTTAGAACCCGATTGGACCCCATAAGAACCTGTAGGATCGTATTGAACCTCATAAGACCCCATAGGACCCCATACGACCCCATACGACTCCATACGACCCCATAGAATCCCTTAGAACCTGATAGGACCCCATAGGACCCCATATGGCCCCATAGGAACCCGTATGGCCCCATAGGAACCCATATGGACCCATAGGAACCCTTAGAACCCGATTGGACCCCATAAGAACCTGTAGGATCGTATTGAACCTCATAAGACCCCATAGGACCCCATAGGACCCCAAATGGTCCCATAGGACCCCATATGGCCCCATAGGAACCCATATGGCCCCATAGGAAACCATATGGCCCCATAGGAACCCTTAGAACCCGATTGGACCCCATAAGAACCTGTAGGATCGTATTGAACCTCATAAGACCCCATAGGACCCCATAGGACCCCAAATGGTCCCATAGGACCCCATATGGCCCCATAGGACCCCATATGGCCCCATAGGAACCCTTAGAACCCGATTGGACCCCATAAGAACCTGTAGGATCGTATTGAACCTCATAAGACCCCATAGGACCCCATAGGACCCCAAATGGTCCCATAGGAACCCATATGGCCCCATAGGAACCCATATGGCCCCATAGGAACCCTTAGAACCCGATTGGACCCCATAAGAACCTGTAGGATCGTATTGAACCTCATAAGACCCCATAGGACCCCATAGGACCCCATACGACTCCATACGACCCCATAGAATCCCTTAGAACCTGATAGGACCCCATAGGACCCCATATGGCCCCATAGGACCCCATATGGCCCCATAGGAACCCATATGGCCCCATAGGAAACCTTAGAACCTAATAGGACCCCAGAGAACCCCTAGGATCCCATAGAACCCCATAGGGTCTTACTGAACCCCATAAGACCCCATACGACCCCATAGGACCCCGTAGGGCCCCATAGGAATCCTTAGAATCTGATAAGACCCCATAGGACCCGATAGGACCCCATACGGCCCCATAGGAACCCATACGGCCCCATAGAATCCCTTAGAACCTGATAGGACCCCATAGGACCCCAAATGGTCCCATAGGACCCCATACGGCCCCATAGGACCCCATATGGCCACATAGGAACCCTTGGAACCCGATTGGACCCCATAAGAACCTGTAGGATTCTATTGAACCCCATAGGACCCCATAGGACCCCATAGGACCCCATATGGCCCCATAGAATCCCTTAGAACCTGATAGGACCCCATAGGACCCCAAATGGTCCCATAGGACCCCATACGGCCCCATAGGACCCCATATGGCCCCATAGGAACCCATAGGGTCCTACTGAACCCCATAGGAACCCATAGGAACCCATAGGAACTTCAATAGCCCCATAGAACCCCATAGGAAGCCATAGGAACCCATAGGAACTTCAATAGCCCCATAGAACCCCATAGGAAGCCATAGGGCCCCATAGGACCCCAAATTTGGGTGAAAATGGTCAAAAGTGTCAAAGAATTGGGGCTTTTTTTTTTTTTTTTTCTTTTTTTGAGGGGGGGGGGGAATTGAAGAAATATGGGAGATTTGCGACAAAATTGGGGGATATGGGGGCAAAATGGGGGCATTTGGGGCATAATTGAAGGATTTGAGGAACAGTGGAGGAACTGGGGGCAAAGATTTGGGGCAAAATGACTGGATTTGGGACAAAATTGTGGGATTTGGGGCACAGAGAGAGGAATTGGGGCAAAAATAGGGGAATTTGGGGCGAAACGAGTGGATTTTAGGGCCAAATTGGGGGGTTTGGGATACAGTGGAGAAACTGGAGGAAAATGAGTGGATTTGGGGGCAAAATAGGTGGATTTGGGGGCAAAATATGCAGATTTGGGGTACAGTGGGGGGGATTTGGGGTCAAATGAAGAGATTTCAGGCACAACGGGGAGATTTTAACCATATTTGTATTGATAACCATAACCATAACCATAACCATAACCATGACCATAACCATAACCATAACCATAACCATAACCTTATCTATATTATCATCAACACCAACATATTGATAACCATAACCATGACCACAACCATGACCATAACCATAACCATGACCATAACCATAACCATGACCATGACCATGACCATGACCATAACCATAACCATAACCATAACCATGACCATAACCATAACCATAACCATAACCATAACCATATCTATATTATCATCAGCACCAACATATTGATAACCATAACCATAACCATGACCATAACCATAACCATAACCATAACCATGACCATAACCATGACCATAGCCATAGCCATAACCATATTATCGTCAACACCAACATATTGATAACCATAACCATGACCATATCCATAACTATTGTCATCAGCATCACCCTATCGATAACCATGACCATAACCATGACCATGACCATGACCATAACCATATCTATATCATCATCAGCACCATCAGACTGATAACCATAACCATGACCATAACCACATCCATATCCATAACCATTATCATTAGCATCACCATACTGATAACCATAACCATGACCAGATCCATAAACATAATCATCAGCATTGCCCTATCCATAACCATAACCATAACCATAACCATAACCATAACCATGACCATGACCATAACCATGACCATGACCATAACCATAACCATAACCATGACCATAACCATGACCATAACCATATCCCTATTATCATCAGCACCATCAGACTGATAACCATAACCATGACCATAACCACATCCATATCCATAACCATTATCATTAGCATCACCATATTGATAACCATAACCATGACCAGATCCATAACCATAATCATCAGCATTGCCTTATCCATAACCATAACCATAACCATGACCATAACCATAACCATAACCATGACCATGACCATAACCATGACCATAACCATAACCATAACCATGACCATAACCATGACCATAACCATAACCATGACCATGACCATAACCATATCCCTATTATCATCAGCACCATCAGACTGATAACCATAACCATGCCCACAACCATGACTGGATCCATACCAACAATCATTATCATCAGCTTCACCGTACCGATAATCATAACCGTATCCCAGAATCCCAGAATCGTAGGGGTTGGAAGGGACCTGCAGAGATCATCGAGTCCAACCCCCTGCCAAAGCAGCTTCCCTACACCAGGTCGCACAGGTAGGCGTGCAGGCAGGTCTTGAATATCTCCAGAGAAGGAGACTCCACCACCTCCCTGTGCAGCCTGTTCCAGTGCTCCGTCACCTCACCGTAAAGAAGTTCTTGCGCACACTGGTGCAGAACTTCCTGTGCTCCAGCTTCTGGCCATTTCCCCTTGTCCTGTCTCCGCACACTGCTGAAAAGAGTCTGGCCTCGCCACTTTGCCCCCCACACCTTAGATATTGATAGACCTGGATCAGGTCCTCTCTCAGTCTTTTCTCAAGGCTAAACAGACCCAGCTCACTCAGCCTTTCCTCATAGGAGAGACGCTCCAGGCCCTTCACCATCTTTGTGGCCCCACGCTGGACTCTTTCCAAGAGATCCCTGTCTTTTTTGTACTGGGGAGCCCAGAACTGGACACAGTACTCCAGATGAGGCCTTACCAGGGCAGAGTAGAGGGGGAGAATCACCTCCCTCAACCTGCTGGCCACGCTCCTTTTAATGCACCCCAGGATGCCATTGACCTTTTTAGCCACAAGTGCACACTGCTGGCTCATGGCCGACCTGTCATCCACCAGGACACCCAGGTCCCTCTCTGCAGAGCTCCTCTCCAGCAGGTCATCCCCCAACCTGTACCGGTGCATGCAATTATTCCTCCCTAGGTGCAAGACTCTACACTTGCTTTTGTTAAACAGTTTCTTACTGCCCAGCTCTCCAGCCTGTCCAGGTCTCACTGAATGGCAGCACAGCCTTCAAGTGTGTCAGCCAATCCTCCCAATTTTGTATCAACCATATCCATAACCACGACCGTATCTTACGTGGCAGATGGCCATGAACTCCAAAAGATCTCCAGAACTGGGGGAAAATTCCCCAAAAAAGAGACAAAATACCAAATATATGGAGTGGAACACGGGCCCAAGGACCCCGATCCTCTCTGGGATGCATGGGGCCATGCAGCAACACCGAGGACAGCTTTGGTTTTGGTGACATCACCGGAGATGGGATGGCTTCCCATCCCTGGATGGAAAGATTCCAGATGATTTAAAGGAATTTGGGGCCCGTTTTGTTTTGTTTTTCTCGATAATGTTGAGACACGTAGCAGGGTTTTGATCTCAGTGCACGATTTTGGGGTGCAGTGGGGGAACTTTGGTCTCAAGGAAGAGTTTGTGTTGGGTCCACACATTTTGGCTGCGTGGATTTGAGCCGAGCGATGCGAATTTGGGCTCAGCTCTGTCAATTCAGCCTCACTGCCACAAATTCAATGAGATTGGGGAAAAATCTGGAAATCAGTGGTCTGTTCTGGAAACTGGAGCTTAGCTCGATGCAGTCAGGGCTCAGTTCAGACCATGTGAACCCCATTGCACAAAGGAGGAGAAAGCTCACGACATTCCACCTCAGGGCTGTACATTCTCACTCAATCCTGTCGAATTTATCCAAGTATAATCGGATCCAGGCTCAGGATGATAAATGTGATGCACAGCTCGGAGTATTTGGGGTGAAATCCTGTAAATCCAGCCAGAAAAGGGCAAAACCCTCATCTGCAAGGGCTCTGGATTCACCTTCAGCACTTACACCATGGGATGGATGCAACAGGCACCCAGCAAGGGGCTGGAATATGTTGGCTGGGCTGAAATTAGCAGCACTGGGCACATATTATGCACTGAGACCCATAAAGTTTCCACTGAGACCCCATTAACACCACGTAGAACCTCCATAGAGATCCCATTGAGACCCCATTGAGATTTCCAAGTGCCATCGTCGAGATCCCACGCAGATCCCAACCAGTTCCAGTGGAAACCCCATAGAGAACCCCATAGAGAACCCACAGAGGTCTCATACAGACCTCACTGAGATCCCACAGAGACCCCATACAGACTCCACAGAGATCTCATAGAGACTGCATCGAGAGCCCATAGGGACATCATCCTGAACCCACAGAGAACCCGTAGAGATGCCGTACAAATCCCATACAAACCCCACTGGTGCCACGCTGAGGCTCCACAGAGACCCCACTGAGGTTGGGGACCACGGGGAGGGGAGGCCAAGAGGAGGAGGAAGGAGCTGCAGGGGATGAAGGTGGGGAAAATGGGGTTGGGAGGAAGTCAGGGACAATTCTGTTCTTATGGGACTGCATTGAGTCCCCTTCGAGGGGTCATGGAGACCCCATAGAGATCCCATAGAGATCCCATAGAGATCCTGATAAGATCTGATGGAAAACCTCATTGAGTCCCCAAGGAGAGTCCATGGAAGCACCATAGAGACCCCACAGAGACCCCAAAGTTCCCAACTGGGGTCCCACTGAGGCTGGGGCCCACGGGGAGGGGAGGCCAAGAGGAGGAGGAAGGAGCTGCAGGGGCTGAAGGTGGGGAAAATGGGGGGAGGGAGGAGATCAGGGACAATTCTGTTCTTATTGGACTGCATTGAAGGGGTCATAGAGATCCCATAGAGACCCCATAGAGATCCCATAGAGATCCTAATAAGATCTGATGGAAAACCTCGTTGACTCCCCAAGGAGAGTCCATGGAGGCACCATAGAGACCCCACAGAGACCCCAAAGTTCCCAACTGGGGTCCCATTGAGGCTGGGACCCACGGGGAGGGGAGGCCAAGAGGAGGAGGAAGGAGCTGCAGGGGCTGAAGGTGGGGAAAATGGGGTTGGGAGGAGGTCAGGGACAATTCTGGTCCTACAGGACCCCTCCAGATGCACAGAGGAGGGCTCAGCCTCGTCTGCAAGGCCTCCGGATTCACCTTCAGCAGTTTTGACACGTTTCTGAGTGTGACAGGAGCCTGGCAAGGGGCTGGAATACGTCGCAGGTATTCAGAGTGATGGTGGCAGCACCACGACGTCGCTCCTGGGTTTGGCGGTGTCACCCAGAGCCCAGATTGAGAGATCAGAGCCCAGGTGAGGGAGCTGGGCCCAGAATGGACAGAACTCAGCCCGAACCTGCAGAAATAAGCGCAGAGGGATGGAAATGATGAGAAGAATTCCTAAAAATGGGATGGAGAAGGAGATGGAGATGGATTGGGTGATGCGGGACGGTCTTGGTCATGGTCATGGTTATGGATATTTGTAAGGATATGGAAATGGTGATGGTGATGTTGATGGAGACAGTTTTGTTGGGGGAAAAAACTCTTTGCCCCCCCAGCACAGAGCTCTGCATCCCAGCTGGAACCTTCCCAGATGCAGATGCACACGTGCCCCTCTGATATCTGTGTGACCAGCAGCAACACCCCACCAACCAGGAGCACAGTCGCAGCCATCTCTAGGTGGCGCTGTCCTCAGCCCTGAGGTTGTTCAGCTGCAGCCTCACTGTGCTCTGCCCGTTGTCCCCCGAGATGGTGGCTCCACCGCCGCCCCGTATTCTGTGTAACCACCAGCACTCTTCATTCCCCCCCCCCCAAAATCCCTTCCACCCCAGTGCCGGGCTCCTGGCTCACCCACATCATGCTGTAACCACCAACACAACGCCTCCAGCTGTTCCCCCACGTCAGTGTTATTTTGGGGCAGGAAATACTGAGTTCTTTCGGTCGTGTCCGAACCACGTGCTGTGCCAGCAGAAGGAGCAGCTGCGGGCAATGTTCTCCTTCGGCTCGTTCAACATTATTTTTCTTTTTCCCCTTTTCACTCTGGTTTTGATTCCTTTCTCAGTGGGGGCCGCGCTGGAGGGACCAGCAGGGGATGCTCGTGCACCTGCAGGGAGCGTGGGTGCTGTTGGAGCCCCTTTTTTGGATGTTTCTAGACCCCATATGGACACCCTTTAGGTTTGGGGGATAATTCCCACCTCGAGGAATGACAGAATCACAGAATAGCACTAAGGTTGGAAAAGACCTGTAAGATCATCCAGTCCAACCATCCACCTATCACCAACGTTTGTCGCTGGAATGGATGAGAGCACTGGTGCCCTTTGGGTTATTTTCAGGCCGAGTTCATGGAGAAACCCCTCCAGGCACTCGAAGCAGGGCTCAGCCTCATCTGCAAGGGCTCCGGATTCACCCTCAGCAGTTACCTGATGCACTGGGTGCGACGGGCACCCGGCAAAGGGGGCTGGGGTGGGTCAGCAGAATGAGCTGGGATGGTGATTACACAGCATACGGGGCGGCGGTGCAGGGCCGTGCCACCACCTCGAGGGACAACGGGCAGAGCACAGCGAGGCTGCAGCTGAACAACCTCAGGGCTGAGGACACGGCCACCTACTGCTGCGCAAAATGTGATCACAGTGGTTGTTGGGGTGGTGGTGCTGAAGGTATCGACGTGGCTCCTGGGTTTGGTGGTGTCACTCGCAGCCCTGATTGAGAGATCAGAGCCCAAGCGGTGGAGCTGGGCTCAGAGTGGGCAGAACTCAGCCCAGATCTGCTGCCGTCTGCACGCGGTGGTGGAACTGATCAGAGAAAATGCAGAAGGAGGGATGGGGGTGGGGATGGGGTGGAGATGGGGATGGGGATGAGGATGGGGTGAAGATGGGGATGGGGATGGGGTGAGGATGGGGATGGGGATGGGGATGGGGATGGGGTGAGGATGGGGATGGGATGGAGGTGGGGATGGGGATGGGGATGGGGTGGGGATGGGGATGGGGATGGGGTGGAGATGATGGGGATGGGGATGGGGATGGGGTGGGGATGGGGATGGGGTGGAGATGGGGATGGGGATGGGGATGGAGTGAAGATGGGGATGAGGATGGGATGGGGATGGGATGGAGATGGGGTGGAGGTGGGGATGGGGATGGGGATGGGATAGGAATGGGATGGGGATGGAATGGGGATGGGGATGGGGATGGGGATGGGGATGGGGATGGGGTGGGGATGGGGATGGGGATGGGGATGGGGATGGGGATGGGTTGGAGATGGGGTGAGGATGGGGTGGAGGTGGGGATGGGGATGGGGATGGGATGGGGATGGAGTTGAGATGGAGATGGGGATGGGGATGGGGATGGGGATGGGGATGGGGTGGGGATGGGGATGGGGATGGGGATGGGGATGGGGATGGGGATGGGTTGGAGATGGGGATGAGGATGGGGTGGAGGTGGGGATGGGGTGGAGACGGGGTGAGGATGGGGTGGAGGTGGGGATGGGGATGGGGATGGGATGGGGATGGAGTTGAGATGGAGATGGGGATGGGGATGGGGATGGGATGGGGATGGGGATGGGGATGGGGATGGGGATGGGGATGGGGATGGGGATGGGGATGGGGATGGGGATGGGGTGGAGGTGGGGATGGGGATGGAGATGGAGATGGAGATGGGGATGGGGTGGAGATGGGGATGGGGATGGGGTGGAGGTGGGGATGGGGTGGAGGATGGGGATGGGGTGGAGGATGGGGATGGGGTGGAGATGGGGATGGGGATGGGGATGGGGTGAAGATGGGGATGGGGATGGGTTGGAGATGGGGTGAGGATGGGGTGGAGGTGGGGATGGGGATGGGGATGGAATGGGGATGGGGATGGGATAGGAATGGGATGGGGATGGAATGGGGATGGGGATGGGGATGGGGATGGGGATGGGGATGGGGTGGAGGTGGGGATGGGGATGGAGATGGGGATGGGGTGGAGATGGGGATGGGGATGGGGTGGAGATGGGGATGGGGATGGGGATGGGGATGGGGATGGGGATGGGGATGGGGATGGGGTGAGGATGGGGATGGGGATGGGCTGGAGATGGTGATGGGGATGGGGATGGGGATGGGGATGGGGATGGGGTGAGGATGGGGTGGAGATGTGGATGGAGATGGGGATGGGGTGGAAATGGGGATGGGATGGAGATGGGGATGGGGATGGGGATGGGGATGGGGTGAGGATGGGGATGGGGATGGGGATGGGGATGGGGTGGAGATGATGGGGATGGGGTTGAGGATGGAATGAACTGAGGATGCAGACAGCCGTGGTCACGGTCATGGTTATCAATCTGGATTTGCAGATGAGTTGGGATATGGATTTGCTCAGGGTAATGGGTGTGACTATGATTATTGATGTGGTGCTGCTGATGGTGACACAGCCCGAATCCGTGCCCAGAAGATCCCAACCTCCTGTGGCTCCTCCAGCACCGTGCCTGGACACTGCCCTGCCTCCAACGGGCAGAATTCCCACCCCAGTCCATGCTGGCTGACACCACCAAATCCAGGATCAGTGCTGACACAGAGTAAGGATCAAACCAGCCAGCAGTGCCTTCCGTGCAACAGCAGGTGGCGCTGTGGCCTGGATGAAGTGTCAAATGGGGTCTCTGAAATCTCCATGGCTTCTCCATGATGCCTCCAGATCTCTAAGGCATCGCTATGAGGACTCAGTAGGGTCACAATGGGGGTTTCAATGGGGTCGCTATGTGTCTTAATGGGGTCACAATGGGGTCTCAGTGGGTGCCTATGGGGTCTCAATGGGGTCTCAGTGGGTGTCTATGGGGTTTCAGTGTGGCCTGGGTAAACGAGGCCGTGTGTCAGCAGCTCTGTCAGCGCTGTCTGTCCTTCCTTCCCCACAGGGCTGATGGCGGCCGTGACGTTGGACGAGTCTGGGGGCGGCCTCCAGACACCTGGAGGAGGGATCAGCCTCGTCTGCAAGGGCTCTGGATTCACCTTCAGCAGTTTTGAGATGGACTGGGTGCGCCAGGCACCCGGCAAGGGGCTGGAATTCATCGCAGGTATTTGGAGCACTGGTAGTGGCACAGGCTACGCGCCGGCGGTGAAGGGCCGTGCCACCATCTCCAGGGACAACGGGCAGAGCACAGTGAGGCTGCAGCTGAACAACCTCAGGGCTGAGGACACGGCCACCTACTGCTGCGCGAAAAGTGCTGGTGGTTCTTGGAGTGGTGGTTGGAGTTGTGTTGGCGGCAGGGATTTCACAAGGACACGTCTTCATCTGCATCTGGGAAGGTTCCGTTTGGGATGCAGAGCTCTGTGCTGGGGGGCAGAGATTTTTTGTCCCCTGTAGCACTGCCTCCATTAACATCACCATCACCATTTCCATATGCAGAGCCTTTCTCATGACTATGATCATGACCTTAACCATGGCCATGACCATGACCATGACCATCTCCATACCCACATCCATCTCCACCTCCACCTCCACCTCCATCTCCATCTCCATCTCCATCTCCATCTCCATCTCCATCTCCATCTCCATCTCCATCTCCATTTCCATTTCCATCTCCATCTCCATCTCCATCTCCATCTCCATCTCCATCTCCATCTCCATCTCCATCTCCATTTCCATTTCCATCTCCATCTCCATCTCCATCTCCATCTCCATTTCCATCTCCATCTCCATTACCATTTCCATTTCCATAATATCCATATTCATAATACCCATGACCATAACCATGACCATCCACATCACCCAATCTCTCCATCACCTCCTCCATCCCATTCTGAGGAATCCCTCTGATCCGTTCCCTCACTCTGTGCTCAATTCTGCAAATTTGGGCTGAGCTCTGTGCATTCTGGGCTCAGCTCCATCACTCGGGCTCTGATCTCTCAATCTGGGCTGCGGGTGACGCCGCCTGTTGCACCCCCATCATGCTGTAACCGCTGCCCACCAGCAGAAAACCTCCAGCTGTCCCCACGTCAGCTCTATTTTGGGGCAGGAAATACTGAGTTATTTCGGTCGTGTTTTAACCCCGTGCTGAGGCAGCAGAAGGAGCAGCTGCATGCAATGTTCTCTTTCATCTTTTTTCAACCTATTTTTTCCCCTTTCATCCTATTTTTGTTTGCTTTCTCCGTGAGTGCAGCTGTGTGCTGACATCAAGCGATGCCACGGTCGTTGCTGGGAATTTGGGAGCGGGTTGTGCCGCTTCTGGGACATTCAGTTGCCATCCCATAAACCCGTTTGGCATCAGGGATGTTTCCAGCCCTGAGGATCAGAGCAGAATATTGTCCTTTGGGTGATTTTCAGGCTGAATTCAGGAAGGGACAAGAGCAGGAGTTTGGAGGAGGGCACACAGACGCATCAATGGCTTCAGGCTGCACCTGCAGCAGTTGCCCCACGGCGTGGGTGAGACAGGAGAGCAGCAATGGGCTGCAGTTCATCACCACTATTAACAAGACTGGTAGTTACACAGCATTCAGGGTGCAGGGCCGTGCCACAACCTCGAGGGACGACGGGCAGAGCACAGGGAGGCTGCAGCTGAACAACCACAGGGCTGAGGGCACCGCCAGCTACTGCTGTGCAAAAGGTGATGGTGCTGCTGGTTGTGGTGCTGGTGCTCCTGATGCTGGTGAGATCGACAGCATCACAGCTTTTCCTGCTCCCACCCCCTCTCAGGTACACAGAACCTCGCCCACCAATGGCAGAACCCAGCCCAGAATGTGCTGAGCTGGGTCCACGTTTCAGAGCTGAGCTCAGCTGTGAAGCTGTGACCCCGAGAGGAGCTTGGGGTGAGCGGGGTCAGCCCTGCTCCGTGAGAAGCATTAGGATGAGAGGTGATGGCATCACGTTGCACCAGGAGGGTTAGGTTGGATGTAGGGGGAAACTCCTTATGCCAGAGAGATGCTGGGCATCAACACAGGGAGCTGGGGGTCAGTGAGCTGCTCTGCCCCACACACAGAGCTGGGTTCCCACACGTGGCTGTGCTTGAGAGCAGGATTGCAGAAGAGATGACGATCCAACCAGTGTGTTGACCCCAACCATAATCACCAGCAGCACCCGAATTCCCACTACCAGCACATTTTGGCGATGGTCAACCGATGAACAGACAAAATTCACTGCCCCCATCTCTGCGTTCTGCATCCCAGATGGAACCTCCCCAACCGTCGACAGGCACGTGCGCCTGTGCCTCCGATGTCACCAGCACAGTTACCATAACCACAACGATTATCATCTCTGGCGCAGTAATAGGTGGCCGTGTCCTCAGCCCTGAGGTTGTTCAGCTGCAGCCTCGCTGTGCTCTGCCCGTTGTCCCTCGAGGTGGTGGCACGGCCCTTCACTGCTGCCCCGTATGCTGTGTAATCACCATCCCAGCTCATTCTGCTGACCCACCCCAGCCCCCTTTGCCGGGTGCCCGTCGCACCCAGTGCATCAGGTAACTGCTGAAGGTGAATCCAGAGCCCTTGCAGACGAGGCTGATCCCTCCTCCAGGTGCCTGGAGGCCGCCCCCAGACTCGTCCAACGTCACGGCTGCCATCAGCCCTGTGGGGAAGGAAGGACAGACAGCGCTGACGGAGCCGCCGACACACGGCCTCGTGCAGCCAGGCCACTCTGACACCCCACTGTGACCCCACAGTGACCCGTAGAGATGCCACTGAAACCCCATAGGGACATTGTAGAGTCTTCACTGAGATTCCATAGGCATCTATTATGGAACCTTAGAAATTTCATAGAGATCCCATTCAGATCCCACACAAACCCCACTGTTGTCTCACACAGACCCCATAGTGACCCTACTGTGGCCCCTCTGAGACCAGGGCCCAGAGAAGGGCTGGCCAAGAAGACAATTAAGGAGGCTGGAGTGCTGCCGGAGCTGGGAGAGAAGGAGATCTTGGCTGCCCCTGCAGGTTGTCCCAGGCCTCACTTGAGCTTCAGTGGGGACCCTATGGGGACTCTGTGGGACGACAGTGGAAACCCCAAGGGGTCTCTAAGCGACGCCAATGGCTTTGCATGGGATCTGACTGTGGTCTTGCTGGGCTCTCTATCACATCCCTAAGGGGTGTCTGTGCGTCCTCTATGGGATCACAGAGGGATCTCTGTTGGGTCCATGTAGGGTCTCACTGAGATCTGTATGGGATGTCTGTGGGGTCCCAGTGAGGCTTGGCTGCACGAGGCCGTGTGTCGGCGGCTCCGTCAGCGCCGTCTGTCCTTCCCCACAGGGCTGATGGCAGCTGTGACGTTGGATGAGTCCGGGGGCGGCCTCCAGGCACCCAGAGGAGGGATCAGCCTCATCTGCAAGGCCTCTGGATTCGGCTTCTTTTACCCCTTCAGCAGTGTTGGCATGCAGTGGGTGCGACAGGCACCCAGCAAGGGGCTGGAGGGGGTCGCAGGTATTGAGGATGATGGTAGCAACACAGAATACGGGGCGGCAGTGGAGGGCCGTGCCACCATCTCGAGGGACAACGGGCAGAGCACAGTGAGGCTGCAGCTGAACAACCTCAGGGCTGAGGACACCGCCACTTATTCCTGCATGAAAAGTGATGATAGGGGATGTAATGCTGATCAGATCGACGTCGCTCCCGGATTTATTGGTGTCTCCTAGAGCTGAGATTGAGAGATCAGAGCCCACGTGATGGAGCTGAGCCCAGAATGGACAGAACTCAGCCCAAATCTACATGAGTGAGCTCACAGTGATGGAAATGATGACAGAAATGTCAGATAATGTGATGGTGATGGATATGGATCTGGGTAGGATAGTGTGGATGGTGATGGTTATGGTCATGGTTATGGATACGCGCCTTGAAATAGACATGGATACAGGTATGGAAATGGTGATGGTAATGGAGACAGTGTAGCTGGGGATAAAACTCTCTGCTCCCAGCACAGAGCTCTGCGTCCCAGCTGGAAGCTTCCCAGATGCAGATGAAAACATACCCCTGTGATGTCCATGTCACCACCAGCAGCATAACCACAAAAAGCACCACCACAATCATCACCATCTTTGGCGCAGTAGTAGGTGGCCGTGTCCTCAGCCCTGAGGTTGTTCAGCTGCAGCCTCACTGTGCTCTGCCCGTTGTCCCTGGAGATGGTGGCACGGCCCTTCACCGCCGGCGCGTACCATGTGCTACTACCACCACTGTTAATACTGGCGACGTATTCCAGCCCCTTGCCTGGTGCCTGTCGCACCCAGTGCATGGTGTAACTGCTGAAGGTGAATCCAGAGCCCTTGCAGACGAGGCTGATCCCTCCTCCAGGTGCCTGGAGGCCGCCCCCAGACTCATCCAACGTCTCGGCCGCCATCAGCCCTGTGGGGAAGGACAGACAGCGCTGACGGAGCCGCCGACACACGGCCTCGTGCAGCCATGCCCCATTGAGACATCATAGAACTTCAGAGAGCCCATAGAGACGTTTTGAGACGCATAGAGACACTCTAAAGTCCACCCAAATATCCCCTTGAGACCTCACTGAGATGCCACACAGATCTCAGTGAGTCATCGTGGAGAACACAGTGAGAATCCATAGAGACCCCATACAGATCCCTAACAAATGCCTTTGTTGCCTTATGGGTACCTCTAAAAAACCCCACTGAGGCCCCACTGAGGCTGAGGCCCACACACGGGCTCTGTCACCATCATCAGCCCCATTGCCATACCCATATCCATATCCATATTCATATTCATATTCATATCCATATCCATATCCATATCCATATCCATGACCATGACCATGACCATGACCATGACCTTGTGCAGGCCTTGCAGAGCTGCCCCAGGTCCCACACTTCCACCTCGTGTACACCCAGACAATGCTGAGGTGTGGTCCTGTTCTGTGGGTGTGGACTGGGAGGAGGCAGGGAGGTCTGAGGCCTCGAGCACAGGGAATCCTGTCCCCAAAGTGACTCTGGGAATGGAAGCCCCATTTCAGGGTGGGAGAGTGTGGTGCCAGAATCGGGGTGTGAGCAGGAGACCAGGGGAGACGGTGGTGCCACCTGCACCGGGAGCAGCAGAACCAGCAGAGCCTCACTGTGCTCTGCCCGTTGTCCCTCGAGATGGTGGCACGGCCATCCACTGCTGCCCCATATTTTGTGCTACTACCAGTGCTCCAAATACCAGCGACGTATTCCAGCCCCTTGCCGGGTGCCTGTCGCACCCAGAGCATGGGGTAATCACTGAAGGTGAATCTGGAGGCCTTGCAGACGAGGCTGATCCCCCCTCCGGGTGTCTGGAGTCCATCTTCCCAGATGCAGATGAACACGTGTGCCTGTGACGTCTGTGTGACCAGCAACAGCACCCCAATAACCAGCAGCACACTCAGAGCCATCTCTGGTGCAGCAGTAGGTGGCGGCGTCCTCAGCCCTGAGGTTGTTCAGCTGCAGCCTCACTGTGCTCTGCCCGTTGTCCCTTGAGATGGTGGCACGGCCGTCCACTGCCACCCCGTAGAATGTGTCACTACCATCATCATCAATACCTGCGACCCACTCCAGCCCCTTGCCGGGTGCCTGTTGCACCCAGAACATGTGAAAATTGCTGAAGGTGAATCCAGAGGCCTTGCAGACGAGGCTGATCCCTCCTCCGGGTGCCTGGAGGCCGCCCCCAGACTCATCCAACGTCACGGCCGCCATCAGCCCTGTGGGGAAGGAAGGACAGACAGCGCTGACGGAGCTGCCGACACACGGCCACGTGCAGAAGGGTCCCAATGAGGACCCCATCGAGACTCATAGAGATGCCTTTCAGATGCCGTAAGAACATTGCAGAGTCTTCACTGAGATTCCACAGACATCCATTATGGAACCCATAGAAATTATTCGTAGAGATCCCCTTCAGATCCCACACAAACCCCACCAGTGTCTCACAGAATCCCCATAGTGACCCCAGTGAGGCCTCTCTGAGACCAGGACCCACCTGGAGGTGTGGCCAAGAGGAGGAAGGATGTGTGTGGGCTGATAGAGACGAAGCCAGTCGAGAACGAGATCTTGGCTGCCTCTCCAGCTGGGTTCTGGCCTCACTTGATCTTCAGTGGGGTCCCTATGGGGTCTGCATGGAACATCAATGGTGTCCCTATGGGGTCTCTGAAGGGACTCTACGGGATCTCTGAGAGGCACCAATGGGTTTTGCATGGGATCTGAATGTGCTCTTGATGGGATCTGAATGATGTCCTTGTGGTCTCTACGGTCTCCCTTTGGGATCTCTGAGTGGTCCATATGGGATCACAGTGGGGTCTCTATGTGACATCTATGGGGTCCCTATGGGTCTCCATGGGATACTTATGGGGTCTCATGGGGTTTCTATGGGTCTCAGTGTGGTCTCAGTGTGGCCTGGCTACACGAGGCCGTGTGTCGGCGGCTCTGTCAGCGCTGTCTGTCCTTCCTTCCCCACAGGGCTGATGGCGGCCGTGACGTTGGACGAGTCTGGGGGTGGCCTCCAGGCACCCGGAGGAGGGATCAGCCTCATCTGCAAGGGCTCTGGATTTGACTTCAGCATTTTCCAGATGGAGTGGGTGCGACAGGCACCCGGCAAGGGGCTGGAATTCGTCGCCTGGATTAGCAGTGCTGGTGGTACCACAAGATACGGGGCGGCAGTGCAGGGCCGTGCCACCATCTCCAGGGACAACGGGCAGAGCACAGTGAGGCTGCAGCTGAACAACCTCAGGGCTGAGGACACCGCCACCTACTGCTGCGCGAAAGCTGCTGGTGGTTGTAGTGCTGATGGTGCTTATGAAGCTGGTTACATCGACTTGAATGGGACACGTCTTCATCTGAATCTAGGAAGGTTCCATCTGGGATGCAGAGCTCTGTGCTGGAGGCAATGAATTTTTGTCCCCAACAAGTCTGTCTCCATCTCCATCACCATCACCATCACCATCTCCATCTCCATCTCCATCTCCGTATCCATCTCCGTATCCATCTCCATCTCCATCTCCATCACCATCTCCATCTCCATCTCCATCTCCATCTCCGTATCCATCTCCATCTCCATCTCCATCTCCATCTCCATCTCCATCTCCATCTCCATCTCCATCTCCATCTCCGTATCCATCTCCATCTCCATCTCCATCTCCATCTCCATCTCCATCTCCATCTCCGTATCCATCTCCATCTCCGTATCCATCTCCATCTCCATCTCCATCTCCATCTCCGTATCCATCTCCATCTCCGTATCCATCTCCATCTCCATCTCCATCTCCATCTCCATCTCCATCTCCCTGCCCATGACCATAACCATGACCATCCTCGTCAGCCAGTCCATCTCCATCACCTTCTCCATCACATGTGGAGGAATCCCTGTCATCAGTTCCATCACTCTGTGCTCACTCCTGTAAATCAGGGCTGAGTTCTGTCCGTTCTGAGCTCAGCTCCATCACTTGGGCTCTGATCTCTCTGTCTGGTCTGAGGCTGCCGCCACCAAATCCCGGAGCGCCGTCGATACCATAAGCATCAGCACCATCACCAACCACACCAACCATCCAGCAGAAGTAGGTGGCGGTGTCCTCAGCCCTGAGGTTGTTCAGCTGCAGCCTCACTGTGCTCTGCCCATTATCCAACGCCATGGTGGCACGGCCCTGCACCGCCGCCCCGTATGCTGTGCCACTACCAGTGCTGTCAATACCTGCGACCCACTCCAGCCCCTTGCCGGGTGCCTGGCGCACCCAGCTCATGGCAAAACTGCTGAAGGTGAATCCAGAGGCCTTGCAGACGAGGCTGATCCCTCCTCCAGGTGCCTGGAGGCCGCCCCCAGACTCGTCCAACGTCACGGCCGCCATCAGCCCTGTGGGGAAGGACAGACAGCGCTGACGGAGCCGCTGACACACGGCCTCGTGCAGCCAAGCAGCATCGAGACCCCACAGACACCCATAGAAACCCCATGAGACCCCATAGAAATCGCATGGAAACCCATAGCGACCGCATAGATATCACATAGAGACCCCACTTATGTCCTGTATGGATCCCATTCACATCCCAATGAGATCCTGTAGAGACCATATGGACAGCCCTTAGAGACACCATTCAGATCCCATCAGCACCACATTCAGATCCCATACAAAACCCATTGGTGCCTCTTAGAGACCTCATAGAATCCTCACAGGGACCACATAGAGACACCATTGATGTCCCATGGAGACCCCATAGAGATGCCATGAATGATCAAGTGAGGCCTGGGACCGCATGGAGGGGCAGCCAAGATCTCCTTCTCTCCAGTTTTGTCAGCATCAGCCCTCACACCTCCTTCCTCCTCTTGCCTGATCCTCCTTAGGGGCTCTGGTTTCAGACGGGCCTCAGTGGGGTCCGTATGGGGTCTCTGTGAGACATTGTTGGGGTCTGTGTGGGATCTGCAGGGGATCTCTATGAAATTTCTATGGGTTCCATAAGAGATGTCTGTGGAATCTCAGTGAAGACTCTACAGTGTCCCTATGGTTTTTCAGTGGCATCTCTACGGGTCACTGTGGGGTCACAGTGGGGTGTCAGTGTGGCCTGGCTGCACGAGGCCGTGTGTCGGCGGCTCCGTCAGCGCCGTCTGTCCTTCCTTCCCCACAGGGCTGATGGTGGCCGTGACGTTGGACGAGTCTGGGGGCGGCCTCCAGGCACCCAGAGGAGGGATCAGCCTCGTCTGCAAGGCCTCCGGATTCACCTTCAGCAGTTTTTACATGGGATGGATGCAACAGGCACCTGGTAAAGGGCTGGAATTTGTGGCTGGTATTTGTGGCACTGGTAGTTACACATCCTACGCGCCGGCGGTGAAGGGCCGTGCCACCATCTCCAGGGACAACGGGCAGAGCACAGTGAGGCTGCAGCTGAACAACCTCAGGGCTGAGGACACCGCCACCTACTACTGCGCCAAAGGTGCTTATGGTTGTTCTGGTGCTTACGGTTGTTGGGGTCATGCTGGTCGCATTGTCTTGACAGGGACACATTGTGCATCTGCATCTGGGAAGGTTCCAGCTGGGACTCAGAGCTCTGTGCTGGGAGCAGAGAATTTTATCCCCAGCAACACCGTCTCCATTACCATCACCTTTTCCATTCCTGTTTCCATGTCTATTTCAAGACCCGTATCCATAACCATGACCATAACCATCACCATCTGCTTTACAGTATTCATATCCAAATCCACTTCCATCACATTATCCGACACTTCTGTGATCAGTTCCATCACTGTGAGCTCACTCATGTAGATTTGGGCCGAGTTCTGTCCATTCTAGGCTCCGCTACACCACACAGGCTCTGATCTCTCAATCTGGGCTGAGGGTGACGCCACTAAAAACAACATCAATTTCGTGAGCACTACAACAACCACCACCCCAACCAGCACCTCTGGCGCAGCCGTAGGTGGCGGTGTCCTCAGCCCTGAGGTTCTTCTCCACCATCAGCCCTTGCACCTCCTTCCTCCTCCTCTTGGCCGCCCCTCCCCGTGGGCCCAAGCCTGAATGGGGCCGCAGTTGGGTCACTTTTGGGTCTCTGTGTGGTCTCTATCAGTCTCTATAACGTCTCAATGGACTCTCCATGGGGACTGAAGGAGGCTTCCAACAAATCTGATTAGAATCTCTGTGGGGTCTCTATGGTACATCAGTGACTTGTCTAAGGGAACTCAGTGCTTTCTCTCTGAGATCTCAGTGGATTCACCTTCAGCAGTTATGAGATGCACTGGGTGCGACAGGCGCCCGGCAAGGGGCTGGAGTGGGTCACTGGTATTCACAGCACTGGTAGCAGCACATACTACGCGCCGGCGGTGAAGGGCCGTGCCACCATCTCCAGGGACAACGGGCAGAGCACAGTGAGGCTGCAGCTGAACAACCTCAGGGCTGAGGACACCGCCACCTACTGCTGTGCAAAATGTGCTGGTGGTTGTAGTGCTGATGGTGCTTATGAAGCTGGTGACATTGACTTGAAAGGGACACGTCTTCATCTGAATCTAGGAAGGTTCCATCTGGGTTGCAGAGCACTGTGCTGGGGGCAAAGAGTTTTTGTCCCCAACAAGTCTGTCTCCATCTCCATCTCCATCTCCATCTCCATCTCCATCTCCATCACCATCTCCGTATCCATCACCATCTCCGTATCCATCTCCATCTCCATCACCATCTCCATCTCCATCTCCATCTCCATCACCATCTCCATCTCCATCTCCATCTCCATCTCCATCTCCATCACCATCTCCATCTCTATCTCCATCTCCATCTCCATCTCCATCTCCATCTCCATCTCCATCTCCATCTCCATCTCCATCACCATCTCCATCTCTATCTCCATCTCCATCTCCATCTCCATCTCCATCTCCATCACCATCTCCGTATCCATCACCATCTCCGTATCCATCTCCATCTCCATCTCCATCTCCATCACCATCTCCATCTCCATCTCCATCACCATCTCCATCTCCATCTCCATCACCATCACCATCTCCATCTCCATCTCCATCTCCATCTCCATCACCATCTCCATCTCCATCTCCATCTCCATCTCCATCTCCATCTCCGTATCCATCTCCATCTCCATCTCCATCTCCATCTCCATCTCCATCTCCATCTCCATCTCCATATCACTGCCCATGACCGTAACCATGACCATCCTCGTCACCCAATCCATCTCCATCACCTTCTCCACCCCATTTGGAGGAATCCCTGTCATCAGTTCCATCACTCTGTGCTCCCTCCTGCAGAACTGGGCTGAGCTCTGTGCATTCTGGGCTCAGCTCCATCACTTGGGCTCTGATCTCTCAGTCTGGGCTGCGGGTGACGCCAACAAAACCTCGACTGATTTGATACCATAAGCATAACCACACCAAGCACTACCACAAGTAGTTTTGGTGCAGCAGTAGGTGGCCGTGTCCTCAGCCCTGAGCTTGTTCAGCTGCAGCCTCGCTGTGCTCTGCCCGTTGTCCCTCGAGGTGGTGGCACGGCCCTTCACCGCCGCCCCGTATGCTGTGTAATCACCATCCCAGCTCATTCTGCTGACCCACCCCAGCCCCCTTTGCCGGGTGCCTGTCGCACCCAGTGCATCAGGTAACTGCTGAGGGTGAATCCGGAGCCCTTGCAGACGAGGCTGAGCCCTGCTTCGAGTGCCTGGAGGGGTTTCTCCATGAACTCGGCCTGAAAATAACCCAAAGGGCACCAGTGCTCTCATCCATTTTAGCAAGAACCGTTGGTGATAGGTGGATGGTTGGACTGGATGATCTTATAGTTCTTTTCCAACCTTAGTGCTATTCTGTGATTCCGTGATTCCTCGAGGTGGGAATTATCCCCCAAACCTAAAGGGTGTCCATATGGGGTCTAGAAACATCCAAAAAAGAGGCTCCAACAGCACCCACGCTCCCTGCAGGTGCACGAGCATCCCCTGCTGTCCCTCCAGCGCGGCCCCCACTGAGAAAGGAATCAAAAACAGAGTGAAAACGGGAAAATTCCACCACTGGTTTTCTCACCCTGTTCTCAATTCTGCAGATTTGGGCTGAGTTCTGTCCTTTCCGAGCCCAGCTCCATCGCTTGGGCTCTGATCTCTCAACCAGGGCCGCGGGTGACACCACCAAACCCAGGAGCGATGTCACCAAGATTAACATCAACACCCCAACAACCACCGTAGGCACTTTTCGCGCAGTAGTAGGTGGCGGTGTCCTCAGCCCTGAGGTTGTTCAGCTGCAGCCTCACTGTGCTCTGCCCGTTGTCCCTGGAGATGGTGGCACGGCCCTGCACCGCCACCCCGTAGTTTGTGTAACCACCATCACTTCTAATCCTGGAGACCCACTCCAGCCCCTTGCCCGGTGCCTGTCGCACCCAGTACATGGAATAACTGCTGAAGGTGAATCAGGCACCGCTGAGACTGAAGCCCACACACGGGGCTCTGGCATTGTCACCTGCCCCACTGCCAGCCCCGTCCCCATATCCATATTCATAACCACAACCATGAGCATCTGCATCACTGCGTCCATCACCATCAACTTCTGGAATCACACTGAGGTCCGTTATGGGATCTCCATGGGGTCTCGATGGGATCTGAATGGGGTCTCTAAGGGATCTCTGCTGAGTCTCCATGGGTTCTCAATGGTGTTCCTAAAAATTTTCAGTGGGGTCTCCATGAGATCTCAATGTGCTTTTATGGGGACGTTATGGGGCCTGGATGAGGTCTCTGTGGAGTCTCCGTTGCCTCATTACGTGACCTCTATGAGGTCTTGCTATGGTCTCAGTGGGTCTGAGAAGAGTCTCAGTGGGGCCCTTCTGCACGAGGCCGTGTGTCGGTGGCTCCGTCAGCGCTGTCTGTCCTTCCTTCCCCACAGGGCTGATGGCGGCCGTGACGTTGGACGAGTCCGGGGGCGGCCTCCAGGCACCCGGAGGAGGGATCAGCCTCGTCTGCAAGGCCTCCGGATTCACCTTCAGCAGTTTTGGCATGGGATGGATGAGACAGGCACCCGGCAAGGGGCTGGAATACGTTGCTGACATTAGCAGCACTGGTGGAACCACAAGATACGGGGCGGCGGTGAAGGGCCGTGCCACCATCTCAAGGGACAACGGGCAGAGCACAGTGAGGCTGCAGCTGAACAACCTCAGGGCTGAGGACGTCGCAGCCTACTTCTGCTGGGTAGGTGATGCTGGTAGTGCTGGTGGTTGTGCTGAATACATCGATGTGGCTCCTGGATTTGGTGGTGTCACCCGCAGCCCAGACTGAGAGATAGGAGCCCAGTTGATGGAGACGAGACCAGAATGGAAAGAACTCAGCCCAGTTCTGCAGCAGTGAGCACACAGTGATGGAACAGATGTCAGGAATTTCAGAAAATGTGACGGAGAAGCTGATGGAGATGGAGAGGGTGATGGGGATGGTCATGGTCATGGTTATGGTCATGGTTATGGTCATGGTTATGGAGATGGATATGGGTATGGCCATGCATATCAAATGGTGATGGTAATGGAGACAGTCTTGTAAGGGACAAAAATTCTTTGCCCCCAGCACAGAGCTCTGCATCCCAGCTGGAACCTTCCCAGATGTGGATGAAGACCCGTGCCTGTGACGCCAATGCCACCAGCATAGAAACCACAGTAACCATAAGCACCACCACAACCACCAGCAGCTTTCGCGCAGCAGTAGGTGGCGGTGTCCTCAGCCCTGAGGTTGTTCAGCTGCAGCCTCACTGTGCTCTGCCCGTTGTCCCTCGAGATGGTGGCACGGCCATCCACTGCTGCCCCGTAGGATGTTTCACTACCATCACTGTAAATACCTGCGACGAATTCCAGCCCCTTGCCTGGTGCCTGTCGCACCCAGCTCATGGCATAACTGCTGAAGGTGAATCCGGAGCCCTTGCAGACGAGGCTGATGCCTCCTCCAGGCGTCTGGAGGCCGCCCCCAGACTCATCCAACGTCACGGCCGCCATCAGCCCTGTGGGGAAGGAAGGACAGACAGCGCTGACGGAGCCGCCGACACACGGCCTCGTGTAGTTGGGCCTGACTGGGACCGTACTGAAACCCACTGAGATGCCATCGAGGCCCATAGTGACACCATTTTAACCCCATAGAGACCCTGTAGAGGCCCCATGGAGATCTCATAGGGACCCCATTGAGACTCCACTGGCATCTCATAGAGAACACATCGAATCCCCTTACAGCACTCACTGAGGTACCATGGACATCACATATAGATCCTAACAAGATTTGAAGGAAACCTCCTTCCGTCTCCACAGAGAGAAAGTCAGTGAAGACTCTTCAATGTTCCTATGGTGTCTCAGTGGCATTTGTATGAGTCTCTATGGGGTCACAATGGGGCCTGTCTGCACCAGGCCGTGTGTCAGCGGCTCCGTCAGCGCTGTCTGTCCTTCCTTCCCCACAGGGCTGATGGCGGCCGTGACGTTGGACGAGTCTGGGGGTGGCCTCCAGGCACCCGGAGGAGGGATCAGCCTCGTCTGCAAGGCCTCTGGATTCACCTTCAGCAGTGTCAGCATGAATTGGGTGCGCCAGGCACCCGGCAAGGGGCTGGAATTCGTCGCCTATATTAGCAGTGGTGGTGGTACCACAAAATATGGGGCAGCAGTGCAGGTCCGTGCCACCATCTCGAAGGACAACGGGCAGAGCACAGTGAGGCTGCAGCTGAACAACCTCAGGGCTGAGGACACCGCCACCTACTGCTGCGTGAAAAATGCTGATGGTTGCGGTGCTGCTCCTGGTTGTTGGGGTGTTGCTGCTGGTGCTGACATCACAGGGTCACGTGTTCATCCGCATCTGGGAAGGTTCCATCTGGGATGCAGAGCTCTGTGCTGGGAGCAAAGAATTTTTGTCCCCAATGACATTACCATCGCCATCTCCATTTCCATATGCATTTCCATACCGATAGCCATACCCATATCCATCTTCACATCCATCCAAATCTCCATATCCATAACCATAACCATGACCACAACCATCCGCACCACCCTATCCATCTCCATCACCATCTCCTGCACATTTTTAGAAATCCCTGTGATCAGCTCCATCACTGTGTGCTCGATTCTGCAGATTTTTTCTGAGTTCTACACATTCTTCGTACAGCTCCATCATCCGGACTCTGCTCTCTCAATCAGGGCTGTGGGAGGCACCAGTCAATCCAGGAGTGATACCGATATTTTCAGCACAACTATAACTACCATCACGTTTCACTCATTGAGAGATCAATGACCAGGTGACACCAATCGGGCTCTGATGCCTCCATCTCTGGGTGACAGATCTAAATCCAGGTGCGACGTCGATATTATAAGCATAGCCAGAGCAGCCACTACCACCAGCAGCTTTTGCGCAGCAGTAGGTGGCGGTGTGCTCAGCCCTGAGGTTGCTCAGCTGCAGCCTCACTGTGCTCTGCCCGTTGTCCCTGGAGATGGTGGCACGGCCCTGCACCGCCGGCGCGTAGTCTGTGCTACTACCAGTGCTGTGAATACCAGCGACCCACTCCAGCCCCTTGCTGGGTGCCTGTCGCACCCACTGCATGCCAACACTGCTGAAGGTGAATCCAATGAGATCTCATAGAGAATGCACTGAGTTCCCTTAGACTAGTCACTGAGGTACCATAGAGACCCCACAGAGATTCTGATAAGATTTGATGGAAGCCTCCTTCAGTCCCCATGGAGAGTCCATTGAGACGTCATAGAGACCTGATAGAGACCACACACAGACCCAAAAGTGACCCAACTGCGGCCCCATTCAGGCTTGGGCCCACGGGGAGATGCAGCCAAGAGGAGGAGGAAGGAGGTGCAAGGGTTAATGGTGGAGAAGTTCAGGGAGAAGGAAGTCAGGGCTGGTTTTGATCCTATCGGATCCATCCAGAGGCCGTCTGGTTGGGTTCAGCCTCTTCTGCAAGGCCTCCGGATTCACCTTCAGCAGTGTTGGCATGAATTGGGTGCGACAGGTGCCCGGCAAGGGGTTGGAGTGGCTGGCCAGTATTAGCAAGGATGGTGGTAGCACATACTACGCGCCGGCGGTGCAGGGCCGTGCCACCATCTCGAAGGACAACGGGCAGAGCACAGCGAGGCTGCAGCTGAACAACCTCAGGGCTGAGGACACCGCCACCTACTGCTGCACGAAAGATGCTGGTAGTGGGAATTCGGGTGCTGCTGGTGATTATGGTCGGGGTCAACACACTGGTTGGATCGTCGTCTGTTCTGCAATCCTGCTCTCAAGCACAGCCACGTGTGGGAACCCAGCTCTGTGTGTGGGGCAGAGCAGCTCACTGACCCCCAGCTCCCTGTGTTGATGCCCAGCATCTCTCTGGCATAAGGAGTTTTCCCCTACATCCAACCTAACCCTCCTGGTGCAACGTGATGCCATCACCTCTCATCCTAATGCTGCTCACGGAGCAGGGCTGACCCCGCTCACCCCAAGCTCCTCTCGGGGTCACAGCTTCACAGCTGAGCTCAGCTCTGAAACGCGGATCCAGCTCAGCACATTCTGGGCTGGGTTCTGTCATTGGTGGGCGAGGTCAGGCCCTGCCCCGCCGACATGTAGGATGTGTAACTCCCAGCACCACAAATACCTGCGACGAATTCCAGCCCCTTGCCAGGTGCCTGTCGCACCCAGAGCATATCCAAACTGCTGAAGGTGAATCCGGAGCCCTTGCAGACGAGGCTGAGCCCTCCTCCGGGGGTCTGGAGGGATCTCATAGCACAAAACCAGCCCCCACCTCCTCCACTGCCAACTTCACCACCGTCAGCACTTGTGCCTCTCTCCTCATCCATTTGAGAGTTCCTCCGCCCACCCAGCTGGGCCCTGACTTCTTTAGGTCTCTTTAGGGTCTCTATGAGGTCTCAGTGGGTTTTCGTTGGGTCTCCATGAGGTTTGAATCCAATCTCACAGGGGACACTGAGAGGTCTCAATGATTTCTCTGAGGGAAAACCACTTTCTATGAGGTCTCTATCAGAACTATATTGGGTCCCTGCAGGGTCTCTATGGGGTTTCAAATGGGATCGCTCAGGATCTTTATGACATTGCAGTGTGTCTCAGTGTGGTCTCAGAGTGGCCTGGCTGCAAGAGGCCACGTGTTGGTGGTGCCATCAGCGCCGTCTGTCCTTCTCCTCAGGGCTGATGGTGGCCGTGACGTTGGACGAGTCTGGGGGTGGCCTCCAGGCACCCGGAGGAGGGATCAGCCTCATCTGCAAGGCCTCTGGATTCACCTTCAGCAGTTTCCAGATGGACTGGGTGCGACAGGTGCCTGGCAAGGGGCTGGAATACGTCGGAGGTATTGACAGTGCTGGTAGTGGCACATGGTACGCGCCGGCGGTGAAGGGCCGTGCCACCATCTCCAGGGACAACGGGCAGAGCACAGTGAGGCTGCAGCTGAACAACCTCAGGGCTGAGGACACGGCCACCTACTGCTGTGCAAAATGTGCTGGTAGTGGTGGTGGTTGTGGTTCTACTCACGCTATTGACGTTGTTTTTAGTGGCGTCACCCACAGCCCAGATTGAGAAATCAGAGCCCAAGCGGTGGAGCTGAGAACAGAGTGGACAGAACTCAGCCCAAATCTGCAGCAGTGAGCACACAGTGATGGGACTGATGACAGAAATGTCAGATAGTGTGATTGCTGTGGATTGGGATACGGTGATACGGATGGTCATGGTTATGGTCATGGTTGTGGCTGTGTGTATGGAGATGGAAATGGTGATGGCCACCCCGGACTCGTCCAACGTCATGGCCGCCATCAGCCCTGTGGGGAAGGAAGGACAGACAGCGCTGACGGAGCCACCGACACACGGCCTCGTGCAGACAGACCACACTGTGACCCTATAGAGACTCATACAGATGCCATTGAGACCCCATGGGAACTTTGGAGAGTCTTCACTGACATTCCACAGACACCTCCTATGAAACCCGTGGAAATTTCATAGAGATGCCCTTCAGATCCCACACAAACCCCACTGCTGTCTCACACAGACCCCATAGCGACCCCACTGTCGCCCCTCTGAGACCAGGGCCCAGCAGAAGGGCTGGCCAAGAAGAGGAGAAAGGAGGCAGAAGGGCTGGCTTAGATGGGAGAGAAGGAGATCTTGGCTGCCCCCGCAGGTTGGCCCCAGCCTCACTTGAGCTTCAGTGGGGACCCCATGGGGTCTCTATGGACAACAATGGATTCCCTATGGGGTCTGGAAGCGACACCACTGGCTTTGTATGGGATCTGGATGTGGTTTTCATGGGATCTCTATGACGTCCCTAAGGGGTGTCTGTGCGTCCTCTACGGGATCACACAGGGATCTCTGTTGGGTCCGTATCGGGTCTCAGTGAGGTCTGTATGGGATGTCAATGGGGTCTCAGTGAGTCCTGTCTGCATGAGGCCGTGTGTCAGCGGCTCCGTCAGCGCTGTCTGTCCTTCCTTCCCCACAGGGCTGATGGCGGCCGTGACGTTGGACGAGTCTGGGGGCGGCCTCCAGACACCCGGAGGAGGGATCAGCCTCGTCTGCAAGGCCTCCGGATTCACCTTCAGCAGTTTTGAGATGTACTGGGTGCGACAGGCACCTGGCAAGGGGCTGGAATTCGTCGCAGGTATTGAGAATGATGGTAGTAACACAGAATACGGGGCAGCAGTGGATGGCCGTGCCACCATCTTGAGGGACAACGGGCAGAGCACAGTGAGGCTGCAGCTGAACAACCTCAAGGCTGAGGACCAACACCTTTTCCATACCCATATCCATATCCGTACAAATATCCATAACCATGACCAGGACCAAGACCGTCCGCATCACCCAATCCATCTCCACCTCCTTCTCCATCACATTTTTAGGAATTCTTCTCATCATTTCCATCCCTCTGTGCTTATTTCTGCAGGTTCGGGCTGAGTTCTATCCATTCTAGGCTCAGCTCCCTCACCTGGGCTCTGATCTCTCAATCTGGGCTCTGGGTGACACCGCCAAACCCAGGAGTGACATCGGTACGATGAGCACAGCCACACCAACCAGCACTACCAGCACGTTTTGCACAGTAATAGGTGGCGGTGTCCTCAGCCCTGAGGTTGTTCAGCTGCAGCCTCACTGTGCTCTGCCCGTTGTCCCTGGAGATGGTGGCACGGCCATCCACTGCTGCCCCATATAATGTGTCACTACCATCACCACGAATACCTGCGACGTATTCCAGCCCCTTGCCGGGTGCCTGTCGCACCCAATTCATGCCAAAACTGCTGAAGGAGTAAAAGAAGGTGAATCCAGAGGCCTTGCAGACGAGGCTGATCCCTCCTCCGGGTGCCTGGAGGCCGCCCCCAGACTCGTCCAACGTCACGGCCGCCATCAGCCCTGTGGGGAAGGAAGGACAGACAGCGCTGACGGAGCCGCCGACACACGGCCTCGTGCAGCCAAGCCCCATAGAGACCCCATAATCACCCCATAGACATCACACAGAGATCTCCTAGCACATCTCTAGCATATCTGCTTGTAGTAGGTGGCGGTGTCCTCAGCCCTGAGGTTGTTCAGCTGCAGCCTCACTGTGCTCTGCCCGTTGTCCCTCAGGACAGGCACCCAGCAAGGGGCTGGAGTGGGTCACAACTATTAACAGTGCTGGTAGTGGCACAAACTACACATCAGTGGTGCCACCATCTCGAGGGACAACGGGCAGAGCACAGTGAGGCTGCAGCTGAACAACCTCAGGGCTGAGGACACCGCCACCTACCGCCGTCTGAAAGAGTCTGGTGGTGGTTGGGGTGCTGGTTGTGCTGCTCATCCTGGTGACACGGGCATCACAAGGACGTGTGCTCATCCAGACTTGGGAAGGTTCCATCTGGGTTACAGAGCTCTGTGCTGGGCTCAAGGAATTGGATCTGTGCACGCAATCACAGAATGGCTCCGTTCTGAAGAGACCCTCCGTCCTCTCGTCCCCCCGTTGTGCTGAGAGAGGGGATGGGCTCCGTAAGGACACTGGGGCTCAGCTCCACGCTGCTGCAGGATGGAGCCCTGGGATGTGGGGATGTGCTGGGCAGGGACACGGCTCTGTCACTGTCACCACCACCACCATCATCACCATGTGATTAACCATACTCACATCCCTATCCATATCCGTATCCATGTTGATAACCACGATGATAACCACGACCATCTGCATCATCATAACCATATCCAGATCCACCACCACCCCTTCTAATGAAAATTCTCCCCTTGCTCTTCTCACCCTGTCCTCAATTCTGCAGATATCCCAACTCATCTGCTAAGCCAGACTGATAACCATGACCACGACCACGGCCTTCTGTATCATCACTTCATTCCATCCCATCCCCATCCCCACCCCCATCCCTTCTTCTGAATTTTCTCTGATCAGTTCCATCACTGCGTGCAGCAGATTTTGGGCTGAGTTCTGCACGTTCTCAGCTCAGCTCCATCGCTTGGGCTCTGATCTCCCAATCTGGGAGCTCTGGGTTGACCCCCAATAAATCCAGGGGCGACGTCGAGGTGCTGAGCTTCGTAATCACAACCACTACCAGAACTTTTCACACAGCTGTAGGTGGAGGTGTCCTCAGCCCTGAGGTTGTTCAGCTGCAGCCTCACTGTGCTCTGCCTTGTTGTCCCTTGAGCTGTTGTCACAGCCCTTCACCTCTAGTGGCCACGCTGTCCAACCACCATCACCGTTAATAGCAGCGAAAACAAATGCCGAAAAAGGGGGAAAAAAAATAAAAAAATAAATAAAAAATAAAAATAAGCAAAGGAAATCGTCCACAGCTGCTCCATCTGCGGGCTGCCCACGCGTTTCAGGCAAGACCAAAATATTTCCTTTCCTACCCCAAAAAACATCCCCTGTGGAACACCTGCCTGGCTGCTGCTCGGCGGGCGCGTGGCGTTGCGCAGTAAAAACACAACAAAGTTAAAAAAAAAAACTGTGGTTTTAGCACAAAAAGAAGGATGAGTTCACCTCTGTTTTGCACTCTGCTGTCCCCACGGTGCCTGAATATTCTTCATTTCCTGGGGAAACGTCAGGAAGAAGGAAAACATGGCAGGGATTGCTGTAGAAATGGGCATGAAGGGTCAACTATCAGCTGAAAGTCTGGAGATGCCCGGAGAGCCCCATCCATGGAAGGGGTCTGAGGCTGTTTGGGGGGGGGTCCTGGGTGATTTGAGTGGGTGGGGGGTGGCTCTGTGAACAGAGGGGGGGTGAAATTGCTGTAGGTGCAGCTGGATGCGAAGAAAAACGAAGGTGAGCGTTTGGAGGCGTGAATTGGGCACGAAAGCAACCCAAAGGATAAACACGGGGGGGGGGGGGGGAAGAGGGGGGGGACAGAAATAATCCCCCCACCCACCCTAAAAAAATGCATCCTGGTGGGGTCTGCGGGTCCCTGGAGGGGCAGAAAAGCAGCCACGCTTCATTGGAGGGAGAAGGGGGGGAATCCCCTGCTGTTCTCAGCAGCGCTCGGTGAGAAAGCCGAGAAAAATAGGATGAAAATTTTTGGGGGGGGAGGGAGGAAAAAAAAAAAAAAAAGATGAAAAAGCAAAAAAAAAAAAAAAAATTGAAAATTGAAAAAAAAAACGAGTTGAAAAATCAAAAGAGGGTGGAAAAAGCGGGGGGAAATGATGGGAAAAGGAAAAGAAAACGTTGGAAAAGGAGGGAAAAAAAGGATGGTGGGGTTGAAGAGAAACAGCGGCCACGCAGAACGGGGTCGGATGGTTTTATTTTGCCCTTTTTTGGCCCTTTTTGCCCCAAACTTGGCCACATTTTCCCAGATTTTGCCTTTTTTCACCCCCCCAAAATCAGCATTTTGTGGTTTTCAGGTCTTTTTTGCCCAAATTTTGATGTATTTGGCCTTTTTTGTGTTTTTTTTTGGCAGCCACACAGAATGGGGTTGGATGGTTTTATTTTGCCCTTTTTTGGCCCTTTTTGCCCCAAACTTGGCCACATTTTCCCAGATTTTGCCTTTTTTCACCCCCCCAAAATCAGCATTTTGTGGTTTTCAGGTCTTTTTTGCCCAAATTTTGATGTATTTGGCCTTTTTTGTGTTTTTTTTTGGCAGCCACACAGAATGGGGTTGGACGGTTTTATTTTGCCCTTTTTTGGCAATTTTTACCCCAAACTTGGCCACATTTTCCCAAATTTTGCCTTTTTTCACCCCCCAAAATCCGCATTTTATGTTTTTCTCGTCTTTTTTGCCCAAATTTTGATGCATTTTGCCCTTTTTTTTTTTGGCAGAGCGCAGAATGGAGTTGGATGGTTTTATTTTCCTTTTTTTTGGCCCTTTTTGCCCCAAACTTGGCCACATTTTCCCTGATTTTGCCTCTTTTCATCCCCCCAAAATCTGCATTTTATGTTTTTCAGGTCTTTTTTTGCCCAAATTTTGATGTATTTGGCCTTTTTTTTCGGCAGCCGCGCAGAATGGGGTTGGAAGGTTTTATTTTGCCCTTTTTTGGCCCTTTTTGCCCCAAACTTGGCCACATTTTCCCAAATTTTGCCTCTTTTCACCCCCCCAAAATCAGCATTTTGTGGTTTTCAGGTCTTTTTTTGCCCAAATTTTGATGTATTTGGCCTTTTTTGTGATTTTTTTTGCCAGTCGCGCAGAATGGAGTTGGACGGTTTTATTTTCCTTTTTTTTGGCCCTTTTTGCCCCAAACTTGGCCACATTTTCCCAAATTTTGCCTCTTTTCACCCCCCAAAATCAGCATTTTGTGGTTTTCAGGTCTTTTTTGCCCAAATTTTGATGTATTTGGCCTTTTTTTTTCAGCAGCCAGCAGAACGGGGTCGGATGGTTTTATTTTGCCCTTTTTTGGCCCTTTTTGCCCCAAACTTGGCCACATTTTCCCTGATTTTGCCTCTTTTCACCCCCCAAAATCAGCATTTTGTGGTTTTCAGGTCTTTTTTGCCCAAATTTTGATGTATTTGGCCTTTTTTTTCAGCAACCGCACAGAATGGGGTTGGATGGGGTTTTTTTTGCCCTTTTTTGGCCCTTTTTGCCCCAAACTTGGCCACATTTTCCCAAATTTTGCCTTTTTTCACCCCCCAAAATCCGCATTTTATGTTTTTCAGGTCTTTTTTGCCCAAATTTTGATGTATTTGGCCTTTATTTTCAGCAACCGCGCAGAATGGGGTTGGATGGGGTTTTTTTGCCCTTTTTTGGCCCTTTTTGCCCCAAACTTGGCCCCATTTTCCCAGATTTTGCCTCTTTTCACCCCCCAAAATCCGCATTTTATGTTTTTCTCGTCTTTTTTGCCCAAATTTTGATGCATTTTGCCCTTTTTTTTTTTTGGCAGAGCGCAGAATGGAGTTGGATGGTTTTATTTTCCTTTTTTTTGGCCCTTTTTGCCCCAAACTTGGCCACGTTTTCCCAGATTTTGCCTCTTTTCATCCCCCCAAAATCTGCATTTTATGTTTTTCAGGTCTTTTTTTGCCCAAATTTTGATGTATTTGGCCTTTTTTTTCGGCAGCCGCGCAGAATGGGGTTGGAAGGTTTTATTTTGCCCTTTTTTGGCCCTTTTTGCCCCAAACTTGGCCACATTTTCCCAGATTTTGCCTCTTTTCACCCCCCAAAATCCGCGTTTTGTGGTTTTCAGGTCTTTTTTGCCCAAATTTTGATGTATTTGGCCTTTTCTTTTCGGCAGCCATGCAGAATGGGGTCGGATGGTTTTATTTCGCCCTTTTTTGGCCATTTTTACCCCAAACTTGGCCACATTTTCCCAGATTTTGCCTTTTTTCATCCCCTAAAATCCGCATTTTGTGGTTTTCAGGTCTTTTTTGCCCAAATTTTGATGTATTTGGCCTTTTTTTTCCAGCAGCCAGCAGAACGGGGTCGGATGGTTTTATTTTGCCCTTTTTTGGCCCTTTTTGCCCCAAACTGGGCCACATTTTCCCTGATTTTGCCTCTTTTCACCCCCCAAAATCAGCATTTTGTGGTTTTCAGGTCTTTTTTTGCCCAAATTTTGATGTATTTGGCTTTTTTTTCAGCAGCCACGCAGAACGGGGTTGGATGGGGTTTTTTTGCCCTTTTTTGGCAATTTTTACCCCAAACTTGGCCACATTTTCCCAAATTTTGCCTTTTTTCACCCCCCAAAATCGGCATTTTTTGTTTTTCAGGTCTTTTTTTGCCCAAATTTTGATGTATTTGGCCTTTTTTGTGGTTTTTTTTGGCAGCCACGCAGAATGGGGTTGGATGGGGTTTTTTTTGCCCTTTTTTGGCCCTTTTTACCCCAAACTTGGCCACATTTTCCCAGATTTTGCCTTTTTTCACCCCCCAAAATCCGCATTTTTTGTTTTTCAGGTCTTTTTTGCCCAAATTTTGATGTATTTTGCCCTTTTTTTTGGCATCTCTTGCAGCGTTGGAGGACTGTAGAGTTCTACTATGGAGGAGTGCGACGAGCGCCCCCTTGTGGCTGGAGGACCGTATCGGCTCCCACCCCTTCATTTGCATATATGCAAACAACAGAGCCTCATTTGCATACACGTACGGCCTTCTGCCGCTCCCCTCCCCCCTCTCTCGTTTGCATATGCAAATCGAAGCCACGCCTCCGTGCCCCTCAAGGCTTTATAGGGTTCGTTGGGGGCTCGTGAGTGCTTAATTAGAGGAATAATTAATTGCAAGTTTAATTGGAGGCGGGTTGATTACTAGATTCTTAATTAGGAGGTGAAGATATAGAAAGGATGAATATTAAGAATATATTTAATGAGTGTCTGAAAGCACGGGAAGTTTTAACGAGTGCAGTCGTGAGAAAGGGTTAATGATATTTAATTAATGATATTTAATTAATGATATTTAATTAATGTTTAATTAGTGCTTAATTAAACAGTTTTTGTGCCACTGAGTGCAATTAATTAAAAAGCTTCAAGTCCAGCCAATAATTAGCTGTCATCAATCATTAAAAAATTATTAACCCCACAGTTAATAAAGCTGACGACGTGTAAACGCATTCAATTGTAGAAATTAATAAATACTTAATTAACGTGGCACTAATTACCAGTTGATTGGGTTATTAGAAGGTTCAGCTGTCGAAATAATTGCACACTCACTTCAGGTTGCGTTAATTATAAATTTATTCCACCACAAGAGCCGTTAATTAGACGTTGTTTAACGGCGAGTTTAATCGTGAGTCTATTAAGTACGTCATTAATTAATTAATAGACTGAATAATGAACACAATTTGGCAAGAAAAAGGCAAAAAAAATTAAAAAGTATTAATAATTAATTACGAAATATTAAGTTTTAATCGTAATCTTTTTTTAATTTAATCATGATTTTTAATAATTGGAAGTGAAGCGTTAATTAACTTGCTTTGGAAAGGAGTTAATTATTATCGCCGTAATTAAAAGAATCCCCTTAATTAATTATTGCATTCTTGATTGCATTATAGACATTAATGTGATTATTGAAATTGTGTTGAATCCCAAATCGGTCCAATTATGTTATTTCTTGTCGTAATTAGTGTAATCAATCGTAATTAATTGTAATAACTGTCATTATTAATCGTTATTAATTAATTAAGACGCGCAATTCTAGAAATGATAATTAGAGAATACGATAAAACCTCTGAATTTTGAAACGTCAAACGAAAATTTTAATTATATAATACCATTTAATTATCTAATTATTCCGGGAGTAATTAGATAAATATTTAATGAGAGCGACATTAAACTGATAATAAATAAATAATGAAGACACTTAATAATAAATGCTCTTAATTATAAAGAGTTCTAATAATTCTGATTAATTTCTAATGATTAAAAGACCGAATGATGAATGCAATTAACTCTGAAACTAATTAGAAAGAAATTAAGGATGAACGCATTAAATTTGTAAATAATAATAATAATAATAATAATAATAATAATAACACTTAATAACTGAATTCTCTTAATTCTAAAAAAATCGAATAATTCTGATTAATTTCTAATTATTAAAAGACGGAGTGATGAATACAATTAATTCTGAAACTAATTAGAAAGAAATTAAGGATAAACGCACTGAATTTGTGATTATTATTATTAATAATAATAATAATAACACTTAATAATTGAATTCTCTTAACTCTAAAAATTTCTAATAATTCTGATTAATTTCTAATGATTAAAAGACCGAATGATGAATGCAATTAATTCTGAAACTAATTAGAAAGAAATTAAGGATAAACTCACTGAATTTGTGATTAATAATACTAATAATACTAATAATAATAATAGCACTTAATAGCGAATTCTCTTAATTCTAAAAATTTCGAATAATTCTGATTAATTTCTAATGATTAAAAGACCGAATGATAAATCCAATTAATTCTGAATCTAATTAGAAAGAAATTAAGGATGAACGCACTGAATTTGTGATTAATAATAATAATAATAATAATAACACTTAATAATTGAATTCTCTTAATTCTAAAAATTTCGAATAATTTTGATTAATTTCTAATTATTAAAAGACCGAATGATTAATACAATTAATTCTGAATCTAATTAGAAAGAAATTAAGGATAAACACATTGAATTTGTGATTAATAATTATAATAATAATAATAATAACACTTAATAATGAATTCTCTTAATTCTAAAAAAATCGAATAATTCTGATTAATTTCTAATTATCAAAAGACCGAATGATCAATACAATTAATTCTGAAACTAATTAGAAAGAAATTAAGGATAAACACATTAAACTGATAATAACAATACTAAAAACACTTAATAATAAATGCTTTTAATTATAAAAATTACTAATAATGCTGATTAATAGCGAATTATTAAAAAAAATCGAAGAATAAATGTAATTAATTCCCAATTTCCCACGCAACGAGACGACAAAATTAATTACCGATAATCACACAGCATTCAACAAAGCGATTTTTTACCCCCCAAAAAATGGATTTTTTTCATTAATTATTGTTAATTGTCGTCACCAAAATATCGCTTTTTCAGCCCAAAGCTCAGGAGGGGGAAATCATCATTAATGAGTCATTAACGAGGAGAGGAAAAAAGAAATTTTGTAATAATTAAAAGCTTTGAGGGGGGGGGAGTGGAGAAAAGGGCCGAAAGAGGGGAAAAAATGGGGTAAAAAAAGCGAATTTTGGGAGTTTTTGCGGGGCCAAATTTGGGGTTTTTGGGGAAATCCCAAAATGGGGAGAAATTACGGGGCTAATGAGGGGGCTAATGAGGAGCTGTTAATTAACGGTCAGAAACGTCGCCAGCGATGAAGCGGGAGGATTTTTTTTCTTTTAATGGTTCTTATTAATTGGTGAATATTAATTAATATCGATATTATTTGGAAATGTTTTTTTTTTCGTGTTTTTTTTTCGTGTCGGGGTGGAAATAATTGGGATGATTAGTGTTAATAATTATGAAATAATTGGGGTGGAACAGCGCGATGTGAGGGCGAAGGGTAATAATTAGGATGGAATTAATGACGATTAATAATAATAATTAGGAGGTAGTTGGTAATGAACTAAAGCGAGCTGCATTTCGTTGTCATTATTATTATTATTACTATTATTATTATTATCATTATCCTCATTATTATCATTATTCTTATTATTATCATCATCATCAACGACATCGTTAATATTATTATTAATTATTATTATTATTACTGTTATTATTCCCATTATTATTACTATTATATTACATTCTATTATAAAGTTAATGAATAATTTCCATTATCACATTATTAAAACATTATTAGTAAAGTTAATAAGTTATTATTAACGATTAATAAGCGATTTCTATCGTTTATTGCATTAATTTTAATTATAACGTTATTAAAACATTAATATTAAAAATCGATGCGTTATTATTAATGATTAATAAATAATTTCTAATGTTTATCGCCTTTATTTTTATCGATTATTAATATTTATTAATTTATCATATTTTTTTTATGATTCACCGATTTCATTTTCACTGATTTCGTTCCTTTTTTATTAATTTATATTAATTAATTAATAGGACTTCATTACTGCGTTATTTGTCGATTTCATTCCTTCTTAATTTATGTTATTCATATTAATTTCTTATTTTTAATTTATATTAGTTATATTAATTTCTTATTTTTTAAAAATTTATATTATTTATATTAATTTCTTATTTTTTAATTTATATTACTTATCTTAATTTATTATTTTTAATTTATATTATTTATCTTAATTTCTTATTTTTTAATTTATATTATTCGTATTAATTTATTATTATTAATTTATATAACTTATATTAATTTATTCTTTTGTTAATTTATATTATTCATATTAATTTATTCTTTTTAAATTATATTATTTATGTTAATTTCTTATTTTTATTTTATATTCTTCATATTAATTTCTTATTTTTTTAATTTATATTATTTATATTAATTTATTCTTTTTTTATTTATATTGTTCGTATTAATTATTACTTTTAATTTATGTTATTTGTATTAATTTATTATTTTTTAAATTAATATTATTTCTATTAATTTATTATTTTTAATTTATATTGGTTATATTAATTTATTGTTTTTTAATTTATACTATTTATATTAATTTATTATTCTTATTTATATTACCTATATTAATTAATCCTTTTTAAATTTATATTATTCATATTAATTTATTAGTTTTTTAAATTTATGGTATTTATATTAATTTATTCTTTTTTAATTTATATTTTTATATTAATTTATTATTTTTTTAATTTAAAGTATTCGTATTAAGTCATTATTTTTAATTTATATTATTTATATTAATTTATTCTTTTTTAATTTATATTGTTAGTATTAATTATTACTTTTAATTTATGTTATTTGTATTAATTTATTATTTTTTAATTTATATTATTTGTATTAATTTATTATTTTTCATTTATATTACCTATATTAATTTATTATTTTTTAATTTATATTACTTATATTAATTTATTCTTTTTTAAATTAATATTATTTCTATTAATTTATTATTTTTAATTTATACTATTTATATTAATTTATTCTTTTTTAATTTATATTTTTATATTAATTTATTCTTTTTATTTAATTTATTTTTATTTATTTAATTGTGGTTTTATCATTCATGTCCTTTTATTAGCTTCATTATTCCTATTATTTTGTTATTATCCGACATTTCATTGTTGGCGTTTCATCATTTCTATTAATTAATCATTTATATCACTTTATTGGCGTTTCATCATTTCTATTAATTTATCAATTATTAGTTATTTATCATTATTTATCATTATTTTCATTTTCACTTCTTTCATCATTGGAGTCTCAGTAATTAATAATAATAATAATGATAATGATGCGTTATTATTGCTATTACTTAATTACTTTTATTATTTTATTATCTACTGATCTTGCTTTCATTTATTTTATTCCCGTTTTATTATAATTTATATCATTTATATCAATTTATTATTTTTTAATTTATATCGTTTATATTAATTTCTTATTTTTTCGTTTATATTATTCATATTAATTCATTAATTTATATTCTTCATATTAATTTATTCCTTTTAAATTTATATCATTTTATTAATTTATTATTTTTTAATTCATATTACTTATATTAATTAATTACTTCTCATTATCTTCATTTTCACTTCTTTCATCATTGGAGTCTCAGTAATTAATAATAATAATAATAATGCGTTATTATTGCCATTACTTAATTACTTTTATTACTTTATTATCTACTGATCTTACTTTCATTTATTTAATTGTCGTTTTATAATTAATATCCTTTCATTACCTTCATTATTCTGTTCTATTAATTCTATTTTATTTCTATTAATTTATCATTTATATCATTTAATTGCCAGTTGATCATTAGCTTCATTATTCCTATTATTTCATTATTATCTGCTGCATTTATTTATTAATATCTATTGATTTATTACTTTCATTTATTTAATTGTGGTTTTATCATTCATGTCCTTTTATTAGCTTCATTATTCCTATTATTTTGCTATTATCTCACATTTCATTGTTGGCGTTTCATCATTTCTATTAATTAATCATTTATAGCACTTTATTGGCGTTTCATCATTTCTATTAATTAATCATTTATATCACTTTATTGGCGTTTCATCATTTGTATTAATTTATCAATTATTAGTTATTTATCATTATTTATCATTATTTTCATTTTCACTTCTTTCATCATTGCAGTTTCAGTAATTAATAATAATAATAATAATAATGATGCGCTATTATTGCCATTACTTAATTACTTTTATTACTTTATTATCTACTGATCTTAATTATTCTATTCTATTAATTCTATTTTATTTCTATTAATTAATCATTTATATCGTTTTATTGCCGGTTGATCACTTCTATTAATTAATTATTCGTTATTACTCTGATTTTCGCTTATTTTATCACTGGAGTTTTTATCCTTTCTATTCTTTCTCTTATTTTATTATTATTAATTGCTTCTATTTTTATATATTGAAGTTTCGTTCCTTTATTATTTATATTATAATTTATTGGTTTCATTTTCATTCATTTTCATTAAATTTATATTATTAATTTATATTATTTGTCGATTTTATTTTCATTTTCTTCATCCTTTTTAGTTTATATTATTTATATTAAATTATTATTAATTATGACTCTGATTTTCGCTTATTTTATTACTGGAGTTTTATCATTCTATTATTTATATTAATTTATTAGTTTTCTAATATACATTATTTTATTATTATTTATTGTATTAATTTTTATATATTTTATTTGGGTTTTTTTTTGCTTTTATTTCTCGTTTTATTATTTCTATTATTTTATTATTTGTCGATTTTATTTTCATTTTCTTCATCCTTTTTAAATTTATATTATTTATATTAATTTATTATTAATTATGACTCTGATTTTCCCTTATTTTATAATTAAAGTTTGATCATTTATATGACTTATATTAATTTATTAGTTTTCTAATATACATTATTTTATTATTATTTATTGTACTAATTTTTATGTATTTTATTTGTTTTTTTTAATTATTTCTCGTTTAATTTTTTCTATTATTTCATTATTTGTCGATTTTATTTTCATTGATTTCAACCTTTTTTAATTTACATTATTGATATTAATTTAATTCATTAATTTATTATTTTATTATTAATTATTACTCTGATTTTCCCATATTTTATTACTGGAGTTTTATCATTCTATTATTTATATTAATTTATTAGTTTTCTAATATACATTATTTTATTATTATTTATTGTATTAATTTTTATATATTTTATTTGGTTTTTTTTGCTTTTATTTCTCGTTTTATTATTTCTATTATTTTATTATTTGTCGATTTTATTTTCATTTATTTCATCCTTTTCTTAATTGATATCATTGATATTAAATTATTATTAATCATGACTCTGATTTTCACTTATTTTATAATTAAAGTTTGATCATTTCTATTCTTTATATTAATTACTTTTCTAATATACATTATTTTATTATTATTTATTGTATTAATTCTTATATATTTTATTGTTTTATCATTTATATTATTTTTGTGTTTGTTGATTTTATCTTCATTTATTTCATCCTTTTTTAATTTATATTATTTTTATTAATTTATTATTCATACTTATTCTGATTTTCGCTTATTTTTGCAGTTTTATCGTTTATATTATTTTAATTATTTTATTATTTGTCGATTTTATCTTCATTTATTTCATCCTTTTTCAATTTATATCATTTATATTAATTTATCATTAATTATTATTCTGATTTTTCCCTTAATTTATTACTGGAGTTTTTATCCTTTATATTATTTATATTATTTTATTAGTTTTCTAATTTATATTATTATTAATTCTATTTATTTTTATATGTTTTATTGTTCTTCATTCTATTTGATTTTATATATTTTATTATCGTTGCTTTATTATTTATATTATTTTATAATTTATTGATTTTATTTTCATTGATTTCATCCTTTTTAAAATTTACATTATTGACAGTAATTTATTATTAATTATTACTCAGATTTTCCCTTATTTTATTACTGGAGTTTTTATCCTTTATATTATTTATATTATTTTATTAGTTTTCTAATTTATATTATTTTATTATTATTTATTCTATTTATTTTTATCTATTTTATTACCGTTGCTTTATTATTTCTATTATTTTATTATTTATTGATTTTATTTTCATTTTCTTCGTCCTTTTTTAATTTATATTATTTATATTAAATTATTATTTATTATTATTCTGATTTTCGCTTATTTTATTACTGGAGTTTTATCATTCTATTATTTATATTAATTTATTAGTTTTCTAATATACATTATTTTATTACTATTTATTGTATTAATTTTTATATATTTTATTTGTTTTTTTGTTTTCATTTCTTGTTTTATTATTTCTAATATTTTATTATTTGTCGATTTTATTTTCATTGATTTCATCCTTTTTAATTTATATTATTTATATTATTTTATTATTCTTTATTATTCTGATTTTCACTTATTTTATAATTAAAGTTTGATCATTTATATTCTTTATATTATTTTATTAGTTTTCTAATTTATATTATTTTATTATTATTTATTCTATTTATTTTTATCTATTTTATTACCGTTGCTTTGTAATTTATATTATTTTATATTAATTAATAATTAATAATATATTATTTTAAATAAGATAAAATAAAATAAAATAAAATAAAATAAAATAAAATAAAATAAAATAAAATAAAATAAAATAAAATAAAATAAAATAAAATGAAGAAAAACAAAATAAGATAAGATAAAATAAAATAAAAGGAAATAAAAGGAAATGAAATAAAATAAAATAAAATAAAATAAAATAAAATAAAATAAAATAAAATAAAATAAAATAAAATAAAATAAAGGAAATTGAATAAATAAAATGTACTAAAATTAATAAAATTATGAAATTAAATAAAAAATAAATTAAAATAAAGGATAAAATAAATAAAATGGAGGAAAATAAATCATAGGAAATAAAATAAAAGGAAATAAAATAAAATAAAAGGAAATAAAATAAAATAAAATAAAATAAAATAAAATAAAAGGAAATAAAAGGAAATAAAAAATTAAATTAAATTAAATTAGTAAAATTAAAATGCAGGAAGAGAAAATAAAAGGAAATAAATAAAAGGAAATAGAATAAATAAAATAAGCAATAATAAATATAACAAATAATAATAAATAAAATAATGGAAAATAAAAATAAAATTAAGTTATAAAATTAAGTAATTAAATTGGAGGAAAACAAAATGAAAGCAAATAAAATAATTAAGAAAAGGAAATACTGGAAAAATAAAATAAGATAAGATAGGATAAGATAAAATAAAATAAAATAATATAAAACAAAATAAAATAAAATAAAATATAAATAAAATAAAATTAAATAATAAAACAAAATAAAATATTTAAGAAAACATAGAAAAATCAATAAAATAAAATAAAATAAATAAAATAAAATATAAATAAAATAAAATAAAATAATGAAACGAAATAAAATATTTAAAAAAACATAGAAAAATCAAGAAAAATAAAATAAAATAAAGTAAAATAAAATAAAATAAAATAAAATAGATTAGAATAAAAATAAAATAAAATAAAATAAAATAAAACAAAACAAAATAAAATAAAATAAAATAAAATAAAATAAAATAAAATAAAATAAAATAAAATAAAATAAAATAAAATAATAAAACAAAATAAAATATTTTAAAAAACATAGAAAAATCAAAAATCAAATCAAATAAAATAAATAAAATAAAATAAAATAAATAAAATAAAATATAAATAAAATAAAATTAGATAATAAAACAAAATAAAATATTTAAAAACCCCGGAAAAATCAAGAAAAAATAAAATAAATAAATAAAATAAAATAAATAAAATATAAATAAAATAAAATTAGATAATAAAACAAAATAAAATATTTAAAAAAACATAGAAAAATCAAGAAAATTAAAATAAAAAAATAAATAAATGAAAAATAAAAAAATGAAAAATAAAAATAAATGAAAAAAATAAAATAAAAGGAAATAAAAATAAATGAAAATTAAAAATAAATGAAAAATAAAAATAAATGAAAAAAATAAAATAAAAGGAAATAAAAATAAATGAAAAATAAAAATAAATGAAAAATAAAAATAAATGAAAAATAAAAATAAATTGAAAAAAAAAATAAAAGGAAATAAATAAACGAATGAAAATAAAAGCTCGTTTGAATCATTTACCGTCGCGGGAAAAAAATAAGAAATTAACGGCCGATCCATAAAATAAAATTAGGGGGAAAAAAATTAATTATTAAAATGAGGGAAATTAAAAGAAATTGCACCGAAATGGCGGAAATTTGGGGCCTTTGAGAAAAGGGGGGAAAAGGGATCGAAGCGCCGCATTAAGACCGAGGCAATTAATTAAGTGCAATTCAATTAAGTGCGTGACAGAAAAGAAGAGGTTTTGCTCGCTCTGTTTTTAACCAAAATCGCCCTTTTTCACCCCAAAACGGCTCAATGCCCTCCTCAGTGAAACGCGCGGATGCTTCTGTGCAAAACAGCCGTTTTCAGCCCCCTCTGTGTGTGGGGAAAACCCTTCGAGTGGAAACAGGGTTCAAAAATAGCCAAAATCGCGAATTTGCCCTTTTTTGCCCCAATTTAGTGCGGAGCGTTCGCGGTTTGAGGTCTCTTGTCTGCCCTGCGCCGCCGTAGCGTTGCCAAGGGGGCGGGATCTGCCTGGCAACGCTCCCTGATTGGCTGCGGGCCTTAGCAACGGCGTGGAGGCCCTTAGCAACGGCGCCATTTTCCTTAGCAACCGCGCTGCCACTGAGGCCTAACAGGGGGGAAAACCGTTCGGGCGGAAAGGGCGCTCAAACATAGAAAAAAAATCACAGATTTGCCCTTTTTTGCCCCAATTTTACGCATCTTGGGTACGGAACTTTGCCGTTTTCTGCCCGAATTTGGTGCGGAGCGTTCGCGGTTTGAGGTCTCTTGTCCGCCCTGCGCCGCCGTAGCGTTGCCAAGGGGGCGGGATCTGCCTGGCAACGCGCTGTGATTGGCTGCGGCCCTTAGCAACGGCTTGGAGGCCCTTAGCAACGGCGCCATTTTTCCTTAGCAACCGCGCTGCCACTGAGGCCTACGGGGGGGAAAAACGGGAGGGGGGGGGGGGGAGGGAAGGAAGGGGTTAAAAGAAACAAAAGAAAGGATAAAAAAAAAGGAAAAGGAAAAAAAAAAGGAGAAAAATAAAGGAGTTTTTGAAAGGAAAGGAGAAAAAAAAAAAGGAAAAGAAAAGAAGGAATCGGGGCGGGTCGCTGAGGGGCCCCATCCGGGCCTCCGTCAATGCCGAGGTTGAAGCAGCGCCGACCGCAGCCGCTCCGATACGGTGAGGGTTTTTTTTTTTCTTTTTTTATGGCGTTTTTAGGAGATTTGTGGATTTTTTTGTGAGAAAATTGGAGGTTTGGGGGTTGTTTGTGGTGTGGCGAAGCTGGGGGGGGGGGGGGGAGAAAATGAGGGAAAATGAGGAAATTGACCCAAAAATGGAATGGGGAAAAGGGTTGGGGGGAGGTGAAAATGTCTTAAAATTGCGGGGATTGGACTTAAAATGGGGGTATGGGTGTGTGGGGGGGGCACGGGATGGGATTCTAAAAGGAATTTGGGGGGGGGGGGGGGTGAAGATGGTTTTAAATTGATTTTAAAAGCCGTCAGGGAAAAAAAAAAATAAAAATCTGGGGTTGTTCGATTGGACTGAAATGGGATGCAAGAAAATGTCCAAAATCTGGAAGGTTTCCACAGAAATCGACCCCAAAATGGAGCAAAATCCCTGGAATTGCCTCAGAATCGACTCTAAAACAGCTCAGAAGGCCACAAAATGGGCCAAAATCCCTCAAATCCCCTTAAAATTGTCCCCCAAAACACCTCAATGCCCCAAATTGCCCTAAATCTCTCAAATCTCTTCAAAATTGTCCCCCAAAACACCTCAATGCCCAAAATTGCCCTAAATCTCTTAAATCTCCTCAAAATTGTCCCATAAAACACCTCAGAATGACCCAAAATGGACCCAAATCCCTCAAATTGCCTCAGAATCAACCCTAAAACAGCTCAGAATGCAACAAAATGGACCAAAATCCCTCAAATACCCTCAAAATTGCCCCTAAAACACCTCAGAATCACCCAAAATTGAGTAAAATCCCACAGATCTCCTCAAAATCATCACCTAAAATACCCCAGGATGCCTAAAATTGACTAAAATCCCTCAAAATCCATCCAAATTGTCCCCCAAAACACCTCAATGCCCAAAATTGCCCTAAATCTCTCAAATCTCCTCAGAATTGTCCCCCAAAACACTTCAGAATGACCCAAAATGGACCAAAATCCCTCAAATTGCCTCAGAATCGATCCTGAAACACCTCAGAATGCGACAAAATGGGCCAAAATCCCTCAAATACCCTCAAAATTGTCCCCTAAAACACCTCAGAATCACCCAAAATTGAGTAAAATCCCACAGATCTCCTCAAAATCATCACCTAAAATACCCCAGGATGCCTAAAATTGACTAAAATCCCTCAAAATCCATCAAAATTGTCCCCCAAAACACCTCAATGCCCCAAATTGCCCTAAATCTCTCAAATCTCCTCAAAATTGTCCCCCAAAACACCTCAGAATGACCCAAAATGGACACAAATCCCTCAAATTGCCTCAGAATCAACCCTAAAACAGCTCAGAAGGCCACAAAATGGGCCAAAATCCCTCAAATACCCTCAAAATTGTCCCCTAAAACACCTCAGAATCACCCAAAATTGAGTAAAATCCCACAGATCTCCTCAAAATCATCACCTAAAATACCCCAGGATGCCTAAAATTGACTAAAATCCCTCAAAATCCATCCAAATTGTCCCCCAAAACACCTCAATGCCCCAAATTGCCCTAAATCTCTCAAATCTCCTCAAAATTGTCCCCCAAAACACCTCAGAATGACCCAAAATGGACCCAAATCCCTGAAATTGCCTCAGAATCGACCCTAAAACAACTCAGAAGGCCACAAAATGGGCCAAAATCCCTCAAATCCCCTCAAAATTGTCCCCTAAAACACCTCAGAATCACCCAAAATTGAGTAAAATCCCACAGATCTCCTCAAAATCATCACCTAAAATACCCCAGAATGCCTAAAATTGACTAAAATCCCTCAAAATTGTCCCACAAAACACCTCAGAATACCCAAAATTGCCTTAAATCTCTCAAATCTCCTAAAATTATCCCCCAAAAAACCTCAGAATAACCCAAAATTGACTAAAATCCCTCAGATCTCCTGAAAATCATCACCTAAAATACCCCAGGATGCCTAAAATTGACTAAAATCCCTCAAAATTGTCCCACAAAACACCTCAGAATGCCCAAAATTGCCTTAAATCTCTCAAATCTCCTAAAATTATCCCCCAAAAGACCTCAGAATAACCCAAAATTGACTGAAATCTCTCAGATCTCCTCAAAATTATCACCTAAAATAGCCCAGGATGCCTAAAATCCCTCAATGATGTTGGGGATTTTTGGGGGCTGATTTCACTCATTTTGGGGCTGATAGCTCTGATTTTTGAGTCAATATCACTCATTTTTGGGTCAGTAATGCTCATTTTTGGGGTAATATCACTCTTTTTGGGGCAAATATTGCAGATATTGCTCATTTTGGGGCCAATACTGCTCATTTTTCGGCCTATATTTCCCATTTTGGGCCAATATGGCTCATTTTTGGGTCAATATTGCTCATTTTTGGGCAGATATCATTCGTTTTTGGGTTAATATCACTCATTTTTAGGTTAATATTCCTCATTTTTGGGGTCAATATCACTCAATTTAAGGCAAATATGGCAGATATTGCTCCTTTTTTTTGGCCACTATTGCCCATTTTGGTGCCAAATCACTCATTTTTGGGACAATATCACTCATTTTTTGACTTACATTGCCCGTTTTTGGCCAAAATTGCTCATTTTGGGGTCAGTATCACTCATTTTGGGGGCTGGTATTTTTCATTTTGGGGCCAACATCACTCATTTTTGGGATGATATCACTCATTTTTGGGTCAATGTCACTCATTTTTGGGCTGATATTGCCCATTTTGGTGCCAAATCACACATTTTTGGGCCAATATCCCTCATTTTTGGGCCAATATCACTCATTTTGGGACAATATTGCTCATTTTGGGCCAACATCACTCATTTTGGGCCAACATCACTCATTTTGGGGCCAATATCACTCATTTTGGGACAATATTGCTCATTTTGAGCCAACATCACTCATTTTGGGGCCAATATCACTCATTTTGGGACAATATTGCTCATTTTGGGCCAACATCACTCATTTTGGGGCCAATATTGCCAGTTTTGGGGCCGATATCTCTCATTTTGGGGCCTATATCTCCCATTTTTGGGCTGATATTACCCATTTTGGTACCAATATCGCTCATTTTGGGGCCGTTTTCACTCATTTTGCCAGATCAGTGAACAACAACCTCCAATCCCTCCCCATTTTGGGGACAATTCACCCTAATTTCATCCTTTTTTCTCCCCCCAGGCTCCCCCGGCGCCTCCCCAGCCCCCCGCTGCCCTCCCAAGTACCCTTCCTCCTCCTCCTCTTCCTCTTCCTCCTCCTCCTCGGGGACCCTTCCAGCCATGCCATCAGAAACAGACCCCCCATTCCGTCGTCGCCCCCCACCCCAAAACCCCCCAAATTCTGGGGGCTGCCCCTTGGACATCCCGCTGTTGCTGGAGGAGCTGCGGGTGTTGCAACAGCGTCAGCTCCGTCAGATGCAGCTGACTGAAGACATCTGTCGCCAGGTCCTCCTCTTGGGGGCTCTGAGCACCCCAAAATCCCGTACCCCCCCCGCCCCACCTCCCCCCCCTCACAAAAAACCACATTTCATCACGGGGAAACCTTTTTTCCCACTTTTTCCCCCAAAAAACCAACCTCACGCCACCGCCTTCTTCTTGGCAACTCCCTACCGCGGGGTCGGGGTGACGCCGGTGGTCTCAGCCCACCCCCCAAATTTGAGTGTGGGGGACGTCGGGGGGACACGACACGAGTGTGGGTTTTGTGGGAAGGGGTTTGGGAGTGAAAGCGCCCGCCAGATCCACCTGAGGTCCCACACGGGTGAACGGCCCTACGGCTGTAGTGTCTGTGGCAACCGGTTCACCACGCGTGGCAACCTGAAGGTTCACTACCACCGGCACAGACAGAAGGTCCCCCGCCTGGCCGCGAGCCCCCAGACCACCAACAGGGGCCAGTTGGCCTCCAGCAACACCCAACTGGCCTCCAACAACACCCAGTTGGCCTGCAGCAACAACCAGTTGGCATCCAGCAGCGTGCAACCGCTTGTCAGCACTCAACTGGCCTCCAACAACATCCAGCTGGGCTCTGAAAACACCCAGTTGGCCTCCAGCAACACCCAGATGGCCTCCAGCAACACCAAGTTGGCATCCAACATCGCGCAGCCACTTGTCAACAACACCCAGATGGCTTCCAACAACACCCAGATGGCTTCCAGCAACACCCAGATGGCCTCCAACAACACCCAGATGGCTTCCAGCAACACCCAGTTGGCCTCCAGCAACACCCAGTTGGCCTCCAACAGCATGAAACAACTTGTCAACACCCAGATGGCCTCCAGCAACACCCAGATGGCCTCCAACAGCACCCAGTTGGCCTCCAGCAACAATCATTTGGCCTCTAGCAACACCCAGTTGGCATCCAGCAGCGTGCAGCCACTTGTCAACACTCAACTGGCCTCCAACAACACCCAGCTGGTGTCTGGAAACATCCAGCTGGCCTCCAGCAGCACCCAGTTTGCCTCCAGCAACAACCAGTTGGCCTCCAACAGTGTGCAACCTCTTGTCAACACCCAGCTGGTCTCCAACAGCACCCAGATGGCTTCCAGCAGCACCCAGCTGGCCTCTGGAAACACCCAGCTGGCCTCCAGCAACACCCAGTTGGCATCCAACAGTGTGCAACCACTTGTCAACACTCAGCTGGCTTCCGGCAACACCCAGTTGGCCTCCGGCAACACTCAGTTGGCATCCAACAGCGTGCAACCACTTGTCAACACTCAACTAGCCTCCAACAACACCCAGTTGGCCTCCAGCAACACCCAGTTGGCCTCCAACAGTGTGCAAGAACTTGTGAACAGCCAGATGGCCTCCAGCAACACCCAGTTGGCCTCCAACAGCATGCAACCACTTGTCAACACCCAAACAGCCTCCAGCAACACCCGGTTGGCATCCAACAGCGTGCAACCGCCTGTCAATACTCAGTTGGCCTCCAACAGCACCCAGTTGGCCTTCAGCAACAACCAGTTGGCCTCCAGCAACAACGAGTTGGCCTCCAGCAACACCCGGTTGGCATCCAACAGCGTGCAACCGCCTGTCAATACTCAGTTGGCCTCCAACAGCACCCAGTTGGCCTTCAGCAACAACCAGTTGGCCTCCAGCAACAACCAGTTGGCCTCCAACAGTGTGCAACAACCACTCATCAACACTCTGCTGGCCTCCAGCAACAACCAGTTGGTCTCTAGCAACAATCATTTGGCCTCCAGCAACAACCAGCCGGCCTCCAACAACATCAAATTGGCCTCCAGCGACAACCAGTTGGTCTCCAGCAACACCAAATTTGCCTCCAGCAATGTGCAACCACTTGTCAACGTCCAGCTGGCATCCAGCAACAACCAGTCAGCATCTGGCAATGCCCAGCTGGCCTCCAACAACACCCGACTGCTCTCCAGCAACACCCAGTTGGCCTCCAACAGTACCCAGTTGGCCCCCAGCAACACCCAGCTGGCCTCCAACAGTGTGCAACTGCTTGTCAACACCCAGTTGGCCTCCAGCAACAATCAGCTGGCCTCCAAAAACGTACAATTGCCTTCCAGCAACACCCAACTGCTTATCAGCACTCAACTGACCTCCAGCAACACCCAACCGATGGCTAACAACATCCAGCTGGCCTCCAACAACACCCAACTGATGGCCAGCAACACCCAATCAACCTCCAACAACAACCAGCTGATGGCCAACACCCAAGTGAACAGCAACACCCAACTGACAGCCAGCAACACCCAACCAAGCTCCAACACCCAACTGATGGCCAGCAACGCCCAACTGATGGCCAACAACACCCCACCCATCTCCAACACCCAACCAAGTTCCAGCAACACCCAACCAAGCTCCAGCACCCAACTGATGGCCAATGACACCCCATCCATCTCCAACACACAACCAAGTTCCAGCAACACCCAAACCATCTCCAACACCCAATTGATGGCCAGCAACACCCCACCCATCTCCAACACCCAACTGATCTCCAGCAACACCCAACTGATCTCCAACACCCAACCAAGTTCCAGCAACACCCAACTGATGGCCAACGACACCCCACCCATCTCCAACACCCAACCAAGTTCCAGCAACACCCAGTTGATCTCCAATAACACCCAGCCTATCTCCAACACCCAACTGATGTCCAGCAACACCCAACTGATGGCCAACAACACCCCACCCATCTCCAGCAACACCCAAGCCATCTCCAACAACATCCAACTGATCTCCAACACCCAACCAAGTTCCAGCAACACCCAACTGATGGCCAGCAACACCCAACTGATCTCCAACACCCAACTGATGGCTAACAACACTCCACCCATCTCCAACACCCAACCAAGTTCCAGCAACACCCAAGCCATCTCCAACAACACCCAACTGATCTCCAACACCCAACCAAGTTCTAACAACACCCAACTGATGGCCAGCAACACTCAACTGATGTCCAACAACACCCAACCAAGTTCTAACAACACCCAACTGATCTCCATCACCCAACCAAGTTCTAACAACACCCAACTGATATCCAACACCCAACTGATGTCCAACAACACCCCACCCATCTCTAGCAACACCCAACTGATGTCCAACAACACCCCACCCATCTCCAACACCCAACCAAGTTCCAGCAACACCCAAGCCACCTTCAACAACACCCAACTGATCTCCAATACCCAACCAAGTTCTAACAACACCCAACTGATCTCCATCACCCAATCAAGTTCTAACAACACCCAACTGATCTCCAACATCCATCTGATGGCCAACAACACCCCACCCATCTCCAGCAACACCCAACTGATCGCCAACAACACCCCACCCACCTCCAACAACACCCAACTGATATCCAACACCCAATCAAGCTCTAACAACACCCAACTGATCTCCAACACCCAACTGATCTCCAGCAACACCCCACCCATCTCCAACACCCAACCAAGTTCCAGCAACACCCAAGCCATCTCCAACAACACCCAACTAATGGTCTCCAACACCCAACCAAGTTCTAACAACACCCAACTGATGGCCAGCAACACCCAACTGATCTCCAGCAACACCCAACTGATCTCCAACACCCAACCAAGTTCTAACAACCCCCAACTGATGGCCAACAACACCCAACTGATGGCCAACAACACCCGACCGAGTTCTAACAACACCCAAGTGATCTCCAACACCCAACTGATGGCCAACAACACCCCACCCATCTCCAGCAACACCCAACTGATCTCCAACACCCAACCAAGTTCTAACAACACCCAACTGATCTCCAACACCCAACTGATGGCCAACAACACCCCACCCATCTCCAGCAACACCCAACCCATCTCCAACACCCAACCAAGTTCTAACAACACCCAACTGATCTCCAACACCCAACTGATGGCCAACAACACCCCACCCATCTCCAGCAACACCCAACTGATCTCCAACACCCAACCAAGTTCTAACAACACCCAACTGATCTCCAACACCCAACTGATGGCCAACAACACCCCACCCATCTCCAGCAACACCCCACCCATCTCCAACACCCAACCAAGTTCTAACAACACCCAACTGATCTCCAACACCCAACTGATGGCCAACAACACCCCACCCATCTCCAGCAACACCCCACCCATCTCCAACACCCAACCAAGTTCTAACAACACCCAACTGATCTCCAACACCCAACTGATGGCCAACAACACCCCACCCATCTCCAGCAACACCCCACCCATCTCCAACACCCAACTGCTGACCACCCCCATACAACCTCTCCCCACCACCACCCTCCTCCTGCTGAAGACAGCCGAGCTCCAACCGAGGCCGGGTGACGAAAACACCCCTCCATCCCAAACCCCCAAACCCAGAACCACCAGTTGGTCTCTCTTGGGTGCTACCCCAAGTTTTTGGGTCCCCCCCACTTCAGAAACCTCCAAACACCCCCAGTCGGTGACAAAATACCCTCCAACAACAGGCGGAGGAACCCGAATCCAATGCCCGGTGTGCCGTCGGGTGTTGAGTTGCCAACGGGGGTCCAGGTCACATTTTGGGGGTCACATCCCCTTCCGGTGTAGGGTTTGTGGGAGGGGGTTTTCCAGTCGGGGTCACCTGAAGTCTCATTTTGGGGGTCACCGTGGGGTCAACCCAAATACCTGTAGCGTTGGAGACGGTTTGGGGTCACAACAACGCGACCGGGGTTATTTGGGGAGGGGGCTTCTGCCCCAAGGGGAGGGGGAACAGCGGAACCAGGAGGAGGAGGAAGAGGATGGAGAGGAAGAAGCAGGCGAAGCAGACCCCCAAAATGGGGGGGGACCCCCGGATGAGGAAGAGGAGGAAGAGGGGAGGAAGGCGGAGAGGAGGAGACGAGCGGGGAGGTATGGAGGGGGGGGGGGTCGTTTTTGGGGTCGTTTTGGTAGAATTTAAGGGTTTTTTTTTTTTTGGTTGGGGGGGGCTGTAATTTAAGGGGTGTTTGGCGGGGGTCTCAGGTTGAAAGGTTTTGGGGGTCAACAAAATTAAGGGGTTTTTTTTTAGGGTTTCCCCCACATAGGGGAGTTTTTGGGGTCTCCCAAATTTAAGGCTTTTGGGGTCTTGAAAATTAAGCTTTTTTTTTTAGGGTTTCCCCTATTTATGGGCTTTTTTGGGATCTCCAAAATTTAAGATATTTGGGGTCTCCAAAATTAATCTTTTTTTTTTAGGGTTTCCCCCATTTAAGGGATTTTTTGGGGTCTCCCAAATTTGGGGGCTTTTGGGGTCTCCAAAATTAATCTTTTTTTTTTTAGGGTTTCCCCCATTTAAGGGATTTTTTGGGGTCTCCCAAATTTAAGGCTTTTGGGGTCTTGAAAATTAAGCTTTTTTTTTTAGGGTTTCCCCTATTTATGGGCTTTTTTGGGATCTCCAAAATTTAAGATATTTGGGGTCTCCAAAATTAATCTTTTTTTTTTTAGGGTTTCCCCCATTTAAGGGATTTTTTGGGGTCTCCCAAATTTGGGGGCTTTTGGGGTCTCCAAAATTAATCTTTTTTTTTTTAGGGTTTCCCCCATTTAAGGGATTTTTTGGGGTCTCCCAAATTTAAGGCTTTTGGGGTCTTGAAAATTAAGCTTTTTTTTTTAGGGTTTCCCCTATTTATGGGCTTTTTTGGGATCTCCAAAATTTAAGATATTTGGGGTCTCCAAAATTAATCTTTTTTTTTTAGGGTTTCCCCCATTTAAGGGATTTTTTGGGGTCTCCCAAATTTGGGGGCTTTTGGGGTCTCCAAAATTAATCTTTTTTTTTTTAGGGTTTCCCCCATTTAAGGGATTTTTTGGGGTCTCCCATATTTAAGGCTTTTGGGGTCTTGAAAATTAAGCTTTTTTTTTTAGGGTTTCCCCTATTTATGGGCTTTTTTGGGTCTCCCAGATTTAAGGCTTTTGGGGTATCCAAAATTAATGTTTTTTTTTTAGGGTTTCCCCCATTTAAGGGAGTTTTTGGGGTCTCCCAAATTTGGGGGCTTTTGGGGTCTCCAAAATTAATGGGTTTTTTTTTAGGGTTTCCCCTATTTATGGCCTTTTTTGGGGTCTCCCAAATTTAAGGCTTTTGGGGTCTCCAAAATTAAGGCTTTGTTTTTAGGGTTTCCCCCATTTAAGGGATTTTTTGGGGTCTCCAAAATTTAAGATATTTGGGGTCTCCAAAATTAATCTTTTTTTTTTTTAGGGTTTCCCCCATTTAAGGGATTTTTTGGGGTCTCCAAAATTTAAGATATTTGGGGTCTCCAAAATTAAGGCTTCTTTTTTTAGGGTTTTCCCCATTTAAGGGATTTTTTGGGGTCTCCAAAATTTAAGATATTTGGGATCTCCAAAATTAATGTTTTTTTTTTTAGGGTTTCCCCTATTTATGGCCTTTTTTAGGGTCTCCAAAATTTAAGGTTTTTGGGGTCTCCAAAATTAATGTTTTTTTTTTAGGGTTTCCCCCATTTAAGGGATTTTTTGGGGTCTCCCAAATTTAAGGTTTTTGGGGTCTCCAAAATTAAGGCTTCTTTTTTTAGGGTTTCCCCCATTTAAGCCCCTTTTTCGGGGGGGAGGGGGGAGGGTCTCCCAAACTTAATTAATTTTGCCCCCCCCCCCCCCCCAACAAAATTAAGGGAATTTGGGGCTCCCACCCCAAAATGGACATTTTTGGTGGTTCTCCCTCTATATATAGGGTTTAAGGGGGGAGATTTGGGGTCTCTTGCCCCCATATTTGGGGTGCTGACCCCCCCCCTCCCCCTTCAGTCCCCCCAGGAATGCAGGGAGGGGCGCAGAGGATGCGGACCCCCCCCAAAAAAAACAGGGGAAGGGGGAGAAGTAGAGAGGTAAGGACCCCCACCCCAAAAAAATTGGGGGGATTTGGGGTTTTGGGGGCAATTTTGGGATGGGGGGAGGGGAGGGTCGATGGATTTAGGGGGATTTGGGGGTTTTTGGGGTGTTTAGGGTGGAAATTTGTGGGTTTTTTGGGGGGGTAGGGGTTGGATTGGGGGGTTTGAGGGGATTTGGGTTTTGGGGAGGGATACGGGGGGGGGTATGAGGGGTTTTTGGGGTGGGTTTGGGGGGATTTGGGGTTTTTGGGGGGGTCATATGGGGTTTTGGGGTAGATTTGGGGGGTATTTGGGATTTTGGGAGGGATATGAGGAGTTTTGGGGGTGGGTTTGGGGGGATTTGGGGTTTTTGGAGGGAGATATGGGGGGATATGAGGGGTTTTGGGGGTGGGTTTGGGGGGATTTGGGATTTTTTGGGTGGGTTTTGGGGTGGGTTTGGGGAATTGAGGTTTTTTGGGGGGGTCATATGGGGTTTTGGGGTAGATTTGGGGGGATTTGGGATTTTTGGGAGGGATATGAGGGAGTTTTGGGGGTGGGTTTGGGGGGATTTGGGGTTTTTGGTGGAATTTTGGGATGGGGGGAGGGGAGGGTCGATGGATTTGGGGGGGATTTGGGGTTTTTTGGGGTGTTTGGGGGGGAAATTTGTGAGTTTTTTGGGGGTGTAGGGGTTGGATTGGGGGGTTTGAGGGGATTTGGGTTTTTGGGGGGGATATGGGGGGGTATGAGGGGTTTTTGGGGTGGGTTTGGGGGAATTTGGGGTTTTTGGGGGGGTCATATGGGGTTTTGGGGTAGATTTGGGGGGTATTTGGGATTTTGGGAGGGATATGAGGAGTTTTGGGGGTGGGTTTGGGGGGATTTGGGGTTTTTGGAGGGAGATATGGGGGGATATGAGGGGTTTTGGGGGTGGGTTTGGGGGGATTTGGGATTTTTTGGGTGGGTTTTGGGGTGGGTTTGGGGAATTGAGGTTTTTTGGGGGGGTCATATGGGGTTTTGGGGTAGATTTGGGGGGATTTGGGATTTTTGGGAGGGATATGAGGGAGTTTTGGGGGTGGGTTTGGGGGGATTTGGGGTTTTTGGTGGAATTTTGGGATGGGGGGAGGGGAGGGTCGATGGATTTGGGGGGGATTTGGGGTTTTTTGGGGTGTTTGGGGGGGAAATTTGTGAGTTTTTTGGGGGGGTAGGGGTTGGATTGGGGGGTTTGAGGGGATTTGGGTTTTTGGGGGGGATATGGGGGGGTATGAGGGGTTTTTAGGGTGGGTTTGGGGGAATTTGGGGTTTTTGGGGGGGTCATATGGGGTTTTGGGGTAGATTTGGGGGGATTTGGGATTTTGGGGGGGGATATGAGGAGTTTTGGGGGTGGGTTTGGGGGGATTTGGGGTTTTTGGAGGGAGATATGGGGGGATATGAGGGGTTTTGGGGGTGGGTTTGGAGGAATTTGGGATTTTTTGGGTGGGTTTTAGGGTGGGTTTGGGGAATTGAGGTTTTTTGGGGGGGTCATATGGGGTTTTGGGGTAGATTTGGGGGGATTTGGGATTTTGGGGGGGATATGAGGAGTTTTTGGGGTGGGTTTTAGGGGGATTTGGGGTTTTTGGGGCAATTTTGGGATGGGGGGAGGGGAGGGTCGATGGATTTGGGGTTTTCTGGGGTGTTTGGGGGGGAAATTTGTGGTTTTTTGGGGGGTTTGGGGTTGGATTGGGGGGTTTCAGGGGATTTGGGTTTTTGGGGGGGATATGGGGGGGATATGAGGGGTTTTTGGGGTGGGTTTGGGGGGATTTGGGATTTTTTGGGTGGGTTTTGGGGTGGGTTTGGGGAATTGAGGTTTTTTGGGGGGGTCATATGGGGTTTTGGGGTAGATTTGGGGGGATTTGGGATTTTTGGGAGGGATATGAGGGAGTTTTGGGGGTGGGTTTGGGGGGATTTGCGGTTTTTGGTGGAATTTTGGGATGGGGGGAGGGGAGGGTCGATGGATTTGGGGGGGATTTGGGGTTTTTTGGGGTGTTTGGGGGGGAAATTTGTGGGTTTTTTTGGGGGGTAGGGGTTGGATTGGGGGGTTTGAGGGGATTTGGGTTTTTGGGGGGGATATGGGGGAGATATGAGGGGTTTTTGGGGTGTGTTTGGGGGGATTTGGGTTTTTTGGGGCAATTTTGGGATGGGGGGAGGGAAGGGTCGATGGATTTGGGGGGGATTTGGGGTTTTTTGGGGTGTTTGGGGGGGAAATTTGTGGGTTTTTTGGGGGGTAGGGGTTGGATTGGGGGTTTTGAGGGGATTTGGGTTTTGGGGGGGAATATGGGGGGGCTATGAGGGGTTTTTGGGGTGGGTTTGGGGGGATTTGGGTTTTTTGGGGGGGATATGGGGGGATATGAGGGGTTTTTGGGGTGGGTTTGGGTGGATTTGGGATTTTTTGGGTGGGTTTTAGGGTGGGTTTGGGGAATTGAGGTCTTTTGGGGGGGGTCATATGGAGTTTTGGGGTGGATTTGGGGGGATTTGGGTTTTTTTGGGGGGATATGAGGGAGTTTTGGGGTTGGTTTGGGGGGACTTGAGGTTTATGGGGCAATTTTGGGATGGGGGGAGGGGAGGGTCGATGGATTTGGGGGGGATTTGGGGTTTTTTGGGGTGTTTGGGGGGGAAATTTGTGGGTTTTTTGGGGGGGTAGGGGTTGGATTGGGGGGTTTGAGGGGATTTGGGTTTTTGGGGGGGATATGGGGGGGGTATGAGGGGTTTTTGGGGTGGGTTTGGGGGGATTTGGGGTTTTTGGGGGGGATATGGGGGGGTATGAGAGGTTTTTGGGGTGGGTTTGGGGGGATTTGGGATTTTTTGGGTGGGTTTTAGGGTGGGTTTGGGGAATTGAGGTTTTTTGGGGTGTCATATGGGGTTTTGGGGTAGATTTGGGGGGATTTGGGATTTTGGGGGGGGATATGAGGGAGATTTGGGGGTGGGTTTGGGGGGATTTGGGGTTTTGGGGGCAATTTTGGGATGGGGGGAGGGGAGGGTCGATGGATTTGGGGGGATTTGGGGTTTTTTGGGGTGTTTGGGGGGGAAATTTGTGGGTTTTTTAGGGGGGTAGGGGTTGGATTGGGGGGTTTGAGGGGATTTGGGTTTTTTGGGGGGATATGGGGGGGATATGAGGGGTTTTTAGGGTGGGTTTGGGGGGATTTGGGGTTTTTGGGGGGTCTTATGGGGTTTTGGGGAAGATTTGGGGGGATTTGGGATTTTTGGGGGGGATATGAGGGAGTTTTGGGGGTGGGTTTGAGGGGATTTGGGGTTTTGGGGGGGATATGGGGATTTTGGGGGTAGATTTCTGGGATATGGGGATTGGGGGGTCTTGGGGGGTGAATTTGAGGGGGTTTGGGGTTTCTGAGACTCAAAGATGTTTTTTTTTATGGGGTTTGTGGGGATTGGGTTTTTGGGGGGGATTTTGGGGGATTCAAATGGGTTTTGGGGGGGATTTGAGGGGGATATGGGGGCTTCAGGGGGGTTTTTGGGGTGGATTTGTGGGGATTTGGGGTTTCTGGGGATCCAAAATGATGTTTTGGGGGGGGAGGTTGAGGGGATTTGGGGTTTTTGGGGAGGTTCAGATGGGATTTTGGGAGGGATTTTGGAGGGCTGGGGGATTCAGAGGGTTTTTTGGGGTGGATTTGGGGTTTGGGGGGGTTTTGGGGGGGTGAATTTGAGGGGATTTGGGGTTTCTGAGACTCAAAGATGTTTTTTTTTATGGGGTTTGGGGGGATTGGGGTTTTTGGGGGGGATTTTGGGGGATTCAAATGGGTTTGGGGGGGGGGATTTGAGGGGGATATGGGGGCTTCAGGGGGGTTTTTGGGGTGGATCTGTGGGGATTTGGGGCTTCTGGGGATCCAAAATGATGTTTTTGGGGGGAGGTTGGGGGATTTGGGGTTTTGGGGGGTATTTTGGGGGGGGGGATTTGGGGTTTTTGGGAGTGGGATTTGGGTTTTTTGGGGGCAGTTTGGGGGGATTTGGGGTTTTTTGTGTATTTGGGGGCAGCCAGGTGGATTTTGGGGGATAATTGGAGGATTTTGGGGTTCTTTTTAAGGGGATTTTGGGGGCTTTTGAGGGGAGGATTTGGGGTTATTTTTTTGGGGGGGGGATTTTTGGGGCCGTTTGTGGGGATTTGGGGGACATGAGAGGAATTTCGGGGGCAGTTTTGGGGATTTTGGGATATTTTGGGGAGGGGGATTTCGATGGGATTTTGAGGGCATCGTTTTGGGTTGAAATGTGGTATTTTGGGGCCATTTTTAGACAATTTTAGGGCAATTTTGGGGCTTCCTTCTACGGGGACCCCCTGGACCCTTTTCTCCCACAGGAACCCCACAGAAACCTAAAACTGATGGGATTTAAACCCAAACTGATGGGATTTAAACCCAAACTTGAGGGGATTTACCCCCAAATTTGGGCAATTTTGAGGCGTTTCACCTCAAAAACCTTCCCCCCCCCCCCAAAAAAAAAAGAAAATAACTCCCATAGCATAGAGCGGAGGCTCCCTCCGCAATTAAAGCATTTTACTGACCATTCTCGTGCCTTTTGTCTTTAATTTTGGGGGTCAAAGCCGCGTTTTGGGGTCTCTATTCTCCCCCCCCCCCCCGCCCCCGCCGCCATTTTGTTCCCTTTCTCCTCACGGGGGCGCCGCTGCCCTCTCACAAGATGGCGCCGCCCTTAACCAAGATGGCGGCGCTCCGCTTAGCCAACGGAGCGGCGCTTATGCCAGCACCCAAGATGGCGGATACCACTTCAAGCACTTCCGCTCTCAGCCGGAAGATGTTTGAATACGCCCTCAACCAAGATGGCGGAAGGAGGCGCGGGAACACAAAGGGGCGCTGCCAGTAGTCAAAATGGCGAAAGCGGCTTCAAGGACATCCGGTTGGGACCGGAAGCGGGTCGGGAAGCGGGAAGGGGCTTTGAGGGGGGAAGAGGGGGCGGCCATGTCGGATACCTGGAGCTCCATCCAGGCCCACAAGAAGCAGTTGGATTCGCTGCGGGAGCGGCTGCAGCGGCGGAGGAAGCAGGACCCCCTCGGTGAGGGGAATTTTGGGGTGAAATCGAGGGGTTTTGGGGGGCGGGGTGGAGGTTTGGGGGTGAAATTCGGGGGGTTTTGATGGGTTTTGGGGCCTGGGGTGACAGGGAGGAGCCTGAGGGGCTTGGGGGGGGAATAGAGGAGTTTTGGGGGGGGGGTTGAGGGTATTTGGGTGAAATCTGAGGGACTTGGGGAGGTTTGAGGGGGGATGTGGGGGGCTTGGGGGTGGAATTGAGTTTTGGGGAGGTTTGAAAGGATTTGGGTGAAATCTGGGGGGTTTGGGGAGGTTTGAGGGGTTGGGGGTGGGGGATTTGGGGGGGAGGGAATTGAGGAGTTTTGGGGAGGTTTGAGGGGATTTGGGTGAAATCTGAGGGATTTTGGGGAGGTCTGAGGGGTTTGGGGTGAGATCTGACGGGCTTTGGGGGGGGGGGTTGAGGGTATTTGGGTGAAATCTGAGGGATTTGGGGAGGTTTGGGGGGGAGATGTGGGGGATTTGGGGTGAAATCTGAGGAGTTTTGGGGAGGTTTGAGGGGGAATGTGGAGAATTTTGGGGAAATATGAGGGGTTTGGGAAGGTTTGGGGGGAATGTGGGGGATTTTGGGGTGAAATCTGAGGGATTTGGGGAGGTTTGAGGGGTTTGGGGGGGTGTGGGGGATTTGGGGGGGGAATTGAGGAGTTTTGGGGAGATTTGAGGGGATTTGGGTGAAATCTGAGGGATATGGGGAGGTTTGAGGGGTTTGGGGTGAGATCTGAGATATTTAGAAGGGATCTGAGGTATTTAGAAGGGTTCTGAGGGGTTTGGGAGGAATCTGAGTGATTTGGGGGAAATCTGAAGGATTTTGGGGGGGAAATTGAGGGAAATGGAGGGATTTTTGGGGAGGTTTGAAGGGATCTGTGTGAGATCTGAGGTATTTAGAAGAGTTCTAAGGGGCTTGGGGGGTATCTGAGCGGTTTTGGGGTGAAATCTGAGGGATTTTGGGGAGGTTTGAGGGGTTTTGGGTGGGAATGTGGGGGATTTGGGGTGGAATCTGAGGGATTTGTGGGAGATTTGAGGGGATTTGTGGGAGATTTGAGGTATTTAGAAGGGTTCTGAGGGGTTTGGGAGGAATCTGAGGGATTTTGGGGTGAAATCTGAGGGATTTTGGGGAGGTTTGAGGGGTTTTGGGTGGGAATGTGGGGGATTTGGGGTGGAATCTGAGGGATTTGTGGGAGATTTGAGGGGATTTGTGGGAGATTTGAGGTATTTAGAAGGGTTCTGAGGGGTTTGGGAGGAATCTGAGGGATTTTGGGGAGATTTGAGGGGATTTGTGTGAGATTTGAGGTATTTAGAAGGGTTCTGAGGGGTTTGGGAGGTATCTGAGCGGTTTTGGGGTGAAATCTGAGGGATTTTGGGGAGGTTTGAGGGGTTTTGGGTGGGAATGTGGGGGATTTGGGGTGGAATCTGAGGGATTTTGAGGAGATTTGAGGGGATTTGTGGTAGATTTGAGGGGATTTGTGTGAGATTTGAGGTATTTAGAAGGGTTCTGAGGGGTTTGGGAGGAATCTGAGGGATTTTGGGGTGAAATCTGAGGGATTTTGGGGATGTTTCAGGGGCTTGGGGTGGGAATGTGGGGGATTTTGGGGGAAATTGAGGGATTTTGGGAAGGTTTGAGGGGTTTAGGGGGGGATGTGGGGGATTTTTGGGGAAACCTGAAGGATTTGGGGAAGTTTGAGGGGTTTGGGGGGAGGATGTGGGGGATTTGGGGTGAAATCTGAGGGGTTTGGGGGAGGTTTGAGGGGTTTGGGTTGAGATCTGAGGAGTTTTGGGGAGGTTTGAGGGGGAATGTGGAGGATTTTGGGGAAATATGAGGGGTTTGGGAAGGTTTGGGGGGAATGTGGGGGATTTTGGGGAAATCTGAGGGATTTTGGGGAGGTTTGAGGGGTTTGGGGGGGGAACGTGGGGGATTTTGGGGGAAATTGAGGGATTTTGGGGATGTTTGAGGGGATTTGTGTGAGATCTGAGGTATTTAGAAGGGTTCTGAGAGGATTTTGGGGGAAATCTGGGGACTTTGGGGGGTAATATGAAGGATTTGGGGGGAGGTTTGAGGGATTTGGGGTGAAATTTAAGGTATTTAGAAGGATTCTGAGAGGATTTGGGGGAAAACCTGAAGGATTTTGGGGAGATTTGAGACGTTTTGGGTGAAAATTGAGGTATTTAGAAGGGTTCTGAGGAGATTTTAGGGGGAATCTGGGGGAATTTGGGGGAGATTTGAGGTGTTTGGGGTTAATCTGAGTGGTTTGGGTTGTTTTTAAGGTTGTCAGATATATATTATGGGGATTCCATGTTTATTTGGAGGGTGGGGTCCCATAATCTGGGGTCATATGCTTAGGTTTTTGGGTAGGAAACACATCTTTTGGGGTTGTGATCCCATATTTTGGGGTCTCCATGTATGTTTTAGGGTGGGAACCCCATATCTTGGGGATCCCCGTATAAATTTTGGGGTTGGAACCTGTTATTTTGAGTTCCCATACAAATGCAGTGGGTCAGAATCCCCCATTTTGGGGTCGGAATTCCCCATTTTAGGGTGGGGATCCCCCATTTTGGGTCACCCTGTATATTTTGGGGTCAGAATCCCACATTTTGGGTTCAGAATCCCACATTTTGGGTCGCCCTGTGTATTTTCAGGTCAGAGTCCCACATTTTGGGTTTGGAATCCCCCTGTATATTTTGGGGTTGGACCCCCATATTTTGGGGGTCCCCTTATAAATTTTGGGGTCGGAACCTCTTATTTTGAGTTCCCATACAAATGCAGTGGGTCAGAATCCCCCATTCTGGGGTGCCAATCCCCTATTTTGGGGTCAGAATCCCACATTTTGGGTTCAGAATCCCACATTTTGGGTCGCCCTGTGTATTTTTGGGTCAGAATCCCACATTTTGGGGTCGGAATCCCCCATTTTGAGTCACCCTGTGTATTTTGGGGACAGAATCCCACATTTTGGGTTCGGAATCCCACATTTTGGGTCGCCCTGTGTATTTTGGGGTCAGAATCCCACATTTTGGGGTCGGAATCCCACATTTTGGGTCGCCCTGTGTATTTTGGGGTCAGAATCCCACATTTTGGGTTCAGAATCCCACATTTTGGGTCGCCCTGTGTATTTTGGGGTCAGAATCCCACATTTTGGGTTTGGAATCCCATATTTTGAGTCACCCTATATATTTTGGGTTCAGAATCCCACATTTTGGGTTTGGAATCCCACATTTTAAGTCCCCCTGTATATTTTCAAGTGGAAATCTCATATTCTGGGCTCAGGAACCTCAAATTTGGGGAGGGGGAGGGGGACACGACCCTTTTAATTTCATGCTCACCTGACCTCCTCCCTCCCCACCCCAGACCCGCGACACACCGACCCCTCTCAGCCCCCCCCTCCCCTCCCCACCCACCCTCCCCCTTTCCTCCCCCCTGGTTCTGTTGGAAGCTCCATTCCCACCCCTGGGGGGGTTGGGGGGGGCTCTACAAACCCCTCTACGGATGGGGAGGGTCCCGAATTGGCCCCCGACCCGGCCTTGGAGCGTCGGTTGCTGCTTCATCTCGCCGACGTCGCCCTCACTTTGCCCACCGACGCCGGAGCAATCCGGGGGGCCATCGATACGGTGAGTGGGAGGGGTCTGGGAACAGTGGGAGCCCCCTCAAAACGGTGGGGGTCTCGTAAAGAATTGATAGGCCCCCCCCCAAAATGGTGGGGGTTCACTGTAATGTTGGGGGTACCATAAGGAATTGGGGCCAAATTGACCAAAATTTCTCCAAGAAGGACCAGAATTGACCCAAGTTGACCCAAATCTCTCTAAAACAGGCCAAAATTGACCAAAATTGGCCCAGGTTGACCCAGATCTCTCCAAGAAAGGCAAAAATTGACCCAAGTAGACCCAAATTTCTCCAAGAAAGGCCCAAGTAGACCCAAATCTCTCCAAGAAGGATCCAAATTGATCCAAGTTGATCCAAATCTCTCCAATAATGGTCCAAGTTGATCCAAATCTCTCCAAGAAAGACCAAAATTGACCCAAATCATTCCAAGAAAGGCCCAGATTGACCCAGATCTCTACAAGAAGTGCCCAAGTTGACCCAAATCTCTTCAGGAAGAGCCCAAGTTAACCCAAATCTCTCCAAGAAGGACCAAAATTGACCCAAATCTCTCCAAGAAATGCCCAGATTGACCCAAGTAGACACAGATTTCTCCAAGAAAGGCCCAAGTTGATCTAATTCTCCAAGAAGGATCCAAATTGACCCAAGTTGACCCAAATCTCTCCAAGAAAGACCAAAATTGACCCAAAACTCTCTAAGAAGGACCAAAATTGACCCAAATCTCTCCAAGAAGGACCAAAATTGACCTGAATCTCTCAAGAAAGACCAAAATTGACACGAATCTCTCCAAGAAAGACCAAAATTGACACAATTCTCTCTAGAAAGACCAAAATTGACCCAAATCTCTCCAAGAAGGACCAAAATTGACCCAAATCTCTCCAAGAAAGACCAAAATTGTCCCAAATCTCTCCAAGACCGAATTTGACCCAAAACTCTCCAAGAAAGATCAAAATTGTCCCAAATCTCTCCAAGAAAGACCAAAATTGTCTCGAATCTCTCCTAGAAAGAGCAAAATTGTCCCAAATTTCTCCTAGAAAGAGCAAAATTGTCTTTAATCTCTCCAAGAAGGACCAAAATTGACCTGAATCTCTCAAGAAAGACCAAAATTGGCCCGAATCTCTCCAAGAAGGACCAAAATTGACACAATTCTCTCAAGAAAGATCAAAATTGTCCCAAATCTCTCCAAGAAGGACCAAAATTGTCCCAAATCTCTCCAAGACCAAATTTGACCCAAAACTCTCCAAGAAAGACCAAAATTGTCCCAAATCTCTCCAAGACCAAATTTGACCCAAAACTCTCCCAAGAAAGATCAAAATTGTCCCGAATCTTTCCAAAAAAGACCAAAATTGACCGAAACCTCTCCAAGAAAGACCAAAATTGACAGATATCTCTCCAAGAAGGACCCCAGATGACCCCAAAACTTCTCCCCCCTTCCCCCCAGCCTGAGACGCCGGCGACGCAGCGCATGGTGGAAAGCCTCCTCCAGAAGTTCGCTGCTCAGGAGCTGATCGAGGTGCGCCGTGGGCTGCTGGCAGAAGGTCCCACCATCGTCACCTACGCCGACCACTCCAAGTTGGCGGCCATGACAGGTGCTGAACGCGGCGGGGACGGCGACGCCGACGTCACCGGAAGGAAACGTCGAGCAGAACAGGACAATTCCGGCGGGGTCGGCGTCGCCGGGACGGAAACGGGGAAAGAAATGGTGAAAAAATCCCGTAAGCAGGCATCCGACGTGGACCTGGAGATTGAGAGTTTGCTCAGCCAGCAGTCCACCAAGGAGCAGCAGAGCAAAAAAGTGCGTTTTTGGACCCAAAAATGAGGGGGGGGGTGGGGGGAGTTGGGAAAGGGATTGGGTTTCGTCAAAAAAAATCGTGAGAGAAGGTGAAATCTGGGGGGAAATCTCTCCAAACAAGGGTTGGGGACAGATAAGATGTTCTCACCCCAAAATGGATCCACACGATGGTGGACCTCCATTGGGATGTTCTTCACCCCAAATAGGATCCACCATAATGGTGGACCTCCGTTGGGATGTTCTTCACCCCAAATAGGATCTACCATCATGGTGGACGTCCATTGGGAATGTTCTTCACTCCAAACAGGATCCACCGTGATGGTGGACCTCCGTTGGGATGTTCTCCACCCCAAATAGGATCTACCATCATGGTGGACGTCCATTAGGAGTTTCTACCAAGAAAAAATGAGGAAAAATCAAAGATTTGGGGAAAGATCTGTTGTTATTAGGGTTGGGGATGAGAAAGAGTTGGGGTTGTTGTAGTTCTACTGAGAAAAAATGGGTAAAATTAAAAGATTTTGGTAAAAGTCTGGTGTTAATAGGGTTGGGGACGTGAAAGCGTTGGGGTAGTCTTGGTTCTACTGAGAATTTGGGTAAAAATTTCAGATTTTGGTAAAAATCTGTTGCTATTAGGGCTGAGGTTGTCATTCTATGAAGAAAAAATGGGGAGAAGTTCGTGGGATTTGGGGGGCTTTTAGGAATTTGGGGGGATTTTTTGGGATTTGGGGGATTTGGGGGAAAAAATGTTGCTAATAGGATTGGGGATGCCAAAGAGTTGGGGTGGTCATGGTTCTACCAAGAAAAAATGAGGAAAAATCAAAGATTTTGGGAAAGATCTGTTGTTATTAGGATTGGGGATGACAAAGAGTTGGGGTTGTTGCAGTTCTACCGAGAAAAAATGGGGCAAGATTTGTTGGATTTGGGGATTTTTTGAGATTTTTGGGGAAAAAAATGTTGTTAATAGGATTGGGGACACCAAAGAGTTGGGGTGGTCGTGGTTTTTCCAATAAAAATTGGGTAAAATCAAAAGATTTTGGTAAAAATCTGGTGTTAATAGGGTTGGGGACGTGAAAGCATTGGGGTAGTCTTGGTTCTCCTGAGACAATTTGGGTAAAAATTTAGGATTTTGGTAAAAATCTGTTGCTATTAGTGCTGGGGATGCCAAAGAGTTGGGATTGTCATTCTATGAAGAAAAAATGGGGAGAAATTCTTGGGATTTTGGGGAATCTTTTGGGATTTTGGGGAAAAAATGTTGGTAATGGGATTGGGGACGCCGAAGAGTTGGGGTGGTCGTGGTTCTACCAAGAAAAATTGGGTAAAATTAAAAGATTTTGGTAAAAATCTGGTGTTAATAGGGTTGGGGACGGGAGAGTGTTGAGGCAGTCATGGTTCTCCTGAGACAATTTGGGTAAAAATTTCAGATTTTGGTAAAAATGTGGTGTTAATAGAAATAGGGACACGAGAGTGTTGAGGTAGTCATGATTCTCCTGAGACAATTTGGGTAAAAATTTAGGATTTTGGTAAAAATCTGTTGCTATTAGTGCTGGGGATGCCAAAGAGTTGGGATTGTCATTCTATGAAGAAAAAATGGGGAGAAATTCTTGGGATTTTGGGGAATCTTTTGGGATTTTGGGGAAAAAATGTTGGTAATGGGATTGGGGACGCCGAAGAGTTGGGATGGTCGTGGTTCTACCAAGAAAAATTGGGTAAAATTAAAAGATTTTGGTAAAAATCTGGTGTTAATAGGGTTGGGGACGGGAGAGTGTTGAGGCAGTCATGGTTCTCCTGAGACAATTTGGGTAAAAATTTCAGATTTTGGTAAAAATGTGGTGTTAATAGAAATAGGGACACGAGAGTGTTGAGGTAGTCATGATTCTCCTGAGACAATTTGGGTAAAAATTTAGGATTTTGGTAAAAATCTGTTGCTAATAGGGCTGGGGATGCCAAAGAGTTGGGATTGTCATTCTATGAAGAAAAAATGGGGAGAAATCCTTGGGATTTTGGGGAATCTTTTGGGATTTTGGGGAAAAAATGTTGGTAATAGGATTGGGGACGCCAAAGAGTTGGGGTGGTCGTGGTTTTTCCAACAAAAATTGGGTAAAATTAAAAGATTTTGGTAAAAATCTGTTGCTATTGGGGCTGGGGATGCCGAAGAGTTGGGATTGTCATTCTATGAAGAAAAAATGGGGAGAAATCCTTGGGATTTTGGGGGATTTTGGGGTAAATGTTGGTAATAGGATTGGGGACGCCGAAGAGTTGGGATTGTCCTGATTCTACCCCCAAAAAAAAAGTAGGAAAGCCCAAAATTTTCACAAAACCGGGTCGCTAACAGAATTGAAGTCTTGAGATGCCACCGAAAAGCCCCAAAACCCATCGGATTCACCCCAAATTTGTTCTCCAGGTGAGCCAGGAGATCCTGGAGCTGCTGAACACCACCACGGCCAAGGAGCAGTCCATCGTGGAGAAGTTCCGCTCGCGGGGCCGGGCTCAGGTGCAGGAATTCTGCGACCACGGCACCAAGGAGGAATGCATCAAAGCTACCGGAGCCGACCGGCCTTGCAGGAAGCTGCACTTCCGGTAGGGAAAGAACCCCAAAATTCACATTTTTCGACCCGAAACGTTACGACTCAAAAAAAAAAAAAAAAAAACCAAAAAAAACCCCACCAAAATATCTCTTTTCTTGGTTTTTTTTTTTTTTTCTCTTTTTTTTTCTTTCCTTTTTCCTTTTTCTAATTTTTTTTCTTTCCTTTTTTTCTTTTTTCCTTTTTCTTCTGTTTTTTTTCCTTCCTTTTTTCTTTTTTTTTTCCTTTTTTCCTTTTTCTTTTTCTTTTTTTTTTTTCCTTTTTTCCTTTTTCTTTTCTTTTTCCTTTTAAATTTCCTTCTTCCTTTTTTCTTTTCTTTTTTCTTTCATTTTTCCTTTTTAATTTTCTCTTTTTTTTAAATTTTTTTCTTTCCTTTTTTCTTTCCTTTTTTCTTTTTTCTTTCCTTTTCTCTTTCCTTTTCTCTTTCCTTTTTTCCTTTTTCTTTTGTTTTTTTCCTTTTTTCTTTTTTTCATTTCATTTTTTTCTTTCTTTTCTCTTTTTGTTTTCTTCTTTTCCTTTCATCTTTTCTTTCTTTCTTTTTTTTCTTTTTCTTCCCTCTTTCCTTTTTTTTTCCTTTTTCTTCCTTTTCCTTTTTCCTTTTTTTCTTGCTTCTTTCTCCTTTTTCCTTTTCGCATTTTTTTTTCTTTTTTTCATTTCTTTTTTTCATTTCTTTTTTTCTTTTGGCTTTCTTTTTTCTTTCATTTTTTCCTTTTCTCTTTTTTCTTTTTCTTCTTTTCCTTTCTTCCTCTCCTCTTTTCTCTTTTTTCCTTTTTTCTCTCTGCCTTTTCCTTTTTTTTCCTTTCTCCTTTTTCCTTTGTTTTTTCTTTTCTTTTTTCCTTTTTTCTTTCTTCTTCTCTTTTTTCCTTTTTCCTTCTTTTTTCCTTTTTCCTTCTTTTTTTCTTTTTCCTTCTTTTTTCCTTTTTCCTTCTTTTTTCCTTTTTCCTTCTTTTTTCCTTTTTCCTTCTTTTTTCCTTTTTCCTTCTTTTTTCCTTTTTCCTTCTTTTTTCCTTTTTCCTTCTTTTTCTTTTCCTTTCTTTGTTTTTTCTTTTTCTTCTTTTTTTCTTTTTCTTTCTTCTTTTTTTCTTTTTTTTCCCTTTTTCCTTTCCCTTTTTCTTCCCTTTTTTTTCTTTTTTCACTTTTTCTTTTCTTCCTTCTTCCTTTCTCTTCTATTTTCTCTTTCCCTCCTTTTCCTTTTCTCTTTTCTCTCTCTTTTACTTTTCCTTCCTTTTCTTTCTCCTCCCCTTTCCTCACCCCCCCTCCAAAAGTCGCATCATCAACAAGCACACGGACGAATCCCTGGGCGATTGCTCCTTCCTCAACACCTGCTTCCACATGGACACCTGCAAATATGTCCACTATGAGATCGATGCTTGCACCGAGCCCACCGGCGAGGCCACCGCGCCACCGGGCCGCGAGCACGGCCAGGAGCTGGCCAGGCCACAGCCCGACGCCGGGGCCGACCGCCTCTTCCCTCCCCAGGTGAGGTGGGCCTCCATTGGGATGTTCTGCACCCCAAAAAGTTGGGAGCTTCCATCATGGTGGACCTCCGTTGGGTAGGAGTCTCCATTTGGGTGGTTTTGGACCCAGAAAGTTGGGAGCTTCCATCATGGTGGACCTCCGTTGGGTAGGAGTCTCCATTTGGGTGCTTTTGGACCCAGAAAGTTGGGAGCTTCTACCATGGTGGACCTCCACTGGGATGTTCTTCACCCCAAAAAGTTGGGAGCTTCCATCATGGTGGACCTCCGTTGGGTAGGAGTCTCCATTTGGGTGGTTTTGGACCCAAAAAGTTGGAGCTTCCATCATGGTGGACCTCCGTTGGGTAGGAGTCTCCATTTGGGTGGTTTTGGACCCAGAAAGTTGGAGCTTCCATCATGGTGGACCTCCGTTGGGTAGGAGTCTCCATTTGATTGGTTTTGGACCCAAAATAGTTGGAGCTTCTACCATGGTGGACCTCCACTGGGATGTTCTTCACGCCAAGTAGGTTCCACCACGATGGTGGGCCTCCATTGGGATGTTGTGCACCCCAAAAAGTTGGGAGCTTTCATCATGGTGGACCTCCACTGGGATGTTCTTCACCCCAAAAAGTTGGGAGCTTCCATCATGGTGGACCTCCGTTGGGTAGGAGTCTCCATTTGGGTGCTTTTGGACCCAGAAAGTTTGGAGCTTCCATCAGGGTGGACCTCCGTTGGGTAGGAGTCTCCATTTGGGTGCTTTTGGACCCAGAAAGTTGGGAGCTTCTACCATGGTGGACCTCCACTGGGATGTTCTTCACCCCAAAAAGTTGGGAGCTTCCATCATGGTGGACCTCCGTTGGGTAGGAGTCTCCATTTGGGTGGTTTTGGACCCAGAAAGTTGGAGCTTCCATCATGGTGGACCTCCATTGGATAGGAGTCTCCATTTGATTGGTTTTGGATCCAAAATAGTTGGAGCTTCCATCATGGTGGACCTCCACTGGGATGTTCTTCACCCCAAATAGGATCCACCACGATGGTGGACCTCCTTTGGGATGTTCTGCACCCCACAAAGTTGGGAGCTTCCATCACGGTGGACCTCCATTGGGTAGGAGTCTCCATTTGAGTGGTTTTGGACCCCAAAAGATGGAGCTTCCATCATGGTGGACCTCCACTGGGATGTTCTTCACGCCAAGTAGGATCCACCACGATGGTGGGCCTCCATTGGGATGTTCTGCACCCCAAAAAGTTGGGAGCTTCCATCATGGTGGACCTCCGTTGGGTGGGAGTCCCCATTTGTGTGGTTTTGGACCCAGAAAGTTGGGAGCTTCCATCATGGTGGACCTCCGTTGGGTAGGAGTCTCCATTTGGATGGTTTTGGACCCAGAAAGTTGGAGCTTCCATCATGGTGGACCTCCGTTGGGTAGGAGTCTCCATTTGAGTGGTTTTGGTCCCCAAAAGATTGAGCTTCTACCATGGTGGACCTCCACTGGGATGTTCTTCACCCCAAAAAGTTGGGAGCTTCCATCATGGTGGACCTCCGTTGGGTAGGAGTCTCCATTTGGGTGCTTTTGGACCCAGAAAGTTGGGAGCTTCCATCATGGTGGACCTCCACTGGGATGTTCTTCACCCCAAAAAGTTGGGAGCTTCCGTCATGGTGGACCTCCGTTGGGTAGGAGTCTCCGTTTGGGTGGTTTTGGACCCAGAAAGTTGGAGCTTCCATCATGGTGGACCTCCATTGGGTAGGAGTCTCCATTTGGGTGCTTTTGGACCCAGAAAGTTGGGAGCTTTCATCATGGTGGACCTCCACTGGGATGTTCTTCACCCCAAAAAGTTGGGAGCTTCCATCATGGTGGACCTCCGTTGGGTAGGAGTCTCCACTTGGGTGGTTTTGGACCCCAAAAGATGGAGCTTCCATCATGGTGGACCTCCACTGGGATGTTCTTCACCCCAAATAGGATCCACCGCAGTGGTGGACCTCCATTAAGACGTTCTTCACCCCAAATAGGATCCACTATGATGGTGGACCTCCATTAAGACGTTCTTCACCCCAAATAGGATCCACTATGATGGTGGCCCTCCATTAAGACATTCTTCACCCCAAGTAAGATCCACCACGGTGGTGGACCTCCATCATGACGTCCTTCACCCCCATAAGTAGGAACCTCCACAAGGGAGCTCTTCCATCACCCTGTCCTTCACCCCAAATAGGATCCACCACGATGGTGGTCCTCCATCATGACGTCCTTCACCCCCATAAGTAGGAGATCCTCCATTGGGTTATCCTTCACCCCAAATAAGATCCACCACGATGGTGGACTTCCATTAAGATGTTCTTCACCCCAAATAGGATCCATCACAATGGTGGACCTCCATCATGACTTCCTTCACCCCCATAAGTAGGAGATCTTCCATTGGGTTATCCTTCACCCCAAATAAGATCCACCACGGTGGTGGACCTCCATTAAGACGTTCTTCACCCCAAATAGGATCCACCACGATGGTGGGCCTACATTAAGACATTCTTCACCCCAAAAAAGATCCACCACGATAGTGGACTTCCATCGTGACGTCCTTCACCCCCATAAGTAGGAGATCCTCCATTGGGTTATCCTTCACCCCAAATAGGATCCACCATGATGGTGGACTTCCATTAAGACGTCCTTCACCCCAAATAGGATCCACCATGATGGTGGCCCTCCATTAAGACATTCTTCACCCCAAGTAAGATCCACCATGATGGTGGACCTCCATCATGACTTCCTTCACCCCCATAAGTAGGAACCTCCACAAGGGAGCTCCTCCATCTCCTTGTCCTTCACCCCAAATAGGATCCACCACGATGGTGGCCCTCCATTAGGACGTTCTTCACCCCAAATAGGATCCACCACGATGGTGGACTTCCATTAAGATGTTCTTCACCCCAAATAGGATCCACCACGGTGGTGGACTTCCATTAAGACGTCCTTCATCCCAAATAAGATCCACCACGATGGTGGACCTCCATCACCCCCATAAGTAGGAACCTCCACAAGGGAGCTCTTCCATCACCTTGTCCTTCACCCCAAAGCTAAGGACCCTCCGTATCGGTGGCGGACCTCCATCGGGGGGGTCTTCCCTCACCCAACGAAGACATCCCTGTCCCTCCCCCCGCTTCCTGGTGACAGTGGATCTGCTGTGACATCCGTTACCTGGACGTCAGCATCCTGGGCAAGTTTGCTGTGGTGATGGCCGACCCTCCGTGGGACATCCACATGGAGCTGCCCTACGGCACGCTGACCGACGACGAGATGAGGCGTCTCAACATCCCAGTCCTCCAGGACGAGGGCTTCCTCTTCCTCTGGGTCACCGGCAGGTGAGCCTCACGCCGTGACCTCCTCCTGGGTTGTCCCCTCCCTTCTTCTTGTCACCTTCCTCGGTTGTCCCCTCCTTCCGTTGTCTCCCTCTCGGTGGTTGGTGGTGGTCCTCCTTGGTGTCTTTCTGTGTCCGCTTTGGTTGTCCTCTCGTGGTCCTCCTTGATGTCCTCCTCAGTTGTCCCCTCTGGTTGTCCCCTCTTTCTTCTCCTTGATGTCCTCCAAGGTTGTCCCCTCTGGTTGTCCCCTCTTTCTTCTCCTTGATGTCCTCCTCAATTGTCCCCTCTGGTTGTCCCCTCTTTCTTCTCCTTGATGTCTTCCAAGGTTGTCCCCTCCGGTTGTCCCCTCTTTCTTCTCCTTGATGTCCTCCTCAGTTGTCCCCTCTGGTTGTCCCCTCTTTCTTCTCCTTGATGTCCTCCTCAGTTGTCCCCTCTGGTTGTCCCCTCTTCCTTCTCCTTGATGTCCTCCTCAGTTGTCCCCTCTTTCTTCTCCTTGATGTCTTCCAAGGTTGTCCCCTCCGGTTGTCCCCTCTTTCTTCTCCTTGATGTCCTCCTCACTTGTCCCCTCTGGTTGTCCCCTCTTTCTTCTCCTTGATGTCCTCCTCACTTGTCCCCTCTGGTTGTCCCCTCTTCTTTCTCCTTGATGTCCTCCTCAGTTGTCCGCTCTGGTTGTCCCCTCTTTCTTCTCCTTGATGTCCTCCCCAGTTGTCCCCTCTTTGTCCTTCTCTTCCATAAGCAGAACCTCCTCGTGGTTCTCAGTTGTCCTCAATTGTTCCCTTTGGTTGTCCCCTCGTTGTCCTCCCTGGTGTCCTCCTCAGTTGTCCCCCTCATTGTCCTCCTCGATGTCCTTTTGGTTGTCCCCTACGTGGTCCTTCTTAGTTGTCCTCTCATTGTCCTCCTCAATGTCCCCTTTAGTTGTCCCCTTTTGTGTCCTCCTTGATGTCCTCCTCAGTTGTCCCCTCTTTGTCTTCCTCATGGTCCACCCCCTTCGGTTGTCCCCTCGTTGTCCTCCTTGGTGTCCCTTCGTTGGTCCTCCTCATGGTTCTCCTCAGTTGTCCCCTCTTTGTCCTTCTTGGTGTCCCCTTCGGTTGTCCCCTCTTTGTCCTTCTTGGTGTCCCTTTGGTGGTCCTCCTCATGGTTCTCCTCAACTGTTCCCCTTTGGTTGTCCCCTCATGGTCCTCTTTGGTGTCTTTTTGGTTGTCCCCCCATTGTCACCTCCACGTCCTGATGTCCCCCCATTGTCACCTCCACATCCTGATGTCCCCCTATTGTCACCTCCATCCTGATGTCCCCCCATTGTCACCTCCACATCCTGACGTCCCCTCATTGTCACCTCCATCCTGATGTCCCCCCATTGTCACCTCCACATCCTGGCGTCCCCCCATTGTCACCTCCATCCTGATGTCCCCCCATAACCACCTCCACATCCTGACGTCCCCCCATTGTCACCTCCATCCTGATGTCCCCCCATAGTCACCTCCACATCCTGATGTCCCCCCATTATCACCTCCACATCCTGATGTCCCCCCATTGTCACCTCCATCCTGATGTCCCCCCATTGTCACCTCCACATCCTGAAGTCCCCCCATAGTCACCTCCACATCCTGGCATCCCCCCATTGTCACCTCCATCCTGATGTCCCCCCATTGTCACCTTCATCCTGATGTCCCCCCATTGTCACCTCCACGTCCTGATGTCCCCCCATAGTCACCTCCATCCTGATGTCCCCCCATTGTCACGTCCACGTCCTGATGTCCCCCCATAACCACCTCCACATCCTGATATCCCCTCAATTCTCCCCCTTTCCACAGAGCCATGGAATTGGGACGGGAATGCCTGAACCTCTGGGGGTGAGTCACCCCACTGTCACCCCACTCCCACCCCATTGTCACCCCACAACCACCCCGCTGTCACCCCCCGTGTCCGTCCCACCAGCTACGAACGCGTGGATGAAATCATCTGGGTGAAGACCAACCAATTGCAGCGCATCATCCGCACCGGCCGCACCGGACATTGGCTCAACCACGGCAAGGAACACTGCCTGGTAGGGGGTTGACCCCAAAATCGGCCCTAAAACAACCCTAAATCAGTCCCCAAGGCACTAAAGTGATGGCCAGGTGGACCAGAACCCAACAAGGTGACACCCAAAACTCAGCGAGACCCCAAAATCTGACAGGATGACCCCAAAAACCCAACAGAGTGGCCCCAAAACCCAATAAGGTGACCCCAAAACCCAACAAGGTGACACCAAAACCCAATGAGATGACAACAAACCCCAGTGAGACCCCAAAACTCGATGAGATGACCCCAAAAACCCAACAGAGTGGCCCCAAAACTCAACAAGATGACCCAAAACCCAACCAGGTGACCCCAAAACCCAACAAGGTGACACCAAACCCCAATGAGACTCCAAAACTTGACAAGATGACCCCAAAAACCCAACAAGGTGGCCCCAAAACTCAACAAGATGACCCAAAACCCAACAAGGTGACCCCAAAACCCAATGAGATGACACCAAACCCCAATGAGACCCCAAAACTCGACAGGATGGCCCCAAAACTCAACAAGATGACCCAAAACCCAACAAGGTGACCCCAAAACCCAATGAGATGACACCAAACCCCAGTGAGACCCCAAAACTCGACAGGATGACCCCAAAAACCCAACAGGGTGGCCCCAAAACTCAACAAGATGACCCAAACCCCAGCAAGGTGACACCAAAACCCAATGAGACCCCAAAACTCATCAAGGTGACCCCAAAAGCCCAACAAGGTGACATCAAACCCCAATGAGATCCCAAAACCCAACAGGGTGACTCCAAAACCTCAAGACCCCAAAACTCAACATGGTGACCCCAAAACCCAATGAGATGACACCAAACCCCAATGAGACCCCAAAACTTGACAAGATGACCCCAAAAACCCAACAAGGTGGCCCCAAAACTCAACAAGATGACCCAAAACCCAACAAGGTGACCCCAAAACCCAATGAGATGACACCAAACCCCAGTGAGACCCCAAAACTCGACAGGATGACCCCAAAAACCCAACGGGGTGGCCCCAAAACCCAACAAGATGACCCAAAACCCAACAAGGTGACCCAAAACCCAACAAGGTGACCCCAAAACCCAATGAGATGACACCAAACCCCAGTGAGACCCCAAAACTCGACAGGATGACCCCAAAAACCCAACGGGGTGGCCCCAAAACTCAACAAGATGACCCAAACCCCAGCAAGGTGACACCAAAACCCAATGAGACCCCAAAACTCATCAAGGTGACCCCAAAAGCCCAACAAGGTGACATCAAACCCCAATGAGATCCCAAAACCCAACAGGGTGACTCCAAAACCTCAAGACCCCAAAACTCAACATGGTGACCCCAAAACCCAATGAGATGACACCAAACCCCAATGAGACCCCAAAACTTGACAAGATGACCCCAAAAACCCAACAAGGTGGCCCCAAAACTCAACAAGATGACCCAAAACCCAACAAGGTGACCCCAAAACCCAATGAGATGACACCAAACCCCAGTGAGACCCCAAAACTCGACAGGATGACCCCAAAAACCCAACAGTGTGGCCCCAAAACCCAACAAGATGACCCAAAACCCAACAAGGTGACCCCAAAACCCAATGAGATGACACCAAACCCCAGTGAGACCCCAAAACTCGACAGGATGACCCCAAAAACCCAACAAGGTGGCCCCAAAACTCAACATGCTGACCCCAGAACCCAATGAGATGACACCAAAGCCCCAAAGCGACCCCAAACGGCCCCCCAAAAAGCCCCAAAATGGACCTCAAAAGATTGCAACATGGCCACAAAACACAGAGGTGCCCTAAAAGCCCCAAAATGGCCCCAAAAAGCCCCAAAATGACCCTAAAAAGCCTCAAATGGGACCCAAAACGACCCCAAAAAGCCCCAAAATGACCCTAAAAAGCCTCAAATGGGACCCAAAGCAATCCTAAAAAGCCCCAAAATGACCTCAAAAAGCCCCAAAATGACCCTAAAAAGCTCCAAAATAGACCCAGAATGACCCCAAAAAGCCTCAAAATGGCCCCAAAGAGACCCAAAAAAGCCCCAAAATGGCCCCAAAATGACCCTAAAATGACCCCAAGGGGTCAGAAAGACCCTAAAAAGCCCCAAAATGCCCTAAAAAGACCCAAAGTGACCCTAAAAAGCCCCAAAATGGACCCAAAGAAGCCCCAAAATGGCCCCAAAATGACCCTAAAAAGCCCCAAAATGACCCAGAAAAGACCCTAAAAAGCTCCAAAATAGACCCAAAAAGCCCCAAAATGACCCCAGAAAGACCCAAAATGACCCTAAAAAGCCCCAAAATGACCCAGAAAAGACCCTAAAAAGCTCCAAAATGGCCCCAAAAAAGCCCCAAAATGGCCCCAAGCAAGCCCCAGAATGGCCCCGAAACGACCCTAAAAACCCTCAAAACGACCCCAGAAATCCCCCCGAAACAACAACAAAACCCCAAATCCCTCACCCCCGTTTTCCCCTCTTTTCACCCCAAAAAAACCCAGGTGGGTGTGAAGGGCAACCCGCAAGGCTTCAACCGCGGCCTCGACTGCGACGTCATCGTGGCCGAGGTCAGCCCCAAATCTCTCCTTTTTCACCCCAAAAAAACCCCAAACCCGAAACCTTCCGACCCCAAAATCCCCTTTTTTCACCCCAAAACAAACCCCAAATCAGGTTCGTTCCACCAGCCACAAACCCGATGAAATCTATGGGATGATCGAACGCCTTTCTCCTGGAACCCGAAAAATCGAACTCTTCGGTCGACCCCACAACGTCCAACCAAACTGGTCTGAATTGCACCCAGAACGGCCCTAAAAAGCCCCAAAATGGACCCCGAAAGACCCCGAAACGGCCCCAAAACGCACAGATACCCCGAAAGCTGCAGAACAGCCCACCTGGAAGCCCCAAAACGACCCAAAAAAGCCCCAAAATGGCCCCGAAACACAGAGATGCTCCAAAAGCCCCAAAGCGACCCCAAACAGCCCCCCGAAAAGCCCCAAAATGGCCCCCAAATGACTCTAAAAAACCCCAAAATGGACCCCAAAATGTTCCAAAATGGCCACAAAACACAGAGGTGCCCTAAAAGCCCCAAAATGGGCCCCAGAAAGCCCCAAAATGGGCCCAAGATGACCCCAAAAAGCCCCCTAAAATAGACCCCAAAATGGACGCGAAGCGACCCTAAAAAGATCCCAGAATGGCCCTAAAACGAGCCTAAAAAGCCCCAAAATGGCCCCAAAATGACCCCAGAAAGACCCTAAAAAGCCCCAAAATGGACCCAAAATGACCCCAGAAAGACCCTAAAAAGCCCCAAAATGGCCCCAAAAAGCCCCAAAATGACCCTAAAAAGCCCCAAAATGGACCCAAAATGACCCAAGAAAGACCCTAAAAAGCCCCAAAATGGCCACAAAATGACCCTAAAAAGCTCCATAATAGACCCAGAATGACCCCAAAAAGTCCCCAAATGACCCCAAAGGGACCCAAAAAAGCCCCAAAATGGCCCCAAAATGACTCTAAAAAACCCCAAAGTGTCCCTAAAAAGCCCCAAAATGGACCCAAAATGGACCCAAAAAGCCCCAAAATGACCCTAAAAAGCCCCAAAACGTCCCCAAAACAACCCCAGAAAGACCCAAAATGACCCTAAAAAGCTTCAAATGGGACCCAAAATGACCCCAAAAAGCCCCAAAATGACCCCAAAAAGCCCCCAAAAAGCCCCAAAGCAACCCTAAAAAGCCCCAAAATGACCCCAAAAAGACCCTAAAAAGCTCCAAAATGCCCCCAAAAAAGCCCCAAAAAGCCCCAAAGCAACCCTAGAATGCCCCAAAATGGCCCCAAAATGGACCCCAAAAGATTCCAACATGCCCCAAAATACAGAGATGCCCCAAAAGACCCAAAATGTGCCCAAAATGACTCAAAAAAGCCCCAAAACGGACCCCAAAAAGCCCCACAAAATGGACCCCAAAATGGCCCCAAAGCGACCCTAAAAAGATCCCAAAATGGCCTTAAAACGAGCCTAAAAAGCCCCAAAATGGCCCCAAAATTACCCCAAAAAAGACCCAAAATGAACCTAAAAAGCCTCAAATTGGACCCAAAACGACCCCAGAAAGACCCTAAATGACCCTAAAAAGCCTCAAATGGGACCCAAAATGACCCCAAAAAGCATCCAAAAAGCCCCAAAGCAACCCAAAAAAGCCTCAAATGGGACCCAAAATGACCCTAAAAAGCTCCAAAATGCCCCCAGAAAAGCCCAAAAAAGCCCCAAAGCAACCCTAGAATGCCCCCAAATGACCCCGAAAAGACCCTAAAAAGCTCCAAAATGACCCCAAAAAAGCCCCAAAATGACCCCAAAGCAACCCTAGAATGCCCCAAAATGGCCCCAAGCAAGCCCCAGAATGGCCCCGAAACGACCCTAAAAACCCTCAAAACCACCCCAGAAATCCCCCCGAAACAACAACAAAACCCCAAATCCCTCACCCCCGTTTTCCCCTCTTTTCACCCCAAAAAAACCCAGGTGGGTGTGAAGGGCAACCCGCAAGGCTTCAACCGCGGCCTCGACTGCGACGTCATCGTGGCCGAGGTCAGCCCCAAATCTCTCCTTTTTCACCCCAAAAAAACCCCAAACCCGAAACCTTCCGACCCCAAAATCCCCTTTTTTCACCCCAAAACAAACCCCAAATCAGGTTCGTTCCACCAGCCACAAACCCGATGAAATCTATGGGATGATCGAACGCCTTTCTCCTGGAACCCGAAAAATCGAACTCTTCGGTCGACCCCACAACGTCCAACCAAACTGGTCTGAATTGCACCCAGAACGGCCCTAAAAAGCCCCAAAATGGACCCCGAAAGACCCCGAAACGGCCCCAAAACGCACAGATACCCCGAAAGCTGCAGAACAGCCCACCTGGAAGCCCCAAAACGACCCAAAAAAGCCCCAAAATGGCCCCGAAACACAGAGATGCTCCAAAAGCCCCAAAGCGACCCCAAACAGCCCCCCGAAAAGCCCCAAAATGGCCCCCAAATGACTCTAAAAAACCCCAAAATGGACCCCAAAAGATTGCAGCATGGCCACAAAACACAGAGGTGCCCTAAAAGCCCCAAAATGGGCCCCAGAAAGCCCCAAAATGGGCCCAAGATGACCCCAAAAAGCCCCCTAAAATAGACCCCAAAATGGACGCGAAGCGACCCTAAAAAGATCCCAGAATGGCCCTAAAACGAGCCTAAAAAGCCCCAAAATGGCCCCAAAATGACCCCAGAAAGACCCTAAAAAGCCCCAAAATGGACCCAAAATGACCCCAGAAAGACCCTAAAAAGCCCCAAAATGGCCCCAAAAAGCCCCAAAATGACCCTAAAAAGCCCCAAAATGGACCCAAAATGACCCAAGAAAGACCCTAAAAAGCCCCAAAATGGCCACAAAATGACCCTAAAAAGCTCCAAAATAGACCCAGAATGACCCCAAAAAGTCCCCAAATGACCCCAAAGAGACCCAAAAAAGCCCCAAAATGGCCCCAAAATGACTCTAAAAAACCCCAAAGTGTCCCTAAAAAGCCCCAAAATGGACCCAAAATGGACCCAAAAAGCCCCAAAATGACCCTAAAAAGCCCCAAAACGTCCCCAAAACAACCCCAGAAAGACCCAAAATGACCCTAAAAAGCTTCAAATGGGACCCAAAATGACCCCAAAAAGCCCCAAAATGACCCCAAAAAGCCCCCAAAAAGCCCCAAAGCAACCCTAAAAAGCCCCAAAATGACCCCAAAAAGACCCTAAAAAGCTCCAAAATGCCCCCAAAAAAGCCCCAAAAAGCCCCAAAGCAACCCTAGAATGCCCCAAAATGGCCCCAAAATGGACCCCAAAAGATTCCAACATGCCCCAAAATACAGAGATGCCCCAAAAGACCCAAAATGTGCCCAAAATGACTCAAAAAAGCCCCAAAACGGACCCCAAAAAGCCCCACAAAATGGACCCCAAAATGGCCCCAAAGCGACCCTAAAAAGATCCCAAAATGGCCTTAAAACGAGCCTAAAAAGCCCCAAAATGGCCCCAAAATTACCCCAAAAAAGACCCAAAATGAACCTAAAAAGCCTCAAATTGGACCCAAAACGACCCCAGAAAGACCCTAAATGACCCTAAAAAGCCTCAAATGGGACCCAAAATGACCCCAAAAAGCATCCAAAAAGCCCCAAAGCAACCCAAAAAAGCCTCAAATGGGACCCAAAATGACCCTAAAAAGCTCCAAAATGCCCCCAGAAAAGCCCAAAAAAGCCCCAAAGCAACCCTAGAATGCCCCCAAATGACCCCGAAAAGACCCTAAAAAGCTCCAAAATGACCCCAAAAAAGCCCCAAAATGACCCCAAAGCAACCCTAGAATGCCCCAAAATGGCCCCAAGCAAGCCCCAGAATGGCCCCGAAACGACCCTAAAAACCCTCAAAACCACCCCAGAAATCCCCCCGAAACAACAACAAAACCCCAAATCCCTCACCCCCGTTTTCCCCTCTTTTCACCCCAAAAAAACCCAGGTGGGTGTGAAGGGCAACCCGCAAGGCTTCAACCGCGGCCTCGACTGCGACGTCATCGTGGCCGAGGTCAGCCCCAAATCTCTCCTTTTTCACCCCAAAAAAACCCCAAACCCGAAACCTTCCGACCCCAAAATCCCCTTTTTTCACCCCAAAACAAACCCCAAATCAGGTTCGTTCCACCAGCCACAAACCCGATGAAATCTATGGGATGATCGAACGCCTTTCTCCTGGAACCCGAAAAATCGAACTCTTCGGTCGACCCCACAACGTCCAACCAAACTGGTCTGAATTGCACCCAGAACGGCCCTAAAAAGCCCCAAAATGGACCCCGAAAGACCCCGAAACGGCCCCAAAACGCACAGATACCCCGAAAGCTGCAGAACAGCCCACCTGGAAGCCCCAAAACGACCCAAAAAAGCCCCAAAATGGCCCCGAAACACAGAGATGCTCCAAAAGCCCCAAAGCGACCCCAAACAGCCCCCCGAAAAGCCCCAAAATGGCCCCCAAATGACTCTAAAAAACCCCAAAATGGACCCCAAAAGATTGCAGCATGGCCACAAAACACAGAGGTGCCCTAAAAGCCCCAAAATGGGCCCCAGAAAGCCCCAAAATGGGCCCAAGATGACCCCAAAAAGCCCCCTAAAATAGACCCCAAAATGGACGCGAAGCGACCCTAAAAAGATCCCAGAATGGCCCTAAAACGAGCCTAAAAAGCCCCAAAATGGCCCCAAAATGACCCCAGAAAGACCCTAAAAAGCCCCAAAATGGACCCAAAATGACCCCAGAAAGACCCTAAAAAGCCCCAAAATGGCCCCAAAAAGCCCCAAAATGACCCTAAAAAGCCCCAAAATGGACCCAAAATGACCCAAGAAAGACCCTAAAAAGCCCCAAAATGGCCACAAAATGACCCTAAAAAGCTCCAAAATAGACCCAGAATGACCCCAAAAAGTCCCCAAATGACCCCAAAGAGACCCAAAAAAGCCCCAAAATGGCCCCAAAATGACTCTAAAAAACCCCAAAGTGTCCCTAAAAAGCCCCAAAATGGACCCAAAATGGACCCAAAAAGCCCCAAAATGACCCTAAAAAGCCCCAAAACGTCCCCAAAACAACCCCAGAAAGACCCAAAATGACCCTAAAAAGCTTCAAATGGGACCCAAAATGACCCCAAAAAGCCCCAAAATGACCCCAAAAAGCCCCCAAAAAGCCCCAAAGCAACCCTAAAAAGCCCCAAAATGACCCCAAAAAGACCCTAAAAAGCTCCAAAATGCCCCCAAAAAAGCCCCAAAAAGCCCCAAAGCAACCCTAGAATGCCCCAAAATGGCCCCAAAATGGACCCCAAAAGATTCCAACATGCCCCAAAATACAGAGATGCCCCAAAAGACCCAAAATGTGCCCAAAATGACTCAAAAAAGCCCCAAAACGGACCCCAAAAAGCCCCACAAAATGGACCCCAAAATGGCCCCAAAGCGACCCTAAAAAGATCCCAAAATGGCCTTAAAACGAGCCTAAAAAGCCCCAAAATGGCCCCAAAATTACCCCAAAAAAGACCCAAAATGAACCTAAAAAGCCTCAAATTGGACCCAAAACGACCCCAGAAAGACCCTAAATGACCCTAAAAAGCCTCAAATGGGACCCAAAATGACCCCAAAAAGCATCCAAAAAGCCCCAAAGCAACCCAAAAAAGCCTCAAATGGGACCCAAAATGACCCTAAAAAGCTCCAAAATGCCCCCAGAAAAGCCCAAAAAAGCCCCAAAGCAACCCTAGAATGCCCCCAAATGACCCCGAAAAGACCCTAAAAAGCTCCAAAATGACCCCAAAAAAGCCCCAAAATGACCCCAAAGCAACCCTAGAATGCCCCAAAATGGCCCCAAGCAAGCCCCAGAATGGCCCCGAAACGACCCTAAAAACCCTCAAAACCACCCCAGAAATCCCCCCGAAACAACAACAAAACCCCAAATCCCTCACCCCCGTTTTCCCCTCTTTTCACCCCAAAAAAACCCAGGTGGGTGTGAAGGGCAACCCGCAAGGCTTCAACCGCGGCCTCGACTGCGACGTCATCGTGGCCGAGGTCAGCCCCAAATCTCTCCTTTTTCACCCCAAAAAAACCCCAAACCCGAAACCTTCCGACCCCAAAATCCCCTTTTTTCACCCCAAAACAAACCCCAAATCAGGTTCGTTCCACCAGCCACAAACCCGATGAAATCTATGGGATGATCGAACGCCTTTCTCCTGGAACCCGAAAAATCGAACTCTTCGGTCGACCCCACAACGTCCAACCAAACTGGTCTGAATTGCACCCAGAACGGCCCTAAAAAGCCCCAAAATGGACCCCGAAAGACCCCGAAACGGCCCCAAAACGCACAGATACCCCGAAAGCTGCAGAACAGCCCACCTGGAAGCCCCAAAACGACCCAAAAAAGCCCCAAAATGGCCCCGAAACACAGAGATGCTCCAAAAGCCCCAAAGCGACCCCAAACAGCCCCCCGAAAAGCCCCAAAATGGCCCCCAAATGACTCTAAAAAACCCCAAAATGGACCCCAAAAGATTGCAGCATGGCCACAAAACACAGAGGTGCCCTAAAAGCCCCAAAATGGGCCCCAGAAAGCCCCAAAATGGGCCCAAGATGACCCCAAAAAGCCCCCTAAAATAGACCCCAAAATGGACGCGAAGCGACCCTAAAAAGATCCCAGAATGGCCCTAAAACGAGCCTAAAAAGCCCCAAAATGGCCCCAAAATGACCCCAGAAAGACCCTAAAAAGCCCCAAAATGGACCCAAAATGACCCCAGAAAGACCCTAAAAAGCCCCAAAATGGCCCCAAAAAGCCCCAAAATGACCCTAAAAAGCCCCAAAATGGACCCAAAATGACCCAAGAAAGACCCTAAAAAGCCCCAAAATGGCCACAAAATGACCCTAAAAAGCTCCAAAATAGACCCAGAATGACCCCAAAAAGTCCCCAAATGACCCCAAAGAGACCCAAAAAAGCCCCAAAATGGCCCCAAAATGACTCTAAAAAACCCCAAAGTGTCCCTAAAAAGCCCCAAAATGGACCCAAAATGGACCCAAAAAGCCCCAAAATGACCCTAAAAAGCCCCAAAACGTCCCCAAAACAACCCCAGAAAGACCCAAAATGACCCTAAAAAGCTTCAAATGGGACCCAAAATGACCCCAAAAAGCCCCAAAATGACCCCAAAAAGCCCCCAAAAAGCCCCAAAGCAACCCTAAAAAGCCCCAAAATGACCCCAAAAAGACCCTAAAAAGCTCCAAAATGCCCCCAAAAAAGCCCCAAAAAGCCCCAAAGCAACCCTAGAATGCCCCAAAATGGCCCCAAAATGGACCCCAAAAGATTCCAACATGCCCCAAAATACAGAGATGCCCCAAAAGACCCAAAATGTGCCCAAAATGACTCAAAAAAGCCCCAAAACGGACCCCAAAAAGCCCCACAAAATGGACCCCAAAATGGCCCCAAAGCGACCCTAAAAAGATCCCAAAATGGCCTTAAAACGAGCCTAAAAAGCCCCAAAATGGCCCCAAAATTACCCCAAAAAAGACCCAAAATGAACCTAAAAAGCCTCAAATTGGACCCAAAACGACCCCAGAAAGACCCTAAATGACCCTAAAAAGCCTCAAATGGGACCCAAAATGACCCCAAAAAGCATCCAAAAAGCCCCAAAGCAACCCAAAAAAGCCTCAAATGGGACCCAAAATGACCCTAAAAAGCTCCAAAATGCCCCCAGAAAAGCCCAAAAAAGCCCCAAAGCAACCCTAGAATGCCCCCAAATGACCCCGAAAAGACCCTAAAAAGCTCCAAAATGACCCCAAAAAAGCCCCAAAATGACCCCAAAGCAACCCTAGAATGCCCCAAAATGGCCCCAAGCAAGCCCCAGAATGGCCCCGAAACGACCCTAAAAACCCTCAAAACCACCCCAGAAATCCCCCCGAAACAACAACAAAACCCCAAATCCCTCACCCCCGTTTTCCCCTCTTTTCACCCCAAAAAAACCCAGGTGGGTGTGAAGGGCAACCCGCAAGGCTTCAACCGCGGCCTCGACTGCGACGTCATCGTGGCCGAGGTCAGCCCCAAATCTCTCCTTTTTCACCCCAAAAAAACCCCAAACCCGAAACCTTCCGACCCCAAAATCCCCTTTTTTCACCCCAAAACAAACCCCAAATCAGGTTCGTTCCACCAGCCACAAACCCGATGAAATCTATGGGATGATCGAACGCCTTTCTCCTGGAACCCGAAAAATCGAACTCTTCGGTCGACCCCACAACGTCCAACCAAACTGGTCTGAATTGCACCCAGAACGGCCCTAAAAAGCCCCAAAATGGACCCCGAAAGACCCCGAAACGGCCCCAAAACGCACAGATACCCCGAAAGCTGCAGAACAGCCCACCTGGAAGCCCCAAAACGACCCAAAAAAGCCCCAAAATGGCCCCGAAACACAGAGATGCTCCAAAAGCCCCAAAGCGACCCCAAACAGCCCCCCGAAAAGCCCCAAAATGGCCCCCAAATGACTCTAAAAAACCCCAAAATGGACCCCAAAAGATTGCAGCATGGCCACAAAACACAGAGGTGCCCTAAAAGCCCCAAAATGGGCCCCAGAAAGCCCCAAAATGGGCCCAAGATGACCCCAAAAAGCCCCCTAAAATAGACCCCAAAATGGACGCGAAGCGACCCTAAAAAGATCCCAGAATGGCCCTAAAACGAGCCTAAAAAGCCCCAAAATGGCCCCAAAATGACCCCAGAAAGACCCTAAAAAGCCCCAAAATGGACCCAAAATGACCCCAGAAAGACCCTAAAAAGCCCCAAAATGGCCCCAAAAAGCCCCAAAATGACCCTAAAAAGCCCCAAAATGGACCCAAAATGACCCAAGAAAGACCCTAAAAAGCCCCAAAATGGCCACAAAATGACCCTAAAAAGCTCCAAAATAGACCCAGAATGACCCCAAAAAGTCCCCAAATGACCCCAAAGAGACCCAAAAAAGCCCCAAAATGGCCCCAAAATGACTCTAAAAAACCCCAAAGTGTCCCTAAAAAGCCCCAAAATGGACCCAAAATGGACCCAAAAAGCCCCAAAATGACCCTAAAAAGCCCCAAAACGTCCCCAAAACAACCCCAGAAAGACCCAAAATGACCCTAAAAAGCTTCAAATGGGACCCAAAATGACCCCAAAAAGCCCCAAAATGACCCCAAAAAGCCCCCAAAAAGCCCCAAAGCAACCCTAAAAAGCCCCAAAATGACCCCAAAAAGACCCTAAAAAGCTCCAAAATGCCCCCAAAAAAGCCCCAAAAAGCCCCAAAGCAACCCTAGAATGCCCCAAAATGGCCCCAAAATGGACCCCAAAAGATTCCAACATGCCCCAAAATACAGAGATGCCCCAAAAGACCCAAAATGTGCCCAAAATGACTCAAAAAAGCCCCAAAACGGACCCCAAAAAGCCCCACAAAATGGACCCCAAAATGGCCCCAAAGCGACCCTAAAAAGATCCCAAAATGGCCTTAAAACGAGCCTAAAAAGCCCCAAAATGGCCCCAAAATTACCCCAAAAAAGACCCAAAATGAACCTAAAAAGCCTCAAATTGGACCCAAAACGACCCCAGAAAGACCCTAAATGACCCTAAAAAGCCTCAAATGGGACCCAAAATGACCCCAAAAAGCATCCAAAAAGCCCCAAAGCAACCCAAAAAAGCCTCAAATGGGACCCAAAATGACCCTAAAAAGCTCCAAAATGCCCCCAGAAAAGCCCAAAAAAGCCCCAAAGCAACCCTAGAATGCCCCCAAATGACCCCGAAAAGACCCTAAAAAGCTCCAAAATGACCCCAAAAAAGCCCCAAAATGACCCCAAAGCAACCCTAGAATGCCCCAAAATGGCCCCAAGCAAGCCCCAGAATGGCCCCGAAACGACCCTAAAAACCCTCAAAACCACCCCAGAAATCCCCCCGAAACAACAACAAAACCCCAAATCCCTCACCCCCGTTTTCCCCTCTTTTCACCCCAAAAAAACCCAGGTGGGTGTGAAGGGCAACCCGCAAGGCTTCAACCGCGGCCTCGACTGCGACGTCATCGTGGCCGAGGTCAGCCCCAAATCTCTCCTTTTTCACCCCAAAAAAACCCCAAACCCGAAACCTTCCGACCCCAAAATCCCCTTTTTTCACCCCAAAACAAACCCCAAATCAGGTTCGTTCCACCAGCCACAAACCCGATGAAATCTATGGGATGATCGAACGCCTTTCTCCTGGAACCCGAAAAATCGAACTCTTCGGTCGACCCCACAACGTCCAACCAAACTGGTCTGAATTGCACCCAGAACGGCCCTAAAAAGCCCCAAAATGGACCCCGAAAGACCCCGAAACGGCCCCAAAACGCACAGATACCCCGAAAGCTGCAGAACAGCCCACCTGGAAGCCCCAAAACGACCCAAAAAAGCCCCAAAATGGCCCCGAAACACAGAGATGCTCCAAAAGCCCCAAAGCGACCCCAAACAGCCCCCCGAAAAGCCCCAAAATGGCCCCCAAATGACTCTAAAAAACCCCAAAATGGACCCCAAAAGATTGCAGCATGGCCACAAAACACAGAGGTGCCCTAAAAGCCCCAAAATGGGCCCCAGAAAGCCCCAAAATGGGCCCAAGATGACCCCAAAAAGCCCCCTAAAATAGACCCCAAAATGGACGCGAAGCGACCCTAAAAAGATCCCAGAATGGCCCTAAAACGAGCCTAAAAAGCCCCAAAATGGCCCCAAAATGACCCCAGAAAGACCCTAAAAAGCCCCAAAATGGACCCAAAATGACCCCAGAAAGACCCTAAAAAGCCCCAAAATGGCCCCAAAAAGCCCCAAAATGACCCTAAAAAGCCCCAAAATGGACCCAAAATGACCCAAGAAAGACCCTAAAAAGCCCCAAAATGGCCACAAAATGACCCTAAAAAGCTCCAAAATAGACCCAGAATGACCCCAAAAAGTCCCCAAATGACCCCAAAGAGACCCAAAAAAGCCCCAAAATGGCCCCAAAATGACTCTAAAAAACCCCAAAGTGTCCCTAAAAAGCCCCAAAATGGACCCAAAATGGACCCAAAAAGCCCCAAAATGACCCTAAAAAGCCCCAAAACGTCCCCAAAACAACCCCAGAAAGACCCAAAATGACCCTAAAAAGCTTCAAATGGGACCCAAAATGACCCCAAAAAGCCCCAAAATGACCCCAAAAAGCCCCCAAAAAGCCCCAAAGCAACCCTAAAAAGCCCCAAAATGACCCCAAAAAGACCCTAAAAAGCTCCAAAATGCCCCCAAAAAAGCCCCAAAAAGCCCCAAAGCAACCCTAGAATGCCCCAAAATGGCCCCAAAATGGACCCCAAAAGATTCCAACATGCCCCAAAATACAGAGATGCCCCAAAAGACCCAAAATGTGCCCAAAATGACTCAAAAAAGCCCCAAAACGGACCCCAAAAAGCCCCACAAAATGGACCCCAAAATGGCCCCAAAGCGACCCTAAAAAGATCCCAAAATGGCCTTAAAACGAGCCTAAAAAGCCCCAAAATGGCCCCAAAATTACCCCAAAAAAGACCCAAAATGAACCTAAAAAGCCTCAAATTGGACCCAAAACGACCCCAGAAAGACCCTAAATGACCCTAAAAAGCCTCAAATGGGACCCAAAATGACCCCAAAAAGCATCCAAAAAGCCCCAAAGCAACCCAAAAAAGCCTCAAATGGGACCCAAAATGACCCTAAAAAGCTCCAAAATGCCCCCAGAAAAGCCCAAAAAAGCCCCAAAGCAACCCTAGAATGCCCCCAAATGACCCCGAAAAGACCCTAAAAAGCTCCAAAATGACCCCAAAAAAGCCCCAAAATGACCCCAAAGCAACCCTAGAATGCCCCAAAATGGCCCCAAGCAAGCCCCAGAATGGCCCCGAAACGACCCTAAAAACCCTCAAAACCACCCCAGAAATCCCCCCGAAACAACAACAAAACCCCAAATCCCTCACCCCCGTTTTCCCCTCTTTTCACCCCAAAAAAACCCAGGTGGGTGTGAAGGGCAACCCGCAAGGCTTCAACCGCGGCCTCGACTGCGACGTCATCGTGGCCGAGGTCAGCCCCAAATCTCTCCTTTTTCACCCCAAAAAAACCCCAAACCCGAAACCTTCCGACCCCAAAATCCCCTTTTTTCACCCCAAAACAAACCCCAAATCAGGTTCGTTCCACCAGCCACAAACCCGATGAAATCTATGGGATGATCGAACGCCTTTCTCCTGGAACCCGAAAAATCGAACTCTTCGGTCGACCCCACAACGTCCAACCAAACTGGTCTGAATTGCACCCAGAACGGCCCTAAAAAGCCCCAAAATGGACCCCGAAAGACCCCGAAACGGCCCCAAAACGCACAGATACCCCGAAAGCTGCAGAACAGCCCACCTGGAAGCCCCAAAACGACCCAAAAAAGCCCCAAAATGGCCCCGAAACACAGAGATGCTCCAAAAGCCCCAAAGCGACCCCAAACAGCCCCCCGAAAAGCCCCAAAATGGCCCCCAAATGACTCTAAAAAACCCCAAAATGGACCCCAAAAGATTGCAGCATGGCCACAAAACACAGAGGTGCCCTAAAAGCCCCAAAATGGGCCCCAGAAAGCCCCAAAATGGGCCCAAGATGACCCCAAAAAGCCCCCTAAAATAGACCCCAAAATGGACGCGAAGCGACCCTAAAAAGATCCCAGAATGGCCCTAAAACGAGCCTAAAAAGCCCCAAAATGGCCCCAAAATGACCCCAGAAAGACCCTAAAAAGCCCCAAAATGGACCCAAAATGACCCCAGAAAGACCCTAAAAAGCCCCAAAATGGCCCCAAAAAGCCCCAAAATGACCCTAAAAAGCCCCAAAATGGACCCAAAATGACCCAAGAAAGACCCTAAAAAGCCCCAAAATGGCCACAAAATGACCCTAAAAAGCTCCAAAATAGACCCAGAATGACCCCAAAAAGTCCCCAAATGACCCCAAAGAGACCCAAAAAAGCCCCAAAATGGCCCCAAAATGACTCTAAAAAACCCCAAAGTGTCCCTAAAAAGCCCCAAAATGGACCCAAAATGGACCCAAAAAGCCCCAAAATGACCCTAAAAAGCCCCAAAACGTCCCCAAAACAACCCCAGAAAGACCCAAAATGACCCTAAAAAGCTTCAAATGGGACCCAAAATGACCCCAAAAAGCCCCAAAATGACCCCAAAAAGCCCCCAAAAAGCCCCAAAGCAACCCTAAAAAGCCCCAAAATGACCCCAAAAAGACCCTAAAAAGCTCCAAAATGCCCCCAAAAAAGCCCCAAAAAGCCCCAAAGCAACCCTAGAATGCCCCAAAATGGCCCCAAAATGGACCCCAAAAGATTCCAACATGCCCCAAAATACAGAGATGCCCCAAAAGACCCAAAATGTGCCCAAAATGACTCAAAAAAGCCCCAAAACGGACCCCAAAAAGCCCCACAAAATGGACCCCAAAATGGCCCCAAAGCGACCCTAAAAAGATCCCAAAATGGCCTTAAAACGAGCCTAAAAAGCCCCAAAATGGCCCCAAAATTACCCCAAAAAAGACCCAAAATGAACCTAAAAAGCCTCAAATTGGACCCAAAACGACCCCAGAAAGACCCTAAATGACCCTAAAAAGCCTCAAATGGGACCCAAAATGACCCCAAAAAGCATCCAAAAAGCCCCAAAGCAACCCAAAAAAGCCTCAAATGGGACCCAAAATGACCCTAAAAAGCTCCAAAATGCCCCCAGAAAAGCCCAAAAAAGCCCCAAAGCAACCCTAGAATGCCCCCAAATGACCCCGAAAAGACCCTAAAAAGCTCCAAAATGACCCCAAAAAAGCCCCAAAATGACCCCAAAGCAACCCTAGAATGCCCCAAAATGGCCCCAAGCAAGCCCCAGAATGGCCCCGAAACGACCCTAAAAACCCTCAAAACCACCCCAGAAATCCCCCCGAAACAACAACAAAACCCCAAATCCCTCACCCCCGTTTTCCCCTCTTTTCACCCCAAAAAAACCCAGGTGGGTGTGAAGGGCAACCCGCAAGGCTTCAACCGCGGCCTCGACTGCGACGTCATCGTGGCCGAGGTCAGCCCCAAATCTCTCCTTTTTCACCCCAAAAAAACCCCAAACCCGAAACCTTCCGACCCCAAAATCCCCTTTTTTCACCCCAAAACAAACCCCAAATCAGGTTCGTTCCACCAGCCACAAACCCGATGAAATCTATGGGATGATCGAACGCCTTTCTCCTGGAACCCGAAAAATCGAACTCTTCGGTCGACCCCACAACGTCCAACCAAACTGGTCTGAATTGCACCCAGAACGGCCCTAAAAAGCCCCAAAATGGACCCCGAAAGACCCCGAAACGGCCCCAAAACGCACAGATACCCCGAAAGCTGCAGAACAGCCCACCTGGAAGCCCCAAAACGACCCAAAAAAGCCCCAAAATGGCCCCGAAACACAGAGATGCTCCAAAAGCCCCAAAGCGACCCCAAACAGCCCCCCGAAAAGCCCCAAAATGGCCCCCAAATGACTCTAAAAAACCCCAAAATGGACCCCAAAAGATTGCAGCATGGCCACAAAACACAGAGGTGCCCTAAAAGCCCCAAAATGGGCCCCAGAAAGCCCCAAAATGGGCCCAAGATGACCCCAAAAAGCCCCCTAAAATAGACCCCAAAATGGACGCGAAGCGACCCTAAAAAGATCCCAGAATGGCCCTAAAACGAGCCTAAAAAGCCCCAAAATGGCCCCAAAATGACCCCAGAAAGACCCTAAAAAGCCCCAAAATGGACCCAAAATGACCCCAGAAAGACCCTAAAAAGCCCCAAAATGGCCCCAAAAAGCCCCAAAATGACCCTAAAAAGCCCCAAAATGGACCCAAAATGACCCAAGAAAGACCCTAAAAAGCCCCAAAATGGCCACAAAATGACCCTAAAAAGCTCCAAAATAGACCCAGAATGACCCCAAAAAGTCCCCAAATGACCCCAAAGAGACCCAAAAAAGCCCCAAAATGGCCCCAAAATGACTCTAAAAAACCCCAAAGTGTCCCTAAAAAGCCCCAAAATGGACCCAAAATGGACCCAAAAAGCCCCAAAATGACCCTAAAAAGCCCCAAAACGTCCCCAAAACAACCCCAGAAAGACCCAAAATGACCCTAAAAAGCTTCAAATGGGACCCAAAATGACCCCAAAAAGCCCCAAAATGACCCCAAAAAGCCCCCAAAAAGCCCCAAAGCAACCCTAAAAAGCCCCAAAATGACCCCAAAAAGACCCTAAAAAGCTCCAAAATGCCCCCAAAAAAGCCCCAAAAAGCCCCAAAGCAACCCTAGAATGCCCCAAAATGGCCCCAAAATGGACCCCAAAAGATTCCAACATGCCCCAAAATACAGAGATGCCCCAAAAGACCCAAAATGTGCCCAAAATGACTCAAAAAAGCCCCAAAACGGACCCCAAAAAGCCCCACAAAATGGACCCCAAAATGGCCCCAAAGCGACCCTAAAAAGATCCCAAAATGGCCTTAAAACGAGCCTAAAAAGCCCCAAAATGGCCCCAAAATTACCCCAAAAAAGACCCAAAATGAACCTAAAAAGCCTCAAATTGGACCCAAAACGACCCCAGAAAGACCCTAAATGACCCTAAAAAGCCTCAAATGGGACCCAAAATGACCCCAAAAAGCATCCAAAAAGCCCCAAAGCAACCCAAAAAAGCCTCAAATGGGACCCAAAATGACCCTAAAAAGCTCCAAAATGCCCCCAGAAAAGCCCAAAAAAGCCCCAAAGCAACCCTAGAATGCCCCCAAATGACCCCGAAAAGACCCTAAAAAGCTCCAAAATGACCCCAAAAAAGCCCCAAAATGACCCCAAAGCAACCCTAGAATGCCCCAAAATGGCCCCAAGCAAGCCCCAGAATGGCCCCGAAACGACCCTAAAAACCCTCAAAACCACCCCAGAAATCCCCCCGAAACAACAACAAAACCCCAAATCCCTCACCCCCGTTTTCCCCTCTTTTCACCCCAAAAAAACCCAGGTGGGTGTGAAGGGCAACCCGCAAGGCTTCAACCGCGGCCTCGACTGCGACGTCATCGTGGCCGAGGTCAGCCCCAAATCTCTCCTTTTTCACCCCAAAAAAACCCCAAACCCGAAACCTTCCGACCCCAAAATCCCCTTTTTTCACCCCAAAACAAACCCCAAATCAGGTTCGTTCCACCAGCCACAAACCCGATGAAATCTATGGGATGATCGAACGCCTTTCTCCTGGAACCCGAAAAATCGAACTCTTCGGTCGACCCCACAACGTCCAACCAAACTGGTCTGAATTGCACCCAGAACGGCCCTAAAAAGCCCCAAAATGGACCCCGAAAGACCCCGAAACGGCCCCAAAACGCACAGATACCCCGAAAGCTGCAGAACAGCCCACCTGGAAGCCCCAAAACGACCCAAAAAAGCCCCAAAATGGCCCCGAAACACAGAGATGCTCCAAAAGCCCCAAAGCGACCCCAAACAGCCCCCCGAAAAGCCCCAAAATGGCCCCCAAATGACTCTAAAAAACCCCAAAATGGACCCCAAAAGATTGCAGCATGGCCACAAAACACAGAGGTGCCCTAAAAGCCCCAAAATGGGCCCCAGAAAGCCCCAAAATGGGCCCAAGATGACCCCAAAAAGCCCCCTAAAATAGACCCCAAAATGGACGCGAAGCGACCCTAAAAAGATCCCAGAATGGCCCTAAAACGAGCCTAAAAAGCCCCAAAATGGCCCCAAAATGACCCCAGAAAGACCCTAAAAAGCCCCAAAATGGACCCAAAATGACCCCAGAAAGACCCTAAAAAGCCCCAAAATGGCCCCAAAAAGCCCCAAAATGACCCTAAAAAGCCCCAAAATGGACCCAAAATGACCCAAGAAAGACCCTAAAAAGCCCCAAAATGGCCACAAAATGACCCTAAAAAGCTCCAAAATAGACCCAGAATGACCCCAAAAAGTCCCCAAATGACCCCAAAGAGACCCAAAAAAGCCCCAAAATGGCCCCAAAATGACTCTAAAAAACCCCAAAGTGTCCCTAAAAAGCCCCAAAATGGACCCAAAATGGACCCAAAAAGCCCCAAAATGACCCTAAAAAGCCCCAAAACGTCCCCAAAACAACCCCAGAAAGACCCAAAATGACCCTAAAAAGCTTCAAATGGGACCCAAAATGACCCCAAAAAGCCCCAAAATGACCCCAAAAAGCCCCCAAAAAGCCCCAAAGCAACCCTAAAAAGCCCCAAAATGACCCCAAAAAGACCCTAAAAAGCTCCAAAATGCCCCCAAAAAAGCCCCAAAAAGCCCCAAAGCAACCCTAGAATGCCCCAAAATGGCCCCAAAATGGACCCCAAAAGATTCCAACATGCCCCAAAATACAGAGATGCCCCAAAAGACCCAAAATGTGCCCAAAATGACTCAAAAAAGCCCCAAAACGGACCCCAAAAAGCCCCACAAAATGGACCCCAAAATGGCCCCAAAGCGACCCTAAAAAGATCCCAAAATGGCCTTAAAACGAGCCTAAAAAGCCCCAAAATGGCCCCAAAATTACCCCAAAAAAGACCCAAAATGAACCTAAAAAGCCTCAAATTGGACCCAAAACGACCCCAGAAAGACCCTAAATGACCCTAAAAAGCCTCAAATGGGACCCAAAATGACCCCAAAAAGCATCCAAAAAGCCCCAAAGCAACCCAAAAAAGCCTCAAATGGGACCCAAAATGACCCTAAAAAGCTCCAAAATGCCCCCAGAAAAGCCCAAAAAAGCCCCAAAGCAACCCTAGAATGCCCCCAAATGACCCCGAAAAGACCCTAAAAAGCTCCAAAATGACCCCAAAAAAGCCCCAAAATGACCCCAAAGCAACCCTAGAATGCCCCAAAATGGCCCCAAGCAAGCCCCAGAATGGCCCCGAAACGACCCTAAAAACCCTCAAAACCACCCCAGAAATCCCCCCGAAACAACAACAAAACCCCAAATCCCTCACCCCCGTTTTCCCCTCTTTTCACCCCAAAAAAACCCAGGTGGGTGTGAAGGGCAACCCGCAAGGCTTCAACCGCGGCCTCGACTGCGACGTCATCGTGGCCGAGGTCAGCCCCAAATCTCTCCTTTTTCACCCCAAAAAAACCCCAAACCCGAAACCTTCCGACCCCAAAATCCCCTTTTTTCACCCCAAAACAAACCCCAAATCAGGTTCGTTCCACCAGCCACAAACCCGATGAAATCTATGGGATGATCGAACGCCTTTCTCCTGGAACCCGAAAAATCGAACTCTTCGGTCGACCCCACAACGTCCAACCAAACTGGTCTGAATTGCACCCAGAACGGCCCTAAAAAGCCCCAAAATGGACCCCGAAAGACCCCGAAACGGCCCCAAAACGCACAGATACCCCGAAAGCTGCAGAACAGCCCACCTGGAAGCCCCAAAACGACCCAAAAAAGCCCCAAAATGGCCCCGAAACACAGAGATGCTCCAAAAGCCCCAAAGCGACCCCAAACAGCCCCCCGAAAAGCCCCAAAATGGCCCCCAAATGACTCTAAAAAACCCCAAAATGGACCCCAAAAGATTGCAGCATGGCCACAAAACACAGAGGTGCCCTAAAAGCCCCAAAATGGGCCCCAGAAAGCCCCAAAATGGGCCCAAGATGACCCCAAAAAGCCCCCTAAAATAGACCCCAAAATGGACGCGAAGCGACCCTAAAAAGATCCCAGAATGGCCCTAAAACGAGCCTAAAAAGCCCCAAAATGGCCCCAAAATGACCCCAGAAAGACCCTAAAAAGCCCCAAAATGGACCCAAAATGACCCCAGAAAGACCCTAAAAAGCCCCAAAATGGCCCCAAAAAGCCCCAAAATGACCCTAAAAAGCCCCAAAATGGACCCAAAATGACCCAAGAAAGACCCTAAAAAGCCCCAAAATGGCCACAAAATGACCCTAAAAAGCTCCAAAATAGACCCAGAATGACCCCAAAAAGTCCCCAAATGACCCCAAAGAGACCCAAAAAAGCCCCAAAATGGCCCCAAAATGACTCTAAAAAACCCCAAAGTGTCCCTAAAAAGCCCCAAAATGGACCCAAAATGGACCCAAAAAGCCCCAAAATGACCCTAAAAAGCCCCAAAACGTCCCCAAAACAACCCCAGAAAGACCCAAAATGACCCTAAAAAGCTTCAAATGGGACCCAAAATGACCCCAAAAAGCCCCAAAATGACCCCAAAAAGCCCCCAAAAAGCCCCAAAGCAACCCTAAAAAGCCCCAAAATGACCCCAAAAAGACCCTAAAAAGCTCCAAAATGCCCCCAAAAAAGCCCCAAAAAGCCCCAAAGCAACCCTAGAATGCCCCAAAATGGCCCCAAAATGGACCCCAAAAGATTCCAACATGCCCCAAAATACAGAGATGCCCCAAAAGACCCAAAATGTGCCCAAAATGACTCAAAAAAGCCCCAAAACGGACCCCAAAAAGCCCCACAAAATGGACCCCAAAATGGCCCCAAAGCGACCCTAAAAAGATCCCAAAATGGCCTTAAAACGAGCCTAAAAAGCCCCAAAATGGCCCCAAAATTACCCCAAAAAAGACCCAAAATGAACCTAAAAAGCCTCAAATTGGACCCAAAACGACCCCAGAAAGACCCTAAATGACCCTAAAAAGCCTCAAATGGGACCCAAAATGACCCCAAAAAGCATCCAAAAAGCCCCAAAGCAACCCAAAAAAGCCTCAAATGGGACCCAAAATGACCCTAAAAAGCTCCAAAATGCCCCCAGAAAAGCCCAAAAAAGCCCCAAAGCAACCCTAGAATGCCCCCAAATGACCCCGAAAAGACCCTAAAAAGCTCCAAAATGACCCCAAAAAAGCCCCAAAATGACCCCAAAGCAACCCTAGAATGCCCCAAAATGGCCCCAAGCAAGCCCCAGAATGGCCCCGAAACGACCCTAAAAACCCTCAAAACCACCCCAGAAATCCCCCCGAAACAACAACAAAACCCCAAATCCCTCACCCCCGTTTTCCCCTCTTTTCACCCCAAAAAAACCCAGGTGGGTGTGAAGGGCAACCCGCAAGGCTTCAACCGCGGCCTCGACTGCGACGTCATCGTGGCCGAGGTCAGCCCCAAATCTCTCCTTTTTCACCCCAAAAAAACCCCAAACCCGAAACCTTCCGACCCCAAAATCCCCTTTTTTCACCCCAAAACAAACCCCAAATCAGGTTCGTTCCACCAGCCACAAACCCGATGAAATCTATGGGATGATCGAACGCCTTTCTCCTGGAACCCGAAAAATCGAACTCTTCGGTCGACCCCACAACGTCCAACCAAACTGGTCTGAATTGCACCCAGAACGGCCCTAAAAAGCCCCAAAATGGACCCCGAAAGACCCCGAAACGGCCCCAAAACGCACAGATACCCCGAAAGCTGCAGAACAGCCCACCTGGAAGCCCCAAAACGACCCAAAAAAGCCCCAAAATGGCCCCGAAACACAGAGATGCTCCAAAAGCCCCAAAGCGACCCCAAACAGCCCCCCGAAAAGCCCCAAAATGGCCCCCAAATGACTCTAAAAAACCCCAAAATGGACCCCAAAAGATTGCAGCATGGCCACAAAACACAGAGGTGCCCTAAAAGCCCCAAAATGGGCCCCAGAAAGCCCCAAAATGGGCCCAAGATGACCCCAAAAAGCCCCCTAAAATAGACCCCAAAATGGACGCGAAGCGACCCTAAAAAGATCCCAGAATGGCCCTAAAACGAGCCTAAAAAGCCCCAAAATGGCCCCAAAATGACCCCAGAAAGACCCTAAAAAGCCCCAAAATGGACCCAAAATGACCCCAGAAAGACCCTAAAAAGCCCCAAAATGGCCCCAAAAAGCCCCAAAATGACCCTAAAAAGCCCCAAAATGGACCCAAAATGACCCAAGAAAGACCCTAAAAAGCCCCAAAATGGCCACAAAATGACCCTAAAAAGCTCCAAAATAGACCCAGAATGACCCCAAAAAGTCCCCAAATGACCCCAAAGAGACCCAAAAAAGCCCCAAAATGGCCCCAAAATGACTCTAAAAAACCCCAAAGTGTCCCTAAAAAGCCCCAAAATGGACCCAAAATGGACCCAAAAAGCCCCAAAATGACCCTAAAAAGCCCCAAAACGTCCCCAAAACAACCCCAGAAAGACCCAAAATGACCCTAAAAAGCTTCAAATGGGACCCAAAATGACCCCAAAAAGCCCCAAAATGACCCCAAAAAGCCCCCAAAAAGCCCCAAAGCAACCCTAAAAAGCCCCAAAATGACCCCAAAAAGACCCTAAAAAGCTCCAAAATGCCCCCAAAAAAGCCCCAAAAAGCCCCAAAGCAACCCTAGAATGCCCCAAAATGGCCCCAAAATGGACCCCAAAAGATTCCAACATGCCCCAAAATACAGAGATGCCCCAAAAGACCCAAAATGTGCCCAAAATGACTCAAAAAAGCCCCAAAACGGACCCCAAAAAGCCCCACAAAATGGACCCCAAAATGGCCCCAAAGCGACCCTAAAAAGATCCCAAAATGGCCTTAAAACGAGCCTAAAAAGCCCCAAAATGGCCCCAAAATTACCCCAAAAAAGACCCAAAATGAACCTAAAAAGCCTCAAATTGGACCCAAAACGACCCCAGAAAGACCCTAAATGACCCTAAAAAGCCTCAAATGGGACCCAAAATGACCCCAAAAAGCATCCAAAAAGCCCCAAAGCAACCCAAAAAAGCCTCAAATGGGACCCAAAATGACCCTAAAAAGCTCCAAAATGCCCCCAGAAAAGCCCAAAAAAGCCCCAAAGCAACCCTAGAATGCCCCCAAATGACCCCGAAAAGACCCTAAAAAGCTCCAAAATGACCCCAAAAAAGCCCCAAAATGACCCCAAAGCAACCCTAGAATGCCCCAAAATGGCCCCAAGCAAGCCCCAGAATGGCCCCGAAACGACCCTAAAAACCCTCAAAACCACCCCAGAAATCCCCCCGAAACAACAACAAAACCCCAAATCCCTCACCCCCGTTTTCCCCTCTTTTCACCCCAAAAAAACCCAGGTGGGTGTGAAGGGCAACCCGCAAGGCTTCAACCGCGGCCTCGACTGCGACGTCATCGTGGCCGAGGTCAGCCCCAAATCTCTCCTTTTTCACCCCAAAAAAACCCCAAACCCGAAACCTTCCGACCCCAAAATCCCCTTTTTTCACCCCAAAACAAACCCCAAATCAGGTTCGTTCCACCAGCCACAAACCCGATGAAATCTATGGGATGATCGAACGCCTTTCTCCTGGAACCCGAAAAATCGAACTCTTCGGTCGACCCCACAACGTCCAACCAAACTGGTCTGAATTGCACCCAGAACGGCCCTAAAAAGCCCCAAAATGGACCCCGAAAGACCCCGAAACGGCCCCAAAACGCACAGATACCCCGAAAGCTGCAGAACAGCCCACCTGGAAGCCCCAAAACGACCCAAAAAAGCCCCAAAATGGCCCCGAAACACAGAGATGCTCCAAAAGCCCCAAAGCGACCCCAAACAGCCCCCCGAAAAGCCCCAAAATGGCCCCCAAATGACTCTAAAAAACCCCAAAATGGACCCCAAAAGATTGCAGCATGGCCACAAAACACAGAGGTGCCCTAAAAGCCCCAAAATGGGCCCCAGAAAGCCCCAAAATGGGCCCAAGATGACCCCAAAAAGCCCCCTAAAATAGACCCCAAAATGGACGCGAAGCGACCCTAAAAAGATCCCAGAATGGCCCTAAAACGAGCCTAAAAAGCCCCAAAATGGCCCCAAAATGACCCCAGAAAGACCCTAAAAAGCCCCAAAATGGACCCAAAATGACCCCAGAAAGACCCTAAAAAGCCCCAAAATGGCCCCAAAAAGCCCCAAAATGACCCTAAAAAGCCCCAAAATGGACCCAAAATGACCCAAGAAAGACCCTAAAAAGCCCCAAAATGGCCACAAAATGACCCTAAAAAGCTCCAAAATAGACCCAGAATGACCCCAAAAAGTCCCCAAATGACCCCAAAGAGACCCAAAAAAGCCCCAAAATGGCCCCAAAATGACTCTAAAAAACCCCAAAGTGTCCCTAAAAAGCCCCAAAATGGACCCAAAATGGACCCAAAAAGCCCCAAAATGACCCTAAAAAGCCCCAAAACGTCCCCAAAACAACCCCAGAAAGACCCAAAATGACCCTAAAAAGCTTCAAATGGGACCCAAAATGACCCCAAAAAGCCCCAAAATGACCCCAAAAAGCCCCCAAAAAGCCCCAAAGCAACCCTAAAAAGCCCCAAAATGACCCCAAAAAGACCCTAAAAAGCTCCAAAATGCCCCCAAAAAAGCCCCAAAAAGCCCCAAAGCAACCCTAGAATGCCCCAAAATGGCCCCAAAATGGACCCCAAAAGATTCCAACATGCCCCAAAATACAGAGATGCCCCAAAAGACCCAAAATGTGCCCAAAATGACTCAAAAAAGCCCCAAAACGGACCCCAAAAAGCCCCACAAAATGGACCCCAAAATGGCCCCAAAGCGACCCTAAAAAGATCCCAAAATGGCCTTAAAACGAGCCTAAAAAGCCCCAAAATGGCCCCAAAATTACCCCAAAAAAGACCCAAAATGAACCTAAAAAGCCTCAAATTGGACCCAAAACGACCCCAGAAAGACCCTAAATGACCCTAAAAAGCCTCAAATGGGACCCAAAATGACCCCAAAAAGCATCCAAAAAGCCCCAAAGCAACCCAAAAAAGCCTCAAATGGGACCCAAAATGACCCTAAAAAGCTCCAAAATGCCCCCAGAAAAGCCCAAAAAAGCCCCAAAGCAACCCTAGAATGCCCCCAAATGACCCCGAAAAGACCCTAAAAAGCTCCAAAATGACCCCAAAAAAGCCCCAAAATGACCCCAAAGCAACCCTAGAATGCCCCAAAATGGCCCCAAGCAAGCCCCAGAATGGCCCCGAAACGACCCTAAAAACCCTCAAAACCACCCCAGAAATCCCCCCGAAACAACAACAAAACCCCAAATCCCTCACCCCCGTTTTCCCCTCTTTTCACCCCAAAAAAACCCAGGTGGGTGTGAAGGGCAACCCGCAAGGCTTCAACCGCGGCCTCGACTGCGACGTCATCGTGGCCGAGGTCAGCCCCAAATCTCTCCTTTTTCACCCCAAAAAAACCCCAAACCCGAAACCTTCCGACCCCAAAATCCCCTTTTTTCACCCCAAAACAAACCCCAAATCAGGTTCGTTCCACCAGCCACAAACCCGATGAAATCTATGGGATGATCGAACGCCTTTCTCCTGGAACCCGAAAAATCGAACTCTTCGGTCGACCCCACAACGTCCAACCAAACTGGTCTGAATTGCACCCAGAACGGCCCTAAAAAGCCCCAAAATGGACCCCGAAAGACCCCGAAACGGCCCCAAAACGCACAGATACCCCGAAAGCTGCAGAACAGCCCACCTGGAAGCCCCAAAACGACCCAAAAAAGCCCCAAAATGGCCCCGAAACACAGAGATGCTCCAAAAGCCCCAAAGCGACCCCAAACAGCCCCCCGAAAAGCCCCAAAATGGCCCCCAAATGACTCTAAAAAACCCCAAAATGGACCCCAAAAGATTGCAGCATGGCCACAAAACACAGAGGTGCCCTAAAAGCCCCAAAATGGGCCCCAGAAAGCCCCAAAATGGGCCCAAGATGACCCCAAAAAGCCCCCTAAAATAGACCCCAAAATGGACGCGAAGCGACCCTAAAAAGATCCCAGAATGGCCCTAAAACGAGCCTAAAAAGCCCCAAAATGGCCCCAAAATGACCCCAGAAAGACCCTAAAAAGCCCCAAAATGGACCCAAAATGACCCCAGAAAGACCCTAAAAAGCCCCAAAATGGCCCCAAAAAGCCCCAAAATGACCCTAAAAAGCCCCAAAATGGACCCAAAATGACCCAAGAAAGACCCTAAAAAGCCCCAAAATGGCCACAAAATGACCCTAAAAAGCTCCAAAATAGACCCAGAATGACCCCAAAAAGTCCCCAAATGACCCCAAAGAGACCCAAAAAAGCCCCAAAATGGCCCCAAAATGACTCTAAAAAACCCCAAAGTGTCCCTAAAAAGCCCCAAAATGGACCCAAAATGGACCCAAAAAGCCCCAAAATGACCCTAAAAAGCCCCAAAACGTCCCCAAAACAACCCCAGAAAGACCCAAAATGACCCTAAAAAGCTTCAAATGGGACCCAAAATGACCCCAAAAAGCCCCAAAATGACCCCAAAAAGCCCCCAAAAAGCCCCAAAGCAACCCTAAAAAGCCCCAAAATGACCCCAAAAAGACCCTAAAAAGCTCCAAAATGCCCCCAAAAAAGCCCCAAAAAGCCCCAAAGCAACCCTAGAATGCCCCAAAATGGCCCCAAAATGGACCCCAAAAGATTCCAACATGCCCCAAAATACAGAGATGCCCCAAAAGACCCAAAATGTGCCCAAAATGACTCAAAAAAGCCCCAAAACGGACCCCAAAAAGCCCCACAAAATGGACCCCAAAATGGCCCCAAAGCGACCCTAAAAAGATCCCAAAATGGCCTTAAAACGAGCCTAAAAAGCCCCAAAATGGCCCCAAAATTACCCCAAAAAAGACCCAAAATGAACCTAAAAAGCCTCAAATTGGACCCAAAACGACCCCAGAAAGACCCTAAATGACCCTAAAAAGCCTCAAATGGGACCCAAAATGACCCCAAAAAGCATCCAAAAAGCCCCAAAGCAACCCAAAAAAGCCTCAAATGGGACCCAAAATGACCCTAAAAAGCTCCAAAATGCCCCCAGAAAAGCCCAAAAAAGCCCCAAAGCAACCCTAGAATGCCCCCAAATGACCCCGAAAAGACCCTAAAAAGCTCCAAAATGACCCCAAAAAAGCCCCAAAATGACCCCAAAGCAACCCTAGAATGCCCCAAAATGGCCCCAAGCAAGCCCCAGAATGGCCCCGAAACGACCCTAAAAACCCTCAAAACCACCCCAGAAATCCCCCCGAAACAACAACAAAACCCCAAATCCCTCACCCCCGTTTTCCCCTCTTTTCACCCCAAAAAAACCCAGGTGGGTGTGAAGGGCAACCCGCAAGGCTTCAACCGCGGCCTCGACTGCGACGTCATCGTGGCCGAGGTCAGCCCCAAATCTCTCCTTTTTCACCCCAAAAAAACCCCAAACCCGAAACCTTCCGACCCCAAAATCCCCTTTTTTCACCCCAAAACAAACCCCAAATCAGGTTCGTTCCACCAGCCACAAACCCGATGAAATCTATGGGATGATCGAACGCCTTTCTCCTGGAACCCGAAAAATCGAACTCTTCGGTCGACCCCACAACGTCCAACCAAACTGGTCTGAATTGCACCCAGAACGGCCCTAAAAAGCCCCAAAATGGACCCCGAAAGACCCCGAAACGGCCCCAAAACGCACAGATACCCCGAAAGCTGCAGAACAGCCCACCTGGAAGCCCCAAAACGACCCAAAAAAGCCCCAAAATGGCCCCGAAACACAGAGATGCTCCAAAAGCCCCAAAGCGACCCCAAACAGCCCCCCGAAAAGCCCCAAAATGGCCCCCAAATGACTCTAAAAAACCCCAAAATGGACCCCAAAAGATTGCAGCATGGCCACAAAACACAGAGGTGCCCTAAAAGCCCCAAAATGGGCCCCAGAAAGCCCCAAAATGGGCCCAAGATGACCCCAAAAAGCCCCCTAAAATAGACCCCAAAATGGACGCGAAGCGACCCTAAAAAGATCCCAGAATGGCCCTAAAACGAGCCTAAAAAGCCCCAAAATGGCCCCAAAATGACCCCAGAAAGACCCTAAAAAGCCCCAAAATGGACCCAAAATGACCCCAGAAAGACCCTAAAAAGCCCCAAAATGGCCCCAAAAAGCCCCAAAATGACCCTAAAAAGCCCCAAAATGGACCCAAAATGACCCAAGAAAGACCCTAAAAAGCCCCAAAATGGCCACAAAATGACCCTAAAAAGCTCCAAAATAGACCCAGAATGACCCCAAAAAGTCCCCAAATGACCCCAAAGAGACCCAAAAAAGCCCCAAAATGGCCCCAAAATGACTCTAAAAAACCCCAAAGTGTCCCTAAAAAGCCCCAAAATGGACCCAAAATGGACCCAAAAAGCCCCAAAATGACCCTAAAAAGCCCCAAAACGTCCCCAAAACAACCCCAGAAAGACCCAAAATGACCCTAAAAAGCTTCAAATGGGACCCAAAATGACCCCAAAAAGCCCCAAAATGACCCCAAAAAGCCCCCAAAAAGCCCCAAAGCAACCCTAAAAAGCCCCAAAATGACCCCAAAAAGACCCTAAAAAGCTCCAAAATGCCCCCAAAAAAGCCCCAAAAAGCCCCAAAGCAACCCTAGAATGCCCCAAAATGGCCCCAAAATGGACCCCAAAAGATTCCAACATGCCCCAAAATACAGAGATGCCCCAAAAGACCCAAAATGTGCCCAAAATGACTCAAAAAAGCCCCAAAACGGACCCCAAAAAGCCCCACAAAATGGACCCCAAAATGGCCCCAAAGCGACCCTAAAAAGATCCCAAAATGGCCTTAAAACGAGCCTAAAAAGCCCCAAAATGGCCCCAAAATTACCCCAAAAAAGACCCAAAATGAACCTAAAAAGCCTCAAATTGGACCCAAAACGACCCCAGAAAGACCCTAAATGACCCTAAAAAGCCTCAAATGGGACCCAAAATGACCCCAAAAAGCATCCAAAAAGCCCCAAAGCAACCCAAAAAAGCCTCAAATGGGACCCAAAATGACCCTAAAAAGCTCCAAAATGCCCCCAGAAAAGCCCAAAAAAGCCCCAAAGCAACCCTAGAATGCCCCCAAATGACCCCGAAAAGACCCTAAAAAGCTCCAAAATGACCCCAAAAAAGCCCCAAAATGACCCCAAAGCAACCCTAGAATGCCCCAAAATGGCCCCAAGCAAGCCCCAGAATGGCCCCGAAACGACCCTAAAAACCCTCAAAACCACCCCAGAAATCCCCCCGAAACAACAACAAAACCCCAAATCCCTCACCCCCGTTTTCCCCTCTTTTCACCCCAAAAAAACCCAGGTGGGTGTGAAGGGCAACCCGCAAGGCTTCAACCGCGGCCTCGACTGCGACGTCATCGTGGCCGAGGTCAGCCCCAAATCTCTCCTTTTTCACCCCAAAAAAACCCCAAACCCGAAACCTTCCGACCCCAAAATCCCCTTTTTTCACCCCAAAACAAACCCCAAATCAGGTTCGTTCCACCAGCCACAAACCCGATGAAATCTATGGGATGATCGAACGCCTTTCTCCTGGAACCCGAAAAATCGAACTCTTCGGTCGACCCCACAACGTCCAACCAAACTGGTCTGAATTGCACCCAGAACGGCCCTAAAAAGCCCCAAAATGGACCCCGAAAGACCCCGAAACGGCCCCAAAACGCACAGATACCCCGAAAGCTGCAGAACAGCCCACCTGGAAGCCCCAAAACGACCCAAAAAAGCCCCAAAATGGCCCCGAAACACAGAGATGCTCCAAAAGCCCCAAAGCGACCCCAAACAGCCCCCCGAAAAGCCCCAAAATGGCCCCCAAATGACTCTAAAAAACCCCAAAATGGACCCCAAAAGATTGCAGCATGGCCACAAAACACAGAGGTGCCCTAAAAGCCCCAAAATGGGCCCCAGAAAGCCCCAAAATGGGCCCAAGATGACCCCAAAAAGCCCCCTAAAATAGACCCCAAAATGGACGCGAAGCGACCCTAAAAAGATCCCAGAATGGCCCTAAAACGAGCCTAAAAAGCCCCAAAATGGCCCCAAAATGACCCCAGAAAGACCCTAAAAAGCCCCAAAATGGACCCAAAATGACCCCAGAAAGACCCTAAAAAGCCCCAAAATGGCCCCAAAAAGCCCCAAAATGACCCTAAAAAGCCCCAAAATGGACCCAAAATGACCCAAGAAAGACCCTAAAAAGCCCCAAAATGGCCACAAAATGACCCTAAAAAGCTCCAAAATAGACCCAGAATGACCCCAAAAAGTCCCCAAATGACCCCAAAGAGACCCAAAAAAGCCCCAAAATGGCCCCAAAATGACTCTAAAAAACCCCAAAGTGTCCCTAAAAAGCCCCAAAATGGACCCAAAATGGACCCAAAAAGCCCCAAAATGACCCTAAAAAGCCCCAAAACGTCCCCAAAACAACCCCAGAAAGACCCAAAATGACCCTAAAAAGCTTCAAATGGGACCCAAAATGACCCCAAAAAGCCCCAAAATGACCCCAAAAAGCCCCCAAAAAGCCCCAAAGCAACCCTAAAAAGCCCCAAAATGACCCCAAAAAGACCCTAAAAAGCTCCAAAATGCCCCCAAAAAAGCCCCAAAAAGCCCCAAAGCAACCCTAGAATGCCCCAAAATGGCCCCAAAATGGACCCCAAAAGATTCCAACATGCCCCAAAATACAGAGATGCCCCAAAAGACCCAAAATGTGCCCAAAATGACTCAAAAAAGCCCCAAAACGGACCCCAAAAAGCCCCACAAAATGGACCCCAAAATGGCCCCAAAGCGACCCTAAAAAGATCCCAAAATGGCCTTAAAACGAGCCTAAAAAGCCCCAAAATGGCCCCAAAATTACCCCAAAAAAGACCCAAAATGAACCTAAAAAGCCTCAAATTGGACCCAAAACGACCCCAGAAAGACCCTAAATGACCCTAAAAAGCCTCAAATGGGACCCAAAATGACCCCAAAAAGCATCCAAAAAGCCCCAAAGCAACCCAAAAAAGCCTCAAATGGGACCCAAAATGACCCTAAAAAGCTCCAAAATGCCCCCAGAAAAGCCCAAAAAAGCCCCAAAGCAACCCTAGAATGCCCCCAAATGACCCCGAAAAGACCCTAAAAAGCTCCAAAATGACCCCAAAAAAGCCCCAAAATGACCCCAAAGCAACCCTAGAATGCCCCAAAATGGCCCCAAGCAAGCCCCAGAATGGCCCCGAAACGACCCTAAAAACCCTCAAAACCACCCCAGAAATCCCCCCGAAACAACAACAAAACCCCAAATCCCTCACCCCCGTTTTCCCCTCTTTTCACCCCAAAAAAACCCAGGTGGGTGTGAAGGGCAACCCGCAAGGCTTCAACCGCGGCCTCGACTGCGACGTCATCGTGGCCGAGGTCAGCCCCAAATCTCTCCTTTTTCACCCCAAAAAAACCCCAAACCCGAAACCTTCCGACCCCAAAATCCCCTTTTTTCACCCCAAAACAAACCCCAAATCAGGTTCGTTCCACCAGCCACAAACCCGATGAAATCTATGGGATGATCGAACGCCTTTCTCCTGGAACCCGAAAAATCGAACTCTTCGGTCGACCCCACAACGTCCAACCAAACTGGTCTGAATTGCACCCAGAACGGCCCTAAAAAGCCCCAAAATGGACCCCGAAAGACCCCGAAACGGCCCCAAAACGCACAGATACCCCGAAAGCTGCAGAACAGCCCACCTGGAAGCCCCAAAACGACCCAAAAAAGCCCCAAAATGGCCCCGAAACACAGAGATGCTCCAAAAGCCCCAAAGCGACCCCAAACAGCCCCCCGAAAAGCCCCAAAATGGCCCCCAAATGACTCTAAAAAACCCCAAAATGGACCCCAAAAGATTGCAGCATGGCCACAAAACACAGAGGTGCCCTAAAAGCCCCAAAATGGGCCCCAGAAAGCCCCAAAATGGGCCCAAGATGACCCCAAAAAGCCCCCTAAAATAGACCCCAAAATGGACGCGAAGCGACCCTAAAAAGATCCCAGAATGGCCCTAAAACGAGCCTAAAAAGCCCCAAAATGGCCCCAAAATGACCCCAGAAAGACCCTAAAAAGCCCCAAAATGGACCCAAAATGACCCCAGAAAGACCCTAAAAAGCCCCAAAATGGCCCCAAAAAGCCCCAAAATGACCCTAAAAAGCCCCAAAATGGACCCAAAATGACCCAAGAAAGACCCTAAAAAGCCCCAAAATGGCCACAAAATGACCCTAAAAAGCTCCAAAATAGACCCAGAATGACCCCAAAAAGTCCCCAAATGACCCCAAAGAGACCCAAAAAAGCCCCAAAATGGCCCCAAAATGACTCTAAAAAACCCCAAAGTGTCCCTAAAAAGCCCCAAAATGGACCCAAAATGGACCCAAAAAGCCCCAAAATGACCCTAAAAAGCCCCAAAACGTCCCCAAAACAACCCCAGAAAGACCCAAAATGACCCTAAAAAGCTTCAAATGGGACCCAAAATGACCCCAAAAAGCCCCAAAATGACCCCAAAAAGCCCCCAAAAAGCCCCAAAGCAACCCTAAAAAGCCCCAAAATGACCCCAAAAAGACCCTAAAAAGCTCCAAAATGCCCCCAAAAAAGCCCCAAAAAGCCCCAAAGCAACCCTAGAATGCCCCAAAATGGCCCCAAAATGGACCCCAAAAGATTCCAACATGCCCCAAAATACAGAGATGCCCCAAAAGACCCAAAATGTGCCCAAAATGACTCAAAAAAGCCCCAAAACGGACCCCAAAAAGCCCCACAAAATGGACCCCAAAATGGCCCCAAAGCGACCCTAAAAAGATCCCAAAATGGCCTTAAAACGAGCCTAAAAAGCCCCAAAATGGCCCCAAAATTACCCCAAAAAAGACCCAAAATGAACCTAAAAAGCCTCAAATTGGACCCAAAACGACCCCAGAAAGACCCTAAATGACCCTAAAAAGCCTCAAATGGGACCCAAAATGACCCCAAAAAGCATCCAAAAAGCCCCAAAGCAACCCAAAAAAGCCTCAAATGGGACCCAAAATGACCCTAAAAAGCTCCAAAATGCCCCCAGAAAAGCCCAAAAAAGCCCCAAAGCAACCCTAGAATGCCCCCAAATGACCCCGAAAAGACCCTAAAAAGCTCCAAAATGACCCCAAAAAAGCCCCAAAATGACCCCAAAGCAACCCTAGAATGCCCCAAAATGGCCCCAAGCAAGCCCCAGAATGGCCCCGAAACGACCCTAAAAACCCTCAAAACCACCCCAGAAATCCCCCCGAAACAACAACAAAACCCCAAATCCCTCACCCCCGTTTTCCCCTCTTTTCACCCCAAAAAAACCCAGGTGGGTGTGAAGGGCAACCCGCAAGGCTTCAACCGCGGCCTCGACTGCGACGTCATCGTGGCCGAGGTCAGCCCCAAATCTCTCCTTTTTCACCCCAAAAAAACCCCAAACCCGAAACCTTCCGACCCCAAAATCCCCTTTTTTCACCCCAAAACAAACCCCAAATCAGGTTCGTTCCACCAGCCACAAACCCGATGAAATCTATGGGATGATCGAACGCCTTTCTCCTGGAACCCGAAAAATCGAACTCTTCGGTCGACCCCACAACGTCCAACCAAACTGGTCTGAATTGCACCCAGAACGGCCCTAAAAAGCCCCAAAATGGACCCCGAAAGACCCCGAAACGGCCCCAAAACGCACAGATACCCCGAAAGCTGCAGAACAGCCCACCTGGAAGCCCCAAAACGACCCAAAAAAGCCCCAAAATGGCCCCGAAACACAGAGATGCTCCAAAAGCCCCAAAGCGACCCCAAACAGCCCCCCGAAAAGCCCCAAAATGGCCCCCAAATGACTCTAAAAAACCCCAAAATGGACCCCAAAAGATTGCAGCATGGCCACAAAACACAGAGGTGCCCTAAAAGCCCCAAAATGGGCCCCAGAAAGCCCCAAAATGGGCCCAAGATGACCCCAAAAAGCCCCCTAAAATAGACCCCAAAATGGACGCGAAGCGACCCTAAAAAGATCCCAGAATGGCCCTAAAACGAGCCTAAAAAGCCCCAAAATGGCCCCAAAATGACCCCAGAAAGACCCTAAAAAGCCCCAAAATGGACCCAAAATGACCCCAGAAAGACCCTAAAAAGCCCCAAAATGGCCCCAAAAAGCCCCAAAATGACCCTAAAAAGCCCCAAAATGGACCCAAAATGACCCAAGAAAGACCCTAAAAAGCCCCAAAATGGCCACAAAATGACCCTAAAAAGCTCCAAAATAGACCCAGAATGACCCCAAAAAGTCCCCAAATGACCCCAAAGAGACCCAAAAAAGCCCCAAAATGGCCCCAAAATGACTCTAAAAAACCCCAAAGTGTCCCTAAAAAGCCCCAAAATGGACCCAAAATGGACCCAAAAAGCCCCAAAATGACCCTAAAAAGCCCCAAAACGTCCCCAAAACAACCCCAGAAAGACCCAAAATGACCCTAAAAAGCTTCAAATGGGACCCAAAATGACCCCAAAAAGCCCCAAAATGACCCCAAAAAGCCCCCAAAAAGCCCCAAAGCAACCCTAAAAAGCCCCAAAATGACCCCAAAAAGACCCTAAAAAGCTCCAAAATGCCCCCAAAAAAGCCCCAAAAAGCCCCAAAGCAACCCTAGAATGCCCCAAAATGGCCCCAAAATGGACCCCAAAAGATTCCAACATGCCCCAAAATACAGAGATGCCCCAAAAGACCCAAAATGTGCCCAAAATGACTCAAAAAAGCCCCAAAACGGACCCCAAAAAGCCCCACAAAATGGACCCCAAAATGGCCCCAAAGCGACCCTAAAAAGATCCCAAAATGGCCTTAAAACGAGCCTAAAAAGCCCCAAAATGGCCCCAAAATTACCCCAAAAAAGACCCAAAATGAACCTAAAAAGCCTCAAATTGGACCCAAAACGACCCCAGAAAGACCCTAAATGACCCTAAAAAGCCTCAAATGGGACCCAAAATGACCCCAAAAAGCATCCAAAAAGCCCCAAAGCAACCCAAAAAAGCCTCAAATGGGACCCAAAATGACCCTAAAAAGCTCCAAAATGCCCCCAGAAAAGCCCAAAAAAGCCCCAAAGCAACCCTAGAATGCCCCCAAATGACCCCGAAAAGACCCTAAAAAGCTCCAAAATGACCCCAAAAAAGCCCCAAAATGACCCCAAAGCAACCCTAGAATGCCCCAAAATGGCCCCAAGCAAGCCCCAGAATGGCCCCGAAACGACCCTAAAAACCCTCAAAACCACCCCAGAAATCCCCCCGAAACAACAACAAAACCCCAAATCCCTCACCCCCGTTTTCCCCTCTTTTCACCCCAAAAAAACCCAGGTGGGTGTGAAGGGCAACCCGCAAGGCTTCAACCGCGGCCTCGACTGCGACGTCATCGTGGCCGAGGTCAGCCCCAAATCTCTCCTTTTTCACCCCAAAAAAACCCCAAACCCGAAACCTTCCGACCCCAAAATCCCCTTTTTTCACCCCAAAACAAACCCCAAATCAGGTTCGTTCCACCAGCCACAAACCCGATGAAATCTATGGGATGATCGAACGCCTTTCTCCTGGAACCCGAAAAATCGAACTCTTCGGTCGACCCCACAACGTCCAACCAAACTGGTCTGAATTGCACCCAGAACGGCCCTAAAAAGCCCCAAAATGGACCCCGAAAGACCCCGAAACGGCCCCAAAACGCACAGATACCCCGAAAGCTGCAGAACAGCCCACCTGGAAGCCCCAAAACGACCCAAAAAAGCCCCAAAATGGCCCCGAAACACAGAGATGCTCCAAAAGCCCCAAAGCGACCCCAAACAGCCCCCCGAAAAGCCCCAAAATGGCCCCCAAATGACTCTAAAAAACCCCAAAATGGACCCCAAAAGATTGCAGCATGGCCACAAAACACAGAGGTGCCCTAAAAGCCCCAAAATGGGCCCCAGAAAGCCCCAAAATGGGCCCAAGATGACCCCAAAAAGCCCCCTAAAATAGACCCCAAAATGGACGCGAAGCGACCCTAAAAAGATCCCAGAATGGCCCTAAAACGAGCCTAAAAAGCCCCAAAATGGCCCCAAAATGACCCCAGAAAGACCCTAAAAAGCCCCAAAATGGACCCAAAATGACCCCAGAAAGACCCTAAAAAGCCCCAAAATGGCCCCAAAAAGCCCCAAAATGACCCTAAAAAGCCCCAAAATGGACCCAAAATGACCCAAGAAAGACCCTAAAAAGCCCCAAAATGGCCACAAAATGACCCTAAAAAGCTCCAAAATAGACCCAGAATGACCCCAAAAAGTCCCCAAATGACCCCAAAGAGACCCAAAAAAGCCCCAAAATGGCCCCAAAATGACTCTAAAAAACCCCAAAGTGTCCCTAAAAAGCCCCAAAATGGACCCAAAATGGACCCAAAAAGCCCCAAAATGACCCTAAAAAGCCCCAAAACGTCCCCAAAACAACCCCAGAAAGACCCAAAATGACCCTAAAAAGCTTCAAATGGGACCCAAAATGACCCCAAAAAGCCCCAAAATGACCCCAAAAAGCCCCCAAAAAGCCCCAAAGCAACCCTAAAAAGCCCCAAAATGACCCCAAAAAGACCCTAAAAAGCTCCAAAATGCCCCCAAAAAAGCCCCAAAAAGCCCCAAAGCAACCCTAGAATGCCCCAAAATGGCCCCAAAATGGACCCCAAAAGATTCCAACATGCCCCAAAATACAGAGATGCCCCAAAAGACCCAAAATGTGCCCAAAATGACTCAAAAAAGCCCCAAAACGGACCCCAAAAAGCCCCACAAAATGGACCCCAAAATGGCCCCAAAGCGACCCTAAAAAGATCCCAAAATGGCCTTAAAACGAGCCTAAAAAGCCCCAAAATGGCCCCAAAATTACCCCAAAAAAGACCCAAAATGAACCTAAAAAGCCTCAAATTGGACCCAAAACGACCCCAGAAAGACCCTAAATGACCCTAAAAAGCCTCAAATGGGACCCAAAATGACCCCAAAAAGCATCCAAAAAGCCCCAAAGCAACCCAAAAAAGCCTCAAATGGGACCCAAAATGACCCTAAAAAGCTCCAAAATGCCCCCAGAAAAGCCCAAAAAAGCCCCAAAGCAACCCTAGAATGCCCCCAAATGACCCCGAAAAGACCCTAAAAAGCTCCAAAATGACCCCAAAAAAGCCCCAAAATGACCCCAAAGCAACCCTAGAATGCCCCAAAATGGCCCCAAGCAAGCCCCAGAATGGCCCCGAAACGACCCTAAAAACCCTCAAAACCACCCCAGAAATCCCCCCGAAACAACAACAAAACCCCAAATCCCTCACCCCCGTTTTCCCCTCTTTTCACCCCAAAAAAACCCAGGTGGGTGTGAAGGGCAACCCGCAAGGCTTCAACCGCGGCCTCGACTGCGACGTCATCGTGGCCGAGGTCAGCCCCAAATCTCTCCTTTTTCACCCCAAAAAAACCCCAAACCCGAAACCTTCCGACCCCAAAATCCCCTTTTTTCACCCCAAAACAAACCCCAAATCAGGTTCGTTCCACCAGCCACAAACCCGATGAAATCTATGGGATGATCGAACGCCTTTCTCCTGGAACCCGAAAAATCGAACTCTTCGGTCGACCCCACAACGTCCAACCAAACTGGTCTGAATTGCACCCAGAACGGCCCTAAAAAGCCCCAAAATGGACCCCGAAAGACCCCGAAACGGCCCCAAAACGCACAGATACCCCGAAAGCTGCAGAACAGCCCACCTGGAAGCCCCAAAACGACCCAAAAAAGCCCCAAAATGGCCCCGAAACACAGAGATGCTCCAAAAGCCCCAAAGCGACCCCAAACAGCCCCCCGAAAAGCCCCAAAATGGCCCCCAAATGACTCTAAAAAACCCCAAAATGGACCCCAAAAGATTGCAGCATGGCCACAAAACACAGAGGTGCCCTAAAAGCCCCAAAATGGGCCCCAGAAAGCCCCAAAATGGGCCCAAGATGACCCCAAAAAGCCCCCTAAAATAGACCCCAAAATGGACGCGAAGCGACCCTAAAAAGATCCCAGAATGGCCCTAAAACGAGCCTAAAAAGCCCCAAAATGGCCCCAAAATGACCCCAGAAAGACCCTAAAAAGCCCCAAAATGGACCCAAAATGACCCCAGAAAGACCCTAAAAAGCCCCAAAATGGCCCCAAAAAGCCCCAAAATGACCCTAAAAAGCCCCAAAATGGACCCAAAATGACCCAAGAAAGACCCTAAAAAGCCCCAAAATGGCCACAAAATGACCCTAAAAAGCTCCAAAATAGACCCAGAATGACCCCAAAAAGTCCCCAAATGACCCCAAAGAGACCCAAAAAAGCCCCAAAATGGCCCCAAAATGACTCTAAAAAACCCCAAAGTGTCCCTAAAAAGCCCCAAAATGGACCCAAAATGGACCCAAAAAGCCCCAAAATGACCCTAAAAAGCCCCAAAACGTCCCCAAAACAACCCCAGAAAGACCCAAAATGACCCTAAAAAGCTTCAAATGGGACCCAAAATGACCCCAAAAAGCCCCAAAATGACCCCAAAAAGCCCCCAAAAAGCCCCAAAGCAACCCTAAAAAGCCCCAAAATGACCCCAAAAAGACCCTAAAAAGCTCCAAAATGCCCCCAAAAAAGCCCCAAAAAGCCCCAAAGCAACCCTAGAATGCCCCAAAATGGCCCCAAAATGGACCCCAAAAGATTCCAACATGCCCCAAAATACAGAGATGCCCCAAAAGACCCAAAATGTGCCCAAAATGACTCAAAAAAGCCCCAAAACGGACCCCAAAAAGCCCCACAAAATGGACCCCAAAATGGCCCCAAAGCGACCCTAAAAAGATCCCAAAATGGCCTTAAAACGAGCCTAAAAAGCCCCAAAATGGCCCCAAAATTACCCCAAAAAAGACCCAAAATGAACCTAAAAAGCCTCAAATTGGACCCAAAACGACCCCAGAAAGACCCTAAATGACCCTAAAAAGCCTCAAATGGGACCCAAAATGACCCCAAAAAGCATCCAAAAAGCCCCAAAGCAACCCAAAAAAGCCTCAAATGGGACCCAAAATGACCCTAAAAAGCTCCAAAATGCCCCCAGAAAAGCCCAAAAAAGCCCCAAAGCAACCCTAGAATGCCCCCAAATGACCCCGAAAAGACCCTAAAAAGCTCCAAAATGACCCCAAAAAAGCCCCAAAATGACCCCAAAGCAACCCTAGAATGCCCCAAAATGGCCCCAAGCAAGCCCCAGAATGGCCCCGAAACGACCCTAAAAACCCTCAAAACCACCCCAGAAATCCCCCCGAAACAACAACAAAACCCCAAATCCCTCACCCCCGTTTTCCCCTCTTTTCACCCCAAAAAAACCCAGGTGGGTGTGAAGGGCAACCCGCAAGGCTTCAACCGCGGCCTCGACTGCGACGTCATCGTGGCCGAGGTCAGCCCCAAATCTCTCCTTTTTCACCCCAAAAAAACCCCAAACCCGAAACCTTCCGACCCCAAAATCCCCTTTTTTCACCCCAAAACAAACCCCAAATCAGGTTCGTTCCACCAGCCACAAACCCGATGAAATCTATGGGATGATCGAACGCCTTTCTCCTGGAACCCGAAAAATCGAACTCTTCGGTCGACCCCACAACGTCCAACCAAACTGGTCTGAATTGCACCCAGAACGGCCCTAAAAAGCCCCAAAATGGACCCCGAAAGACCCCGAAACGGCCCCAAAACGCACAGATACCCCGAAAGCTGCAGAACAGCCCACCTGGAAGCCCCAAAACGACCCAAAAAAGCCCCAAAATGGCCCCGAAACACAGAGATGCTCCAAAAGCCCCAAAGCGACCCCAAACAGCCCCCCGAAAAGCCCCAAAATGGCCCCCAAATGACTCTAAAAAACCCCAAAATGGACCCCAAAAGATTGCAGCATGGCCACAAAACACAGAGGTGCCCTAAAAGCCCCAAAATGGGCCCCAGAAAGCCCCAAAATGGGCCCAAGATGACCCCAAAAAGCCCCCTAAAATAGACCCCAAAATGGACGCGAAGCGACCCTAAAAAGATCCCAGAATGGCCCTAAAACGAGCCTAAAAAGCCCCAAAATGGCCCCAAAATGACCCCAGAAAGACCCTAAAAAGCCCCAAAATGGACCCAAAATGACCCCAGAAAGACCCTAAAAAGCCCCAAAATGGCCCCAAAAAGCCCCAAAATGACCCTAAAAAGCCCCAAAATGGACCCAAAATGACCCAAGAAAGACCCTAAAAAGCCCCAAAATGGCCACAAAATGACCCTAAAAAGCTCCAAAATAGACCCAGAATGACCCCAAAAAGTCCCCAAATGACCCCAAAGAGACCCAAAAAAGCCCCAAAATGGCCCCAAAATGACTCTAAAAAACCCCAAAGTGTCCCTAAAAAGCCCCAAAATGGACCCAAAATGGACCCAAAAAGCCCCAAAATGACCCTAAAAAGCCCCAAAACGTCCCCAAAACAACCCCAGAAAGACCCAAAATGACCCTAAAAAGCTTCAAATGGGACCCAAAATGACCCCAAAAAGCCCCAAAATGACCCCAAAAAGCCCCCAAAAAGCCCCAAAGCAACCCTAAAAAGCCCCAAAATGACCCCAAAAAGACCCTAAAAAGCTCCAAAATGCCCCCAAAAAAGCCCCAAAAAGCCCCAAAGCAACCCTAGAATGCCCCAAAATGGCCCCAAAATGGACCCCAAAAGATTCCAACATGCCCCAAAATACAGAGATGCCCCAAAAGACCCAAAATGTGCCCAAAATGACTCAAAAAAGCCCCAAAACGGACCCCAAAAAGCCCCACAAAATGGACCCCAAAATGGCCCCAAAGCGACCCTAAAAAGATCCCAAAATGGCCTTAAAACGAGCCTAAAAAGCCCCAAAATGGCCCCAAAATTACCCCAAAAAAGACCCAAAATGAACCTAAAAAGCCTCAAATTGGACCCAAAACGACCCCAGAAAGACCCTAAATGACCCTAAAAAGCCTCAAATGGGACCCAAAATGACCCCAAAAAGCATCCAAAAAGCCCCAAAGCAACCCAAAAAAGCCTCAAATGGGACCCAAAATGACCCTAAAAAGCTCCAAAATGCCCCCAGAAAAGCCCAAAAAAGCCCCAAAGCAACCCTAGAATGCCCCCAAATGACCCCGAAAAGACCCTAAAAAGCTCCAAAATGACCCCAAAAAAGCCCCAAAATGACCCCAAAGCAACCCTAGAATGCCCCAAAATGGCCCCAAGCAAGCCCCAGAATGGCCCCGAAACGACCCTAAAAACCCTCAAAACCACCCCAGAAATCCCCCCGAAACAACAACAAAACCCCAAATCCCTCACCCCCGTTTTCCCCTCTTTTCACCCCAAAAAAACCCAGGTGGGTGTGAAGGGCAACCCGCAAGGCTTCAACCGCGGCCTCGACTGCGACGTCATCGTGGCCGAGGTCAGCCCCAAATCTCTCCTTTTTCACCCCAAAAAAACCCCAAACCCGAAACCTTCCGACCCCAAAATCCCCTTTTTTCACCCCAAAACAAACCCCAAATCAGGTTCGTTCCACCAGCCACAAACCCGATGAAATCTATGGGATGATCGAACGCCTTTCTCCTGGAACCCGAAAAATCGAACTCTTCGGTCGACCCCACAACGTCCAACCAAACTGGTCTGAATTGCACCCAGAACGGCCCTAAAAAGCCCCAAAATGGACCCCGAAAGACCCCGAAACGGCCCCAAAACGCACAGATACCCCGAAAGCTGCAGAACAGCCCACCTGGAAGCCCCAAAACGACCCAAAAAAGCCCCAAAATGGCCCCGAAACACAGAGATGCTCCAAAAGCCCCAAAGCGACCCCAAACAGCCCCCCGAAAAGCCCCAAAATGGCCCCCAAATGACTCTAAAAAACCCCAAAATGGACCCCAAAAGATTGCAGCATGGCCACAAAACACAGAGGTGCCCTAAAAGCCCCAAAATGGGCCCCAGAAAGCCCCAAAATGGGCCCAAGATGACCCCAAAAAGCCCCCTAAAATAGACCCCAAAATGGACGCGAAGCGACCCTAAAAAGATCCCAGAATGGCCCTAAAACGAGCCTAAAAAGCCCCAAAATGGCCCCAAAATGACCCCAGAAAGACCCTAAAAAGCCCCAAAATGGACCCAAAATGACCCCAGAAAGACCCTAAAAAGCCCCAAAATGGCCCCAAAAAGCCCCAAAATGACCCTAAAAAGCCCCAAAATGGACCCAAAATGACCCAAGAAAGACCCTAAAAAGCCCCAAAATGGCCACAAAATGACCCTAAAAAGCTCCAAAATAGACCCAGAATGACCCCAAAAAGTCCCCAAATGACCCCAAAGAGACCCAAAAAAGCCCCAAAATGGCCCCAAAATGACTCTAAAAAACCCCAAAGTGTCCCTAAAAAGCCCCAAAATGGACCCAAAATGGACCCAAAAAGCCCCAAAATGACCCTAAAAAGCCCCAAAACGTCCCCAAAACAACCCCAGAAAGACCCAAAATGACCCTAAAAAGCTTCAAATGGGACCCAAAATGACCCCAAAAAGCCCCAAAATGACCCCAAAAAGCCCCCAAAAAGCCCCAAAGCAACCCTAAAAAGCCCCAAAATGACCCCAAAAAGACCCTAAAAAGCTCCAAAATGCCCCCAAAAAAGCCCCAAAAAGCCCCAAAGCAACCCTAGAATGCCCCAAAATGGCCCCAAAATGGACCCCAAAAGATTCCAACATGCCCCAAAATACAGAGATGCCCCAAAAGACCCAAAATGTGCCCAAAATGACTCAAAAAAGCCCCAAAACGGACCCCAAAAAGCCCCACAAAATGGACCCCAAAATGGCCCCAAAGCGACCCTAAAAAGATCCCAAAATGGCCTTAAAACGAGCCTAAAAAGCCCCAAAATGGCCCCAAAATTACCCCAAAAAAGACCCAAAATGAACCTAAAAAGCCTCAAATTGGACCCAAAACGACCCCAGAAAGACCCTAAATGACCCTAAAAAGCCTCAAATGGGACCCAAAATGACCCCAAAAAGCATCCAAAAAGCCCCAAAGCAACCCAAAAAAGCCTCAAATGGGACCCAAAATGACCCTAAAAAGCTCCAAAATGCCCCCAGAAAAGCCCAAAAAAGCCCCAAAGCAACCCTAGAATGCCCCCAAATGACCCCGAAAAGACCCTAAAAAGCTCCAAAATGACCCCAAAAAAGCCCCAAAATGACCCCAAAGCAACCCTAGAATGCCCCAAAATGGCCCCAAGCAAGCCCCAGAATGGCCCCGAAACGACCCTAAAAACCCTCAAAACCACCCCAGAAATCCCCCCGAAACAACAACAAAACCCCAAATCCCTCACCCCCGTTTTCCCCTCTTTTCACCCCAAAAAAACCCAGGTGGGTGTGAAGGGCAACCCGCAAGGCTTCAACCGCGGCCTCGACTGCGACGTCATCGTGGCCGAGGTCAGCCCCAAATCTCTCCTTTTTCACCCCAAAAAAACCCCAAACCCGAAACCTTCCGACCCCAAAATCCCCTTTTTTCACCCCAAAACAAACCCCAAATCAGGTTCGTTCCACCAGCCACAAACCCGATGAAATCTATGGGATGATCGAACGCCTTTCTCCTGGAACCCGAAAAATCGAACTCTTCGGTCGACCCCACAACGTCCAACCAAACTGGTCTGAATTTCACCTCATTTTGCTTCAAACCTTTACCAAAAATCGCTACTTTCTCCGTTTTTCACTTTTTTTTTCCTTTTTTTCCCCCCTTTTTGTTGTTTTAGGATCACTTTAGGGAATCAATTGGATGGGATTCACCTCTTGGACCCCGACGTTGTGGCTCAGTTTAAGCAGCATTACCCAGATGGGATCATCTCCAAACCCAAAAACATGTAATTTAACACCAAATTTTTGGGTCGATTTACCAAAAAATCACCATTTTTATTTTCCCCCCTTCCTCCTTTTACCCCAATCGACCAAAAATCCGCATTTTCCTGCCGCGTTTTTAGGGATAAAACACCCCCAAAAAAATGAAAACCCAAAACTCTTTTGCTCTTTTTTGAACACAAATGACCCAAAATCATCATTTTTTTTTGTTTTTTTTTCTTGGTTTTTAATAGAAATCGCCCAAATTTGCCCCAAAAATGACATGGTTTGGGGGGGGGGGGGGGAGCAGGCGGTGAATTTTGGGGTGAATTCGGGGTTATTTGACGAAAACCACGTTGTTGTTGGCGTTGCGGGCGGCCAGCCAGGCCAGGAAGACGTCCCTGAAAAACATTTTGGGTTAAATTTCGCCGTTTTTGGGTCCGTTCGACATTTTTAGGGGATTCCATTAAAGTTTGGGGTCAGTTGGGGGGTTTCGAAGGGAAATTTTGGGTTAAATTTTGCCATTTTTGGGTCTGTTTGCCATTTTATGGAACTACGTTAAAATTTGGGGTATTTGAGGTCATTTTGGGGGTTCCAATGGGGAATTTTGGGTTAAATTTCGCCGTTTTTGGGTCCGTTCGACATTTTTAGGGGATTCCATTAAAGCTTGGGGTCGGTTGGGGGGTTTTGAAGGGAAATTTTGGGTTAAATTTTGCCATTTTTGGGTCTGTTCGCCATTTTATGGAACTACGTTGAAGTGTGGGTTATTTGAGGTCATTTTGGGGAGTTTCAAAGGGGAATTTTGGGTTAAATTTCGCCGTGTTTGGGTCCGTTCGACATTTTTAGGGGATTCCATTAAAGTTTGGGTTCAGTTGGGGGGTTTCGAAGGGAAATTTTGGGTTAAATTTTGCCATTTTTGGGTCTGTTTGCCATTTTATGGAACTACGTCAAAATTTCGGGGTCAGTTGGGGGGTTTCAAAGGGAAATTTTGGGATGAATTGCTCCGTTTTTGGCTCTCCTTTCCATTTTATGGTGCTCTAATAAAGTCTGGGGAATTTGGGGGGTTTTCAAAGGGAAATTTGGGGTTGAATTTCTCCATTTCCGCCATATTCCCCCCAAATCCCCCATTTCTCCCCCACCCCATCCTCCCCCCGGACCCCCCTGACCCCAAATCCCCTCTTTTTTCACCCCAAAATCCCCCCCAACCCCCCCCATCAGTGCCTGACCCCCCTCCCCATCTCTTCCCCATCCCCTCCAGCCCCCAAATCCCCCTTTTTACCCCCAAACCCCCCATTTTTTCCCCCAACCCCCCATTTCTCCCCCACCCCATCCCCCCCCGACCCCAAATCCCCCCTTTTTCACCCCAAATCCTCTCCCAAACCCACCAGCAGCACCTAACCCTCCTCCCCATCCCCTCCAGCCCCCAATCCCCCCTTTTACCCCCCAAAATGCCCCCCAAACCCCCATTTTTTCCCCCAAACCCCCCATTTCTCCCCCACCCCATCCCCCCCCCGGACCCCCCTAACCCCCCCCAGACCCCAAATTCCCCTTTTTTCACCCCAAAATCCCCCCTTCCCCCCCGCAAAATCCACCAGCATCACCTAATTCCCCTCCCCATCCCCTCCAGCCCCCAATCTCCCCTTTTACCCCCCAAAATGCCCCCCAAACCCCCATTTTTTCCCCCAAACCCCCCATTTCTCCCCCACCCCATCCCCTCCCCATCCCCCCCCCGACCCCCCCGACCCCAAATCCCCCCTTTTTCACCCCAAATCCCCTCCCAAACCCACCAGCAGGACCTGACCCTCCTCCCCATCCCCTCCAGCCCCAAATCCCCTTTTTTACCCCCAAATCCCCCATTTTTTCCCCAAACCCCCCATTTCTCCCCCACCCCATCCCCCCCCGACCTCCCCCGATCCCCCTCAACCCCAAATCCCCCCTTTTTCACCCCAAATCCCCTCCCAAACCCACCAGCAGCCCCTAACTCTCCTCCCCATCTCCTCCAGTCCCAAATCCCCTTTTTTACCCCCAAACCCCCCATTTTTTCCCCCAGACCCCCCATTTCTCCCCCACCCCATCCCCCCCATCCCCCCCCGACCCCCCCAGACCCCAAATCCCCCCTTTTTCACCCCAAACCCACCGGCAGTGCCTGACCACACACTCGCTGCTGCAATACTCGCTGTCCCACTCGCTGTTTTCGATGGGCGCCCGATCGCAGCCCACCCGAACGCATCGGGGTCGGGGGGATTCCGGGGGGGGGGCTGGGGGGGATTCGGCCACCAATTCCACAGCCACCTGAAGAACCCCCCCCAACCCCCCCAAAAAATTTAAACATCTCACCCCCATTTTGGGGTTGTTACTCCTATTTTGGGGTTATTACCCCTATTTTGGGGTTGTTTCCCCCATTTTGGGGGTGTTTCCCCTATTTGGGGTCATTACCCCCCCCCCTCCCTTCTAACCCCCCCAGGACCCCCCAAACCCCCCTCCTAACCCCCCCCAAAGCCCCCCACCCCCTTATAAACCCCCATATTCCCCCCATAACCCCCCCAATCCCTTCAAACCCCCCCCAAACCCCCTTCTAACCCCCCCCCCAAAGCCCCCCACCCCCTTATAAACCCCCATATCCCCTCATAACCCCCCCCAAACCCCCCCAAAGACCCCCCACCCCCTTCTAACCCCCAAAGACCCCCCCTTACCCCCTTCTAACCCCCCCCAGACCCCTCCTTAAAACCCCAACCCCTTCTAAGCCTCCCCAGACATCCCCATAAACCCCCACACCCCCTTCTAGCCCCCCCAAAAACCCCCATTACCCCCTTCTAACCCCCCCACCCCCTTCTAACCCCCCCCCAAACTCCCTATTACCCCCTTCTAACCCCCCCATATCCCCCCAACCCCCCCTTACACCCCCATTACCCCCTTCTAATCCCCCCATACCCCCCCATGTCCCCTTTTAACCCCCCCCAAAACCCCCCATTACCCCCTTCTAACCCCCCCATACCCCCCCCCACCCCCTTCTAACCCCCCCATACCCTCTTACCCCCTTCTAACCCCCCCATACCCCCCTCAAAACCCCCCTTTACACCCCCATTATCCCCTTCCAACCCCCCATACCCCCCCAAAACCCCTTCTAACCCCCCCACACTCCCCTCAGCCCCCATTATCCCCTTCTAACCCCCCCATAACCCCCCTTACACCCCCTTTCCAACCCCCCATACGCCTTTCTAACCCCCCCATACCCCCCCACACCCCCTTCTAACCCCCCCATACCCCCCCAAAACCCCTTCTAACCCCTCACCCTCCCCACAGCCCCCCATTACCCCCTTCTAACCCCCCATACACCCTTCTAACCCCCCCATAACCCCCCTTACACTCCCTTCCAACCCCCCATACCCCTTTCTAACCCCCCCATACCCCCCCAAACCCCCTTTTAAGCCCTCCAAACCCCCCCCACCCCCTTCTACCCCTCCCCATACCCTCTTACCCCCTTCTAACCTCCCCATACCCCCCCAAAACCCCTTCTAACCCCCCCACCCTCCCCACAGCCCCCCCATTATCCCCTTCTAACCCCCCCATACCCCCCCAAAACCCCCCAAAACCCCCATTACCCCCTTCTAATCCCCCCATACCCCCCCATACCCCCTTCTAACCCCCCCCAAAACCCCCCATTACCCCCTTCTAACCCCCCCAAAACCCCCCTTACACCCCCCTCCAACCCCCCATACCCCTCCACACCCCCTTTTAACCCCCCCATACCCCCCCAAAACCCCCCCACCACCCCCTTCTAACCCCCCCATACCCTCTTACCCCCTTCTAACCCCCCCATACCCCCCTCAAAACCCCCCTTTACACCCCCATTACCCCCTTCCAACCCTTCATACCCCCCCAAAACCCCTTCTAACCCCCCCACCCTCCCCACAGCCCCCCATTACCCCCTTCCAACCCCCCATAACCCCCCTTACACCCCCTTCCAACCCCCCACACCCCCTTCTAACCCCCCCATACCCCCCCAAAACCCCCCTTACACCCCCATTACCCCCTTCTAATCCCCCCATGCCCCCCCATGCCCCCTTCTAACCCCCCCAAAACCCCCCATTACCCCCTTCTAACCCCCCCATAACCCCCCTTACACCCCCTTCCAACCCCCCATACCCCTCCACACCCCCTTTTAACCCCCCCATACCCCCCCAAAACCCCCCCACCACTCCCTTCTAACCCTCCCCATACCCTCTTACCCCCTTCCAACCCCCCCATACCCCCCCAAAACCCCTTCTAACCCCCCCACCCTCTCCCCACAGCCCCATTACCCCCTTCTAACCCCCCATAACCCCCCAAAACCCCCCTTACACCCCCTTCCAACCCCCCATACCCCCCCAAAACCCCCCCACACCCCCTTCCAACCCCCCCATACCCCCCCATTACCCCCTTCTAACCCCCCAACCCCCCCCACACCCCCTTCTAACCCCCCCATACCCTCTTACCCCCTTCTAACCCCCCCATACCCCCCCCAAAACCCCCCTTACACCCCCATTATCCCCTTCCAACCCCCCATACCCCCCCAAAACCCCTTCTAACCCCCCCACACTCCCCTCAGCCCCCATTATCCCCTTCTAACCCCCCCATAACCCCCCTTACACCCCCTTTCCAACCCCCCATACGCCTTTCTAACCCCCCCATACCCCCCCACACCCCCTTCTAACCCCCCCATACCCCCCCAAAACCCCTTCTAACCCCTCACCCTCCCCACAGCCCCCCATTACCCCCTTCTAACCCCCCATACACCCTTCTAACCCCCCCATAACCCCCCTTACACTCCCTTCCAACCCCCCATACCCCTTTCTAACCCCCCCATACCCCCCCAAACCCCCTTTTAAGCCCTCCAAACCCCCCCCACCCCCTTCTACCCCTCCCCATACCCTCTTACCCCCTTCTAACCTCCCCATACCCCCCCAAAACCCCTTCTAACCCCCCCACCCTCCCCACAGCCCCCCCATTATCCCCTTCTAACCCCACCATAACCCCCCTTACACCCCCTTTCCAACCCCCCCACACCCCCTTCTAACCCCCCCATACCCCCCCAAAACCCCCCTTACACCCCCATTACCCCCTTCTAATCCCCCCATACCCCCCCATACCCCCTTCTAACCCCCCCCAAACCCCCCAAAACCCCTTCTAACCCCCCCACCCTCTCCCCACAGCCCCCCCATTACCCCCTTCTAACCCCCCATACACCCTTCTAACTCCCCAAAACCCCCCTTACGCCCCCTTCCAACCCCCCATACCCCCTTCTAACCCCCCAACCCCCCCCCACCCCCTTCTAACCCCCCCATACCCTCTTACCCCCTTCTAACCCCCCCATACCCCCCTCAAAACCCCACTTACACCCCCATTACCCCCTTCCAACCCTTCATACCCCCCCAAAACCCCTTCTAACCCCCCCACCCTCCCCTCAGCCCCCATTATCCCCTTCTAACCCCCCCAATACCCCCCTTACACCCCCTTCTAACCCCCCCATACCCTCTTACCCCCTTCTAACCCCCCCATACCCCCCCACACCCCCTTCTAACCCTCCCCATACCCTCCTACCCCCTTCTAACTCCCCCATACCCCCCTCAAAACCCCACTTACACCCCCATTACCCCCTTCCAACCCCCCCCTACGCCCCCAAAACCCCTTCTAACCCCCCCACCCTCTCCCCACAGCCCCCCATTACCCCCTTCTAACCCCCCAAAACCCCCCCACACCCCCTTCTAACCCCCCCATACCCTCTTACCCCCTTCCAACCCCCCCAACCCCCCCCTTACACCCCATTACCCCCTTCTAACCCCCCATACACCCTTCTAACCCCCCCGTAACCCCCCAAAATCCCCCTTACACCCCCTTCCAACCCCCCACACCCCCTTCTAACCCCCCCATACCCTCTTACCCCCTTCTAACCCCCCCATACCCCCCCCAAAACCCCCCTTTACACCCCCATTACCCCCTTCCAACCCCCCCCACCCCCTTCTAACCCCTCTCCCCCCCCCCCCAGCCCTCCCACCCCCCCAAATTTCACACCCCCCCCCCCCCCTTACCTCTGCCACCATTTCTCCCCCGATGACGTCCATTCCATCCCCAGGGGGGGCCACGGCCGCTGCCACCCCCCCCCCTCCTCCTCCTCCTCCACCTCCTCCTCCTCCTCCTCCTCCTCCATCTTCCCCCCCCCCGACCCCCACCCCTCCTCCTCCTCCTCCTCCTCCTCCTTCCTCCTCCTCCTCCTCCTCCTCCTCCTCTTCCTCCGGGTTCCCCTCCAGGGCCAACGTTTGGATCTGGATGGGGGGGGGAACGATTTTGATCTGCAAAGGTGGGGGGGAACCTAATTTCGGGGGGGGGGGGAAGAAGGGACGGACCGGACGTCGCCGCCGCCACCACCGTCACCCCCCCCAAACCCCCCCCTACGACCCCAGGAGGGTTTTTAGCTGGGTTGGGACCCCCACCACCCCCCCCCCCGACCCCCCCCCCTCCCCCGGCCCCGTTACTGTTGTTATTTTTAAGGGTTTGATTTTGGGGGGGTTGTTGCATGGCTTGTAAAGGTGGGGGGGCTTGAAGTAGAGCCAAAGCCGGGTTGGGGGGGGGCATTTGTTGAAGTGGGGGGGGTTGTAAACGTGGAGGGGGGGCGGCGGTGGCAACGGTGACGTTTGCAGATGCCAAAAGGGACCTGGTGACAATTTGGGACCCCCCCCCGCCGATGTGACGGGTGACGACGGCGGCTGGGATGACAGTAACCAGGCTGGGGGGGGAAGGGGGGGGTGGCAAAAGTTGTTTAGGGATGAGGATTTTGGTAACCGTGGTTTGGGTGGTGGTTTGGGTGGTGGTGGTGGTTTGGGGGGGGTTGGTGGTGGTGGTTTGGGGGGGGGCGGGAGGTGGAGGAGGAGGAAGAGGAGGAGGAGGAAGAGATGAGGTTTGAGACGAGGGGGGGTCGGATGTAGGATCTTGGTCCGGGGGGTCCGATGTGGTCTGTGAAAGGACAGAAAGGGAGTTTAGTTTGGTTTTTTGGGGGGGGGGAATTGGGATATTGGGGGAGTTGGGGGGGAAATTGGGGGGGAAATTGGGATATTGGGGGGGAAATGGGGGGGAAATTGGGATTTTGGGGGGGAAATTGGGATATTGGGGGAGTTGGGGGGGGAAATTGGGATTTTGGGGGGGAAATTGGGGGGTTTTGGGGGGGAAATTGGGATATTGGGGGGAGTTGGGGGGGAAATTGGGATATTGGGGGAAATTGGGGGGGAATTGGGATTTTGGGGGGGAAATGGGGGGGAAATTGGGATTTTGGGGGGGAAATTGGGATATTGGGGGGGTTTTGGGGGGGAAATTGGGGGGGAAATTGGGATATTGGGGGAGTTGGGGGGGGAATTGGGGGGGAAATTGGGATATTGGGGGAGTTGGGGGGGGAAATTGGGATATTGGGGGGGTTTTGGGGGGGAAATTGGGGGGGAAATTGGGATATTGGGGGAGTTGGGGGGGGAAATTGGGATATTGGGGGGTTTTGGGGGGGAAATTGGGGTATTGGGGGGGAAATGGGGGGGAAATTGGGATTTTGGGGGGGAAATTGGGATATTGGGGGGGTTTTGGGGGGGAAATTGGGGGGGGAAATTGGGATATTGGGGGAGTTGGGGGGGGAATTGGGGGGGAAATTGGGATATTGGGGGAGTTGGGGGGGGGAAATTGGGATATTGGGGGAGTTGGGGGGGGAAATTGGGATATTGGGGGGTTTTTGGGGGGAAATTGGGGGGGAAATTGGGATATTGGGGGAGTTGGGGGGGGAAATTGGGATATTGGGGGGTTTTGGGGGGGAAATTGGGGTATTGGGGGAGTTGGGGGGGGAAATTGGGATATTGGGGGGTTTTGGGGGGGAAATTGGGGTATTGGGGGGTTTTGGGGGGGAAATTGGGGGGGAAATTGGGATATTGGGGGAGTTGGGGGGGGAATTGGGGGGGAAACTGGGATATTGGGGGAGTTGGGGGGGGAAATTGGGATATTGGGGGGTTTTGGGGGGGAAATTGGGGTATTGGGGGAGTTGGGGGGGGAAATTGGGATATTGGGGGGGTTGGGGGGGGAAATAGGGGGGTTTTGGGGGGGAAATAGGGATATTGGGGGGTGTTGGGGGGGAAATTGGGGGGGAAATTGGGATATTGGGGGGGAAATTGGGGAAATGGGGGAGTTGGGGGGGTTTTGGGGGGGAAATAGGGGGGGAAATTGGGATATTGGGATATTGGGGGGGTTGGGGGGGGGAGTTGGGGAAATGGGGGAGTTGGGGGGGTAATGGGGGGTTAGAGGGGGGAAATTGGGGAGAATTGGGGGAGAAATTGGGGAAACGGGGGGAGGAATTGGAGAGAATTTGGGGGAAACTGGGATATTGGGGGGGTTGGGGGGCAGAAATTGGGGAAATGGGGGGGTTGGGGGGGAGATTGGAGTGAATTGGGGCGGAATCTGGGATATTGGGGGGGGTTGGGGGGAGAAATGGGGGAGAAATGGGGATATTGGGGGGGAAATGGGGGGGTTGGGGGGGATAATAGGGGGGAAATGGGGGGGAAATTGGGGAAATGGGGGAGGTTGGGGGGGGATAATGGGGGGGAAATTGGGATATTGGGGGGTTGTGGGGGGAACTGGGGGGGTTGGAGGGATAATAGCGAAAATTGGGGGGGGAATGGGGGGGGTGGGGGAGAATTTGGGGGGTTGGGGGGGGGAATTGGGATATTGGAGGGGAGTTGGGGGGGAATAATGGGAGAAAATGGGAAAAAATGGGAAAAATTGACCCAAAAGTGGAGAAAAGTGGGGGAAAATGGGGGAAAATTGGCTGAAAATAAGGAAAATTGGGGAAAAAGGGGGGGGGAAATTAGAACAAACTGGCAGAAAATGGGAAAATTGACCCAAAAATTGGGTAAAATGGGGGAAATTGACCAAGAAATGGGGAAAATGGAAAAAAAAATGGGAAAGTTGGGGAGAATTGGGTGAAAATAGGGAAAATTGGGAAGATGGGGGAAAAGCGGGTGGAAAATTGGGAAAATTGGGGAAATTTGCCCAAAATATGGGGGAAAATTGAGGAAAGTGGGGAAAAGTTGGGGAAAATTGTCAGGAAATGAGGGAAAATGAGAAAAATTGACTCAGAAATGGGGAAAAATAGTGAAAAAATTTGGGAAAATGGGTGAAACGGGGGGAATAAAAGAGGAAAAATGGGCAGAAAATGGGGAAAATGAGAAAAATTGACCTAGAAATGGGGAAAAATTGGGAAAATGGGGGACATGGGGGGAAAAAAGAGGAAAAATGGGCAGAAAATGGGGAAAAATTGGGAAAAATTGACCAAGAAATGGGGAAAAATTGGGAAAATGGGGGACATGGGGGAAAAAAGAGGAAAAATGGCCAGAAAATGGGGAAAATGAGAAAAATTTACCTAGAAATGGGGAAAAATTGGGAAAATGGGGGACATGGGGGAAAAAAGAGGAAAAATGGCCAGAAAATGGGGAAAATGAGAAAAATTGACCTAGAAATGGGGAAAAATTGGGGAAAATGGGGAAAATGGGGGACATGGGGGGAAAAAAGAGGAAAAATGGGCAGAAAATGGGGAAAATTGGGAAAAATTGACCTAGAAATAAGAAAAATGGGAAAAGTGGGGAAAAAATGGGGAAAGTTGACAGAAAATGGGGAAAAAATGGGAAAAAATTGGGGGAAATTGACTGAGAAATGGGGAAAAGTGGGGAAAATTGGGGTCAATGGGGGAAAACTGCCCAACAAAGGGGGAAAGTGGGGAAAAGTTGGAAAAACTGACGCAGAAATGGGGAAAATTGAGGGAGAAATGGGGAAAAATTGGGGAAAATGGGGGAAAATTGGGGAAAATTGAGGAAAATGGGGGAAAATGGGGGAAAAAATGTGGGGGAGATGTTGGGGGTCACCTGGATGGCCCTATAGGCATCCAATGCTTTCAGGTATTCCTTCTTGGCTGCCTCCGTCTTCCTTTTGTACACCTGAGGGTGAAACGACCCCAAATCAGCCAGAATTCACCCCAAAACGGTGAGCGTTGTCCAAAAAAGGTCAAAAAGGCTTAAAAACGGTGTGGAATCGCCCCCAAAATTGCCTGAAATTGAGGTTTTTGTGTGAGGTCCATCGTCACAAAATGTCCTTTTGGGGTTTTTTTTGCGTTCGACCCCAAAACGTCCTGAATTGTCCCCAAATCTCAGCCCGAAAATGGCGTAAATTGTCAAAAATGACCCCAAAATCACCACGTTTTGGCCCCAAAATCGACAGATTTGGGCCCCAAAAGGAGCCACCATGGCTTCAAAGTGACACCAAAAACTCAACGAGGGTCTCAAAAGTCTCAAAGTGTCTCAAATTGCCCCAAAATGGGCCCCCCCAAAAAATCTCAATTCTGACGTTCGGAATTTGTCCAAAATTGGTGAATATTGGCGTCCCAAAATTATCCAAAATTGACCCAAAATTGACCCAAAATTGACCCCCGACTGCTGTAAATGATCTCATAATATCCTCAAGTGTCCCAATATGGCTTTTTGGTCCCAAATCTCATCGTCCAAAAATGGTGAAAATTGATGCAAATTTGGCAAAATTCGCTGAAATTTCCTCAAAGCTTTCAAAATCGTCCAAAATTGACCCCAAATCGTCCAAAATTGACCCAAAATCGTCCAAAATTGACCCAAAATGGTCCCTGAAGTGTTGAAAATTATGTTAAAGGGTCAAAACTTGTCCTAAATTACACCAAATTCTGATGCTAAGGGTCCAAAAATGGTCAAAAATGGTCAAAAATTGGTTCAAAGGTTTGAATGTTGTCCAAAATTGACCAAAATCGCCCAAAATTGAACCAAAATGCCCAAAGTTGACCCAGATTTGACCCTAAAATGTTTGAAACCGTATAAAAGGGTCAAGAAATTGTCGTAAATTACACCAAAATCTGATCCTAAGGGTCCAAAAATGGGCAAAAAGGGTCCAAAAATGGTCCAAACTCTCAAAAATTGTTTAAAGTTGTCAAAAATTGACCAAAATGGACCCAAATTGACCCAAAATTTTCCCTGAATTGTCCTCAGTCGCATCAGAGGGGTTTTGAAGTGTCCCAAAGTGTCATCAAATGTCCCAAAAATGGGTCATGTTGCCCCAAATCTGAACTGATGGCCCCAAAATCGTCGGAATTGACCCCAAAATGGTCCTGATTTGACCCAAAATGGTCAGAATTGACCCCAAAATGTCCAAAATTTGACCCCAAAATGGCCAGAATTGAACCCAAAATAGTTGGAATTGACCCCGAAATGGCCCTGATTTGACCCAAAATGGTCAGAATTTGACCCCAAATGAATGGAGTTGACCCCAAAACAGAAATGGCCCCAAAATGCCCAGAATTTGACCCCAAAATGGTCATAATCAACCCCAAAATGGCAAAGATTTGACCAAAAACATCCAAAATTGACCCAAAATGGCCCAGATTTGACCCCAAACTGGCTGGAGTTGACCCCAAAATGGTCAGAATTGACCCCAAAATGAGCAGAATTGCCCCAAAATGGCCCTCATTTGACCCCAAAATGGCCAGAATTGAACCCAAAATAGTTGGAATTGACCCCAACATGGCCCTGATTTGACCCAAAATGGTCAGAATTTGACCCCAAATGAATGGAGTTGACCCCAAAACAGAAATGGCCCCAAAATGCCCAGAATTTGACCCCAAAATGGTCATAATCGACCCCAAAATAGCAAAGATTTGACCAAAAACATCCAAAATTGACCCAAAATGGCCCAGATTTGACCCCAAACTGGCTGGAGTTGACCCCAAAATGGTCAGAATTGACCCCAAAATGACCAGAATTGCCCCAAAATGGCCCTGATTTGACTCCAAAATAGTTGGAAATGGCCCCAAAATGGCCCTGATTTGACCCAAAATGGTTGGAAATGGCCCCAAAATGGCCAGAATTTGACCCAAAATGGCCCAGAATTGACCCCAAAATGACCAGAATTGCCCCAAAATGGCCCTGATTTGACCCAAAATGGCTGATTTGACCCCAAAATGGCCACAATTGACCCCAAAATGGCCAGAATTTGACCCAAAATGGCCAGAATTTGACCCAAAATGGCTGACTTGACCCCAAAACAGGCAGAATTGACCCCAAAATGGCCCCCAACGTGGCCGGAAGGTGCCCTAACATGGTCCTAAATCGGCCGGAAATGACCCCAATATGGCCGGAAGTGACCCCAACAACCAGGAAGTGACCCCAACGTGGCTGGAATCGGACCCCAAATGGTGGGAAATGGTCCTAAAATGGACGGAAATGCCCCAACGTGGCTCTGAAGTTGCCGGAAGTGAACTCTAAATGGCCGGAAATTGTTCCCAAGTGGCCGGAAGTGGTCCAACATGGCACTAAAATAATCGGAAGTGGTCTCAACATGGCCGGAAGTGGTCCTAAACGGTCAGAAGTAGCTCCAAAATGGCCAAACTACCCCCAACATAGCCCTAAAATGGCCGGAAGTGGCGTCAACATGGCCGGAAGTGGCTCCAAATGGGCAAAAGCCTCCCCCACGTGGCCGGAAATTGCTCCAACATGGTCCTAAAATGGCCGGAAGTGACCTCAACATGGCCGGAAATGGTCCCCAAATAGCCGGAAGTGACTCCAAATAGCCGGAAGTGTTCACAACCTGGCCGGAAGTTGCCCCAACATGGCCCTAAAATGGCCGGAAGTGGCCCCGCAATAGCCGGAAATGGCCCCACAATGGCCGAACTGTACCCAGCACGGCCCCTACATAGCCGGAAGTGGTATCCCAATGGCCGGAAGTGGCCTCAAAATGACCGGAAGTTGTCTCAATATGGCCGGAAGTGGCCCCAAACAACCGGAAGTAGTCCCAACTTGGCCGGAAGTGACCCACAAACAACCGGAAGTGGCCCAAAAATGGCCAGAAGTGGCCCCCAAAAGGTGACCTCACCTGCTTCTGCTCCTCCCCGAGGCTGTCCCACATGGAGGCCACGATCTTGGAGACCTCCCCGAAGGTGGCGCTGGGGTTTTGCCCTTTGATGGCCGCCTGCGTGTCGCGGAAGAAGAGAGCGTAGGCCGACAGAGGCTTCTGAGGCTCATTGGGATCCCGGCGGCGGCGCGGGCGCTTCGGGGGCTTCGGGCGGCGCGAGGGATCCGGGGTGGGGGGAGGAGGAGCCGGGGGGGGCTTCTGCGGCGGGAGGGGCTGGAATGTGGGAGGGAAAGGGTTAAAAATGGGGATGGAAGTGGTGGGGGGGGAATTGAGGGGGGAGGAGGGGGGCAGGGGTTTGTGGGAGTGGGAGGGGAGAGGGTTCTGCAGTGAGAGGGGGTAGAAGATGGGGGGGAAGGGTTAAAGATGGGGATGGAAGTGGGGAGGGGGTAGGGGGAATAGGAGGGGGCTTTGAGGGGGGGTCGGGAGAAGGGAGGGGGCTTTGAGGGCACGGGTTTGTGGGAGTGGGAGGAGGAAAATCCTGGGGGCTTCTGTGGTGGGAAGGGTTGGAGAAAAAGGGTTAAAAAGGGAGATGGAATTGGGGGGGGGGGGGCGAGGGGATTTGGGAAAGGGGGGGGGATGGGAGGGGGCTTTGGGGGGAGGGGGTTTTTGGGGGTGGGAGAGGGGAGGGGAGAGGGTTTTCAGGGAGGAGGGGGCTTCGGGGGAGTGGGAGGGGAGAGCGGGCTTGGGGGTTGGGGAGGGGGGGATGGGGTTTTCGTGGGGAGACTTTTGGGGGGGCTGGTGAAGGGTTGAGGGGGTTGGGGAGGGGGCTTTGGGGGGGTAAGAGGGTGGGGAGGGGGGAGAGGGTTTTGCGGGGGGATTGGGGAGGGGGCTTTGGGGGCAGGGATTTGTGGGGGGGAGGGGGGGAGGGAGGGGGTAGGAAGAGGGGAGGGTTTTGGGGGGGATGGGGAGAGGTTTTTTGGGGGGGTGGGAGGGGGAGAAAGGGTTTGGGGGAAAAAAAGAGGAAATTTGGGTAAGGAAATGGGTTTGGGGAAGGAGGGTGGGTGGGGATTGGGGAAGGGGGGAGAGGAAGGGAATTCCGTGGGATTTTTGGGGTGAAAAAATGCAGAAATGGGTCTGAGGATACGAAAAGAAAGAAAAGGGGGGGAAAAGTGGAGAAGAAGGGAATTCGATGGGATTTTTGGGGTGAAAGAGTGGAGAAACGGGTCTGAGAGTACGAAAACAAAGTGTAGGGAGTGGAAGAAGTGGAAAAGAAGGGAATTCTGTGGGATTTTTGGGGTGAAAGAATGAAGAAATGGGTCTGAGACTATGAACAGAAAACAAAAAAGGGAAAAGGAGAAGAAGAAGGAAATTCCATGGGATTTTTGGGGTGAAAGAATGGAGAAATGGGTCTGAGGATACGAAAAGAAAGTGAAGGGGGGGGAAGGCTGAAGAAGAAGAGAATTCCTTCAGATTTTTGGGGTGAAAGAATGGAGAAATGGGTCTGAGGGAATGAAAAGAAGGTGAAGGTGGGGGGAAGGGTGGAGAAAAAGGGAATTCCGTGGGATTTTTGGGGTGAAAGAGTGGAAAAGTTGGTCTTAGGGTACGGAAAGAAAGTGAAGGGAGAGAAAGGTGGAAAACAAGGGAATTTCACGGGATTTTTGAGGTGAAAAAATGGAGAAATGGGTCTGAGGAAATGAAAAAAAAGCGAAGAGGGGGGGAAGCGTGGAGAAAAAAGGAATTCCATGGGATTTTTGGGGTGAAAGAATGAAGAAATGGGTCTCAGGGTACGAAAAGAAAGCGAAGGGAGGGAAAAGTGGAGAAAAAAGGAATTCCATGGGATTTTTGGGGTGAAAAAATGGAGAAATGGGTCTGAGAATACAAAAAAAAGCGAAGGGGGGAGGAAGGGTGGAGAAAAAAGGAATTCCATGGGATTTTTGGGGTGAAAAAATGGAGAAATGGGTCTGAGGATACAAAAAAAAGCGAAGGAGGGGGAAGGGTGGAGAAAAAAGGAATTCCATGGGATTTTTGGGGTGAAAGAATGAAGAAATGGGTCTCAGGGTACGAAAAGAAAGCGAAGGGAGGAAAAAGTGGAGAAAAAAGGAATTCCATGGGATTTTTGGGGTGAAAAAATGGAAAAATGGGTCTCAGAGTACGAAAAGAAAGCGAAGGGGGGGGAAGGGTGGAGAAAAAAGGAATTCCATGGGATTTTTGGGGTGAAAGAATGAAGAAATGGGTCTCAGGGTACAAAAAGAAAGCGAAGGGAGGAAAAAGTGGAAAAGAAGGGAATTCCATGGGCTTTTTGGGGTGAAAAAATGGAGAAATGGGTCTGAGGATACAAAAAAAAGCGAAGGGGGGAGGAAGGATGGAGAAAAAAGGAATTCCATGGGATTTTTGGGGTGAAAGAATGAAAAAATGGGTCTCAGGGTACAAAAAGAAAGCGAAGGGAGGGAAAAGTGGAGAAAAAAGGAATTCCATGGGATTTTTGGGGTGAAAAAGGAGGATTTTGGCTGCTGACCCTTCGGAAGTCTTCGGGTTCGTCTTCGGGAATCGACGGGGTGGGCGATGGGGTGGCTGAGAGTCGGTCATCAGGTGTGGGGTCTGGGGCTGGGGGGGGTAAAGCGGGGCCACCTCCCCCCAGGCTGAGCCCCAGTTGGGAGCTGAGCTCACTCTGATCGATGGTGGTGAGGGCTGGGGGTAAAAGGGGACCTGGGCTTCCTGGGGGGGGCAATGGAGGTGGAGGGGCGAAGGGAGCTGCCAAGGGGGGGTCCAGTTCCTGTAGGAGGGAGAGAAAAAAGGTTTTGGGTGAAAATCAGGCAGGATTGGGGGCGTTTGGGATGGGGGGGGAGTGAGGCGGTGGGGGCTGGTCTGAAAATGACAGAAATTGGGGAAAAGTGGGGCCCCAAAATGGCAGAAATAGGACCAAAATGAGGAAATAATGGGGGAAATGGGCCCCAAAATGGCAAAAATTGACAGCGGAATGGGGAGAAAATGGGGGAAATAGACCCAAAAATGGGGGGAATGAGCCTAGAAATGGCAGAAATTGACAGCAAAATGGGGAAAAAACAGGTGAAAGGGGCCCAAAATGGCAGAAATGGAACCAAATATGGTGAAAATGGGCCCAGAAATGGCAGAAATGGGTCAAAAATTGAAGGAAATTGCGTGGAAATCAGTGCGAAATCGGTGAGAAATGGGGAAATAAACCCAAAAATGGAGAAAACGAGTGGAAAAATGAATAAAATCAGTGAAAAATGCACCCAAATGTGGGAGAAATGAGCCCCAAAATGACAGAAATTGGCAGCAAAATGGGGAAAAATTGGGGGAAATGGGCCCCAAAATGGCAGAAATGGGCCCCAAAATGGGGGAAATGGGTCAAAAATTGAGGAAAATTGAATAGAAAAATGAAAGAAATCGGTGAGAAATGGGTCCAAACGTGGGGAAAACGGCCAAAAAGGTGGGAAATGGGTACAAAAACTGGGAAAATAGACCTAAAAATAAAAAAAATAGGTGGGAAAGTGAACAAAATCAGTGAAAAACGGGCCCAAATGTGGGGGAAATGAGCCCAAAAAGGGGTGAAATGAGACAAAAAATTGGGGAAACGGGCCCCAAATGAGGAAATTTGGGTGAAAATGTGAATAAAATTTGTGAAAAACAGCAAAAATTGACCTAAAAATGTGGGGAAATAGAAACAGAACTAAACACAATCAGCAAAAAAAAAGGGCCCAAAAATACATAAAATTGCCCCAAGAATGGGGGAAATTCACCCAGAAATGGGGGAAATTTGAGAGAAATGGGGGGAAAGGGCCTGAAAATGTGGGAAATTGACCCAAAAAAGGGGGAAATTGACCCAAAAGTGGGGGAAATTGGTGAGAAACAGGGGAAAATGACCCAAAAATGGGGAAAATGGACCCAAAATTGAACAAGATCAATGAGAAATTGGGGGAATGGGCCCCAAAACGGGGAAAATTGACCCAAAATGGTGAAAATTGGTGAGAAATGGCAGAAATGGACCCAAAAATGTGGGAAATTGATCCAAAAATAGGGAAAATAGACCAAAAAACTGGGGGAATGGGCCCAAAATTGAACAAGATCAATGAGAAATTGGGGGAATGGGCCCAAAAACGGAGGAAATTGTCCCAAAATGGTGGAAATTGGTGAGAAATGGCAGAGATTGGTCCCAAAATGTGGGAAATTGACCCAAGAACAGGGGAAATTGACCCAAAAATGGGGGAAATTGACACCAAATTGGACAAGATCAATGAGAAATTGGGGGAATGGGCCCAAAAACGGAGGAAATTGTCCCAAAATGGTGGAAATTGGTGAGAAATGGCAGAGATTGGTCCCAAAATGTGGGAAATTGACCCAAAACCAGGGGAAATTGACCCCAAAATGAGGGAAATTGACACCAAATTGGACAAGATCAATGAGAAATTGGGGGAGTGGGCCCCAAAATGGGGGAAATTGACCAAAAAATGGGGGAAATTGGTGAGAAATGGCAGAAATTGGTCCCAAAATGTGGGAAATTGACCCAGAAACAGGGGAAATTGACCCAAAAATGGGGGAAATTAATGAGAAATGGCAGAAATTTGCCCCAAAATGGTGGAAATCAGACCCAAAGTGGCTAATGCTGGCACAAATGCCACCAAAGTTGATCCAAAAGCTGCTGAAGTTGACCCAAAAGTGGCCGAAGTCGGCACAAAAGTGGCCGAAGTTTGGCCCAAAATGGATGAGTTTGGCCCAAAAATGGTTGAAGCTGGCTCAAAATTGGCTGAAGCTGGCCCAAAATTGGCTGAAGTTGGCCCAAAATCGGCTGAAGTTGGCCCAAAATTGGCTGAAGCTGGCCCAAAATCGGCTGAAGTCGGCGCAAACGTTGACAAAGTCGGCCCCAAAGTGGACAAAATTGGCCCCAAAATGGACGAAATCGGCACCAAAATGGACAAAATTGGCCCCAAAATGGACGACATTGGCACCAAAGTGGACAAAATCGGCCCAGAAGTGGACGAAGTTGGGCCAAAAGTGGACGAAGTTGGGCCAAAATTGGGCGGATTTGACCCAAAAGTTGATGACGTCCGTCCGAACGTGGCTGAAATCAAAAACCCCGATCCCAAAACGTTCACCATTTTGGTTCAAATTCCCAAAATCGAATTTTCAAAATCCCACCTCAGGTTCTTTTTAATAGAAAATGTTGCAAATCTCAACTGTCAAAAACCTCCATTCCCAAAAATCACCACCAAAATGTTCAAAAATGCCCCTAAAATACCTCAAAATCCATTTGCAACCTTCAGAATTCCAACTCACAGATCCAAATTCCAGCTACGACCAAAATCCCAACCAAAATTACCAAATTTCAACTCATTTTTCAAAATTTCAACTAAAACATCCAAAATTCCAACTCAAATTTGGAGCTTTTTGACCAAAAATACCATAATTCCACCTCAAACGTGAAAGATTTCAACTAAAAATTCCAAAATTCCAACTCACATTTGAAAATTTCAACTGAAAATCCCAGAATTCCACCTCAAATGTGAAAGATTTCAACTAAAAATTCCAAAATTCCAACTCACATTTGAAAATTTCCAGTGAAAAACCCAGAATTCCACCTCAAATGTGAAAGATTTCAACTAGAAATTCCAAAATTCCAACTCACATTTAAGACAATTCCACTCCAATATTCAAATTTCAATTCAAATCTGGAGCATTTTGTCCAAAAGTTCCAAAATCCACCTCAAATGTTGGAAATTCCAACTAAACCTTCCAAAATTCCAACCAAATTTTGAACATTTTGACCAAAAATTCCACAATTCTGCCCCAATTTTGGAAATTTCCACAAAAAATTCCAAAATTTCCACTCGCATTTGAGAACTTCAACTAAAAATTCCAAAATTCCAACTCAAATGTTGAAGAGTTCAACTAAAATGTCCTGAATTCCAACTCCAATCTGAAAATTTCAACTAAAAATTCCAAAATTCCAACTCACATTTGAGACAATTCCACTCCAACATCCAAATTCCAACTCAAATCTGGAGCATTTTGTCCAAAAGTTCCAAAATCCACCTCAAATGTTGGAAATTTCAACTAAACTGTCCAAAATTTCACCTCTATTTTGAAAATTTCAAAAAAAAATCCAAAATTCCAACTCAATTTTAGAGCATTTTGACCGAAAATTCCCAAATCCACCTCAAATGTTGAAGATTTCAAATAAAATGTCCAAACTTCCACGTGAATTTTGATTATTTTGACTACAAATTCCACAATTCCATCTCAAATCTGGAACGTTTCCACTAAAATATCCACAATTCCACCTCAAATATGAAACATTTCAACTAAAATGTCCAAAATTCCACCTGTTTTGAAAATTTTGACTAAAAATCCTGAAATTCCACCTCAAACTTAAAGCAATTCAACTAAAAACTCCAAAAATTCCAACTCAAATATTGAAGATTTTGACTAAAACATCCAAAATTCCACCTCCCTTTTGAAAATTTCAACTAAAAAATCTGAAATTCCACTTCAAATGTTGAAGATTTCTGCTCAAATATCCAAAATTCCAACTCAAGTTTGGGGCATTTTCACTAAAAATTCCAGAATTCCAACTCAAACGTCAAAGATTTTGACTGAAACATCTCAAGTTCCATCTCTATTTTGAAAATTTCAACTAACAATTCCAAAATTCTACCTCAAATTTGAAACATTCCAACAAAAAACTCCAAAATTCCACCTCAAATGTTGAAGATTTTGACTAAAATATCTGAAATTCCCACTCAATTTTGAAAATATCAACTGAAAATTCCAAACTCCAACTCAAATTTTGAACATTCTTACTAAAAATTCCAGAATTCCAATTCATATTTTGAACATCTTGACTAAAACTCCCAAAATTCAACTCACCTTTAAACATTTCATCTCAAATTTGGAAAAATTCATTTATAAATCCCAAAATGCCTCAAATTTGGAACAGTTTAAAGAAAAATTCCAAAGTTCTAACTCATATTTTAAACATTCCTCCTAAAAATTCCAAAATTCCAACTCAGTTTTGAAAATTCAACTAAAGATTCCAGAATTCTAACTTACCTTTTAAACATTTCCACTAAAACTTCCAAAATTCCACCTCAAATTTGGAAAATTCCAACCCAAAACTCCAAAATTCCACTCGGATGTCAAAGATTTTGACTAAAATATCCAAAATTTCATCTCAAATTTGGAGCCTTTCCATGAAAAATACCCCAAATTCCTCCTCAGATTTGGAAATTGCCACTAAACCACCCAAAATTCCAACTCAAATTTGGAACATTTCCATTAAAATACCAAAAATTCCAATTCAAATCTGGATCATTTTCAGTAAAAAATCCAGTATTTCAATTCAATTTTGAAAATTTCAACTAAAACTTCCAAAATTCCACTTCGAATTTGGAAAATTCCAACCAAAAACTCCAACGTTCCACCTCAAATGTCGAAAATTTTGACTAAAATATCCAAAATTCCATCTCAAATTTGGAAATGTTCACTAAACCACCCAAAATTCCAACTCAAATTTTCAAATTCCTGACCAAAACTTCCAAAATTCCAACGGGAATGTTCAAAATTGACCCCCCAAATCCCAATTTTTACATTCCAAATTTATGTATTTTGGCCATAAATGTGAAAACTGGCTGAAAATGAACCAAAATTGAACCCAAAATGGTGAAAATTGACCCCAAAACAGCGGAAAACAGACAACAGAACAGCTAAAATGAACCCAAAATTGATAAAACTGAACCCAAAATGGGAAATCTTGGTTGCAAAAATAACTAAAATCAGCAACAGATCAAAACCAGCTCAAAACTGACCCCAAAATGCACCCAAAATAGATAAAATTGACCAAAATATCCCAAACTGACCCCAAAACAGACGTGGTAAACATGGAATAAGTGAAATAGAACCAAAATAGGTTAAATTGACCCAAAAAAACGGACCCAAAATCATTCAGATTGACCTTAAAATGACTCACTATAAAAATTCAGTCCCCAAATAATTCAAATTGGCCCCAAAACAACCAAAATTAACCCCAAAAAAGTTAAAAATGACCAAAAAACCACTGATTTTCTTAGAAATAATTCAATCTCCCACAAATGAACCCAAATTTGGGAGAATTGCCCCCAAATCCCAACCTCAAACTTCACCCAATCCCAACCAGACCCAGAAATTTTGGGGGCCCCTCTGTTAAATCCCCCCCCCAGGTCTCCAAATTTTGAGGAACCCAACCCCAAAACACCCAAATTTTGGGGTAACCAACCCCAAAATCCCCCTTAAGACCCCCAAATTTTGATGACCCCTCTTCCAAACCCCCCCAACCCCAAATTTTGGGGACCCCTCCCCTCCAACCCCTCCCAACCCCAAATTTTGGGGACCCCTCCCCTCCAAACCCCTCCAAACCCCCCCAACCCCAAATTTTGGGGACCCCTCCCCTCCAAACCCCTCCAACCCCAATTTTTGGGGACCCCTCCCCTCCAAACCCCCCCCAACCCCAAATTTTGGGGACCCATCTCCTCCAAACCCCTCCAAACCCCCCCCAACCCCAAATTTTGGGGACCCCTCCCCTCCAAACCCCTCCCAACCCCAAATTTTGGGTACCCCTCTCCTCCAACCCCTCCCAACCCCAAATTTTGGGGACCCCTCCCCTCCAAACCCCCCCAACCCCAAATTTTGAGGACCCCTCCCCTCCAAACCCCCCCCAACCTCAAATTTTGGGGACCCCTCCCCTCCAATCCCCCCAACCCCAAATTTTGGGGACCCCTCCCCTCCAAACCCCCCCAACCCCAAATTTTGGGGACCCATCTCCTCCAAGCCCCTCCAACCCCCTCCCAACCCCAAATTTTGGGGACCCCTCCCCTCCAAACCCCCCCCAACCCCAAATTTTGGGGACCCCTCCCCTCCAAACCCCCCCAACCCCAAATTTTGAGGACCCCTCCCCTCCAAACCCCCCCCAACCTCAAATTTTGGGGACCCCTCCCCTCCAATCCCCCCCAACCCCAAATTTTGGGGACCCCTCCCCTCCAAACCCCCCCAACCCCAAATTTTGGGGACCCATCTCCTCCAAGCCCCTCCAACCCCCTCCCAACCCCAAATTTTGGGGACCCCTCCCCTCCAAACCCCCCCCAACCCCAAATTTTGGGGACCCCTCCCCTCCAAACCCCCCCAACCCCAAATTTTGGGGACCCCTCCCCTCCAAACCCCCCCAACCCCAAATTTTGGGGACCCATCTCCTCCAAGCCCCTCCAACCCCCTCCCAACCCCAAATTTTGGGGACCCCTCCCCTCCAAACCCCCCCCAACCCCAAATTTTGGGGACCCCTCCCCTCCAAACCCCCCCAACCCCAAATTTTGAGGACCCCTCCCCTCCAAACCCCCCCCAACCTCAAATTTTGGGGACCCCTCCCCTCCAATCCCCCCCAACCCCAAATTTTGGGGACCCCTCCCCTCCAAACCCCCCCAACCCCAAATTTTGGGGACCCATCTCCTCCAAGCCCCTCCAACCCCCTCCCAACCCCAAATTTTGGGGACCCCTCCCCTCCAAACCCCCCCCAACCCCAAATTTTGGGGACCCCTCCCCTCCAAACCCCCCCAACCCCAAATTTTGAGGACCCCTCCCCTCCAAACCCCCCCCAACCTCAAATTTTGGGGACCCCTCCCCTCCAATCCCCCCCAACCCCAAATTTTGGGGACCCCTCCCCTCCAAACCCCCCCCAACCCCAAATTTTGAGGACCCCTCCCCTCCAAACCCCCCCCACCCCCAAATTTTGGGGACCCCTCCCCTCCAAACCCCTGCAAACCCCCCCAACCCCAAATTTTGAGGACCCCTCCCCTCCAAACCGCTGCAAACCCCCCCAACCCCAAATTTTGAGGACCCCTCCCCTCCAAGCCCCTCCAGCCCCCCCCAACCCCCCCCAACCTCCAACCCCTCCAACCCCACATTTTGGGGACCCCTCCCCTCCAAACCCCTCCAAACCCCCCCCAACCCCAAATTTTGGGGAACCCAGCCCTAAAACCCCCAAATTTGGGATGAACACTCCTCCCTTTCCCCCCCCCCCACCCCCAAAAACCCCATAAGACATTGGGGTCTCACCATAGACAGCCCCCCAGGCAGCAGCCCCCCTCCCTGCTCCATCAGGCCGGGTCCGATGCCCACAGGGATGTCGAGGGGCTGCACACCGTAAGGGGGAGCAAAAGCAGCCTCTGGGGGGGCCCCTGGGGGGTCCCCAAGTTCATCAAAATCAGCAACAGCCAAAGAAGGGTCGGCGTCCAGAGCGATGGGGGGGATCTCAAATTCCTCGTCACCCAGGCTGGGGGTGTGGAAAGTCTGGAAAAGGGATGGGGAGGGGCAAAAAAAAGGGGTGGGGGGGGTGAGAGAGAGAGAAATCGGGGATTTTTAGAGGCAAATGTGGGAGGTGGGGGGGTTGTTTGGGTCATTATGGGGGTAGGAGTGTCCAAAATTGGGGATTTTTGACCCAAAAGTGGGAGCTGGGGGGGTTATTTGGGGAGGATGGGACCAAAAATGATGATTTTTGACCCAAAAATGGGAACTGAGGGGATTATTTGGGGAGGATGGGACTAAAAATGGGGATTTTTGACCCAAAAATGGGAGCTGAGGGGGTTATTTGGGTCATTATGGGGGTAGGAGTGTCCAAAATTGGGGATTTTTGACCCAAAAGTGGGAGCTGGGGGGGTTATTTGGGTCATTATGAGGGTGGGAGTGACCAAAATTGGGGATTTTTGACCCAGAAGTGGGAGCTGGGGGGGGTTGTTTGGGAAGGATGGGACCAAAAATGGGGCTTTTTGACCCAAAAATGGGAGCTGGGGAGGTTATTTGTGGAGGATGGGACCAAAAATGGGGCTTTTTGACCCAAAAATGGGAGCTGGGGGGGTTATTTGGGTCATAATGGGGGTAGGAGTGTCCAAAATTGGTGATATTTGATCCAAAAGTGGGAGCTGGGGGGGTTATTTGAGTCATAATGGTGGTAAGAGTGCCCAAAATTGGTGATTTTTGACCCAAAAGTGGAAGCTGGGGGGGGTTATTTGGGGAGGACAGGGCCAAAAAATGGGATTTTTGACCCAAAATGGGATCCTAATGGGGGTAGGAGTGCCAAAACTGGTGATTTTTGACCCAAAAATGGGAGCTGGAGGGGTTATTTGGGTCATAATGCGGGTAGGAGTGTCCAAAATTGGGATTTTTGACCCAAAAATGGGAGCTGAGTGGCTTATTTGGGGAGGATGGGGACAAAAATTGGGATTTTCGACCCCAAATTGGGACTTAATGGCAGTGATGTGCCCAAAATTGGTGATTTTTGACAAAAAATGGGAGCTGAGGGGGTTATGTGGGTCATTATGGGGGTAGGAGTGTCCAAAATTGGTGATTTTTGACCCAAAAATGGGAGCTGGGGGGGTTATTTGGGTCATTATGGGGGTAGGAGTGTCCAAAATTGGGGATTTTTGACCCAAAAGTGGGAGCTGGGGGGATTATTTGGGGAGGATGGGGCCAAAAATGGGGATTTTTGACCCAAAAATGGGAGCTGGGGGGGTTATTTGGGTCATTATGGGGGTAGGAGTGTCCAAAATTGGGGATTTTTGACCCAAAAATGGGAGCTGGGGGGTTATTTGTGGAGGATGGGACCAAAAATGGGGCTTTTTGACCCAAAAATGGGAGCTGAGGGGGTTATTTGGGTCATAATGGGGGTAGGAGTGTCCAAAAATGGTGATTTTTGACCCAAAAATGGGAGCTGGGGGGGTTATTTGGGTCATAATGGGGGTAGGAGTGTCCAAAATTGGGGACTTTTGACCCAAAAATGGGAGCTGGGGGGTTATTTGGGGAACGTGGGGCAAAAAATTGGAATTTTTGACCCCAAAATGGATCCTAATGGGGGTGGATGTTCCCCAAATTTGTGATTTTTGACCCAAAAGTGGGAGCTGGGGGGGTTGTTTGGGGAGGAATGGGACTAAAAATGGGGATTTTTGACCCAAAAATGGGAGCTGAGGGGGTTATTTGGGTCATAATGGGGGTAGGAGTGTCCAAAATTGGGGATTTTTGACCCAAAAATGGGAGCTGGGGAGGTTATTTGGGGGGGAATGGGACTAAAAATGGGGATTTTTGACCCAGAAATGGGAGCTGAGGGGGTTATTTGGGTCATAATGGGGGTAGGAGTGTCCAAAATTGGGGATTTTTTACCCAAAAACAGCAGCTGGGGAGGTTATTTGGGGAGGAATGGGACTAAAAATGGGGATTTTTGACCCAAAAATGGGAGCTGGGGGGGTTATGTGGGTCATTATAGGGGTAGGAGTGTCCAAAATTGGGGATTTTTGACCCAAAAATGGGAGCTGAGTGGCTTATTTGGGGAGGATGGGGCCAAAAATTGGGATTTTCGACCCCAAATTGGGACTTAATGGCAGTGATGTGCCCAAAATTGGTGATTTTTGACCCAAAAATTGGAGTTGGGGGGGTTATTTCGGTCATAAAGGGGGTAGGAGTGTCCAAAATTGGTGATTTTTGACCCAAAAATGGGAGCTGGGGAGGTTATTTGGGGGGGAATGGGACTAAAAATGGGGATTTTGACCCAAAAATGGGAGCTGGGGGGCTATTTGGTTCATAATGGGGGTAGGAGTGTCCAAAACTGGTGATTTTTGACCCAAAAATGGGAGCTGGGGGGGTTATTTGGGTCATTATGGGGGTAGGAGTGTCCAAAATTGGGGACTTTTGACCCAAAAACAGCAGCTGGGGGGGTTATTTGGGGAGGAATGGGACTAAAAATGGGGATTTTTGACCCAAAAATGGGAGCTGGGGGGGTTATTTGGGTCATTATGGGGGTAGGAGTGTCCAAAATTGGGGATTTTTGACCCAAAAACGAGAGGATTTGGGGGTTGTTTGGGGCAGATGTGCCCAAAATTGGGGATTTTTGACCCAAAAATGGGAGCTGGGGTGTTATTGGAGGAGGATGGGACTAAAAATGGGGATTTTTGACCCCAAAACTATTTGGATGTGCCCCAAATTGGTGATTTTTAACCCAAAATGGACCCACGTCGGGTTATAGGGGCTGAGTGAGCCAAAATTGGGACTTTTTGCCCCAAAAATGGCCCTAATTGGGTTATTAAGGAGCTAATGGGGGGTAAATGACACCAAAATTGCTATTTTGAGCCCCAAAGTTGGCACTTTTTGGCCCAAAATGGGTCTCGTAGGGTTATTAAGAAACTAACAGGGGTGAAAAACACCAAAATTGAGACTTTTTGATCCAAAAATGGCACTTTTGGCCCCAAAATGGCTCTAATGGGGTTAATTAAGAAGCTAATAGGGATGAAGGACACCAAAATTGTTATTTTGAGCCCCAAAATTGGCATTTTTGGACCCAAAATGGCTCTAATTGGGGTTATTAAGGAGCTAATGCCAGTGAATAACAGAAAAATTGCTATTTTGAGCTCCAAAATTGGCAATTTTTGGTCAAAAAATGGCACTTTTGGACCCAAAATGGCCCTAATAGGATTATTAAGGAGTTAATAAGGGGTGAAAAACACCAAAATTGGCACTTTTTGGCCCTAAAGTGGCACTTTTTCACCCCAAATTGGCATTTTTAGTCCAAAAATGGCCCTAATGGGGTTAATTAAGAAGTTAATGGGGGTGAAAGACACCAAAATTGCTATTTTGAGCCCCAAAAATTGGCACTTTTAGCCCAAAAATGGCCCTAACTGGGTTAATTAAGAAGCTAATGGGGGTGAGCAATACCAAATTTGGCACTTTTTGGCCCTAAAGTGGCACTTTTTGACCCCAAATTGCTATTTTTGGTCCCAAAATGGCCCTAATAGGATTATTAGGGAGTTAATAAGGGTAAATGACACCAAAATTGACATTTTGAGCCCCAAAATTGGGACTTTTGGCCCCAAAATGGCCCTAATGGGGTTATTAAGAAGCTAATGCGGCTGAACAAAACCAAACTTGCCACTTTTGTGTCCCAAATTGGCACTTTTTGACCCCAAATTGGCATTTTTTGGTCCCCAAATGGCCCTAATACGATTATTAAGGAATTAATAGGGCTAAAGGACACCAAAATTGCTATTTGGAGCCCCAAAGTTGGCACTTTTGGCCCCAAATTTGCACTAATAGGGTTATTAAAAAGCTCATGGGGGTGAAAGACACCAAAATTGGCACTTTGGGGTCCAAAAATGGGACTTTTTCACCCAAAATTGGCAGTAATTGGGTTATTAAGAAGCTAAGGGGGGTGAATAACATCAAAATTGGCACTTTTTGATCAAAAATGGCACTTTTGGGCCCCAAAATTGGCACTTTTTGACCCAGAAGGGCTCTAAGTGCATTACTAAGGAATCTAGGGGGGTAAATGACAACAAAGTTGCCATTTCTAACCCCAAAATTGGGACTTTTGGCCCCAAAATGGCCCTAATGGGCTTAATTAAGAAGCTAATGGGGGAGAAGGACACCAAAATTGCTATTTTGAGCCCCAAAATTGGGACTTTGGGGGCCAAAATGGCCCTAATGGGGTTAATTAAGAAGCTAAGAGGAGTGAACAAAACCAAACTTGCCACTTTTGTGTCCCAAATTGGCACTTTTTCACCCCAAATTGGCATTTTTTGGTCCCAAAATGGCCCTAATACGATTATTAAGGAATTAATAGGGCTAAAGGACACCAAAATTGCTATTTGGAGCCCCAAAATTGGCACTTTTGGCCCCAAATTTGCACTAATAGGGTTATTAAAAAGCTCATGGGGGTGAAAGACACCAAAATTGGCACTTTGGGGTCCAAAAATGGGACTTTTTGACCCAAAATTGGCAGTAATTGGGTTATTAAGAAGCTAATAGGAGCGAATAACATCAAAATTGGCACTTTTTGATCAAAAATGGCACTTTTTGGCCCCAAAATTGGCACTTTTTGACCCAGAAGGGCTCTAAGTGCATTACTAACGAATCTAGGGGGGTAAATGACAACAAAGTTGCCATTTCTAACCCCAAAATTGAGACTTTTGGCCCCAAAAATGGCCCTAATGGGGTTATTAAGAAGCTAATGGGGGTGAAGGACACCAAAACTGCCATTTTTAGCCCCCAAATCGTCCCTTTTTGGCCCCAAATTGGCCTTTTTTGGCCCCGAACCGACCCCAGACATTGCCCTAAAACCTTCAATGGCCCCAAACCGTCCCGTTTTGCCCCAAAATCCTCCTTTTTTTGCCCCAAATTCGGTACCTCCGCCCCCGTCAGGAAATGATGAGCCGCTCCCGTGATGGCCAAATAGTTGTCATTGCCGCCGGGAAACTGGGTTAAAAAAACCACAATTTTAGTTAAATTAAAAAAACCCAAACCCCTCCCTATGCGAATGAGCCCAAAACGCCCCAAAAATGCCCCCAAAACGCCCCAAAATCGCCTAAAATCGACCCAAAATCCCTCCTGCCCCTCCCCCTTCCCCCCCCCCCCCCCCCCGGTTTCCTCACAGCCAACGCTCACGCAAACACCCCCTAAAATAACCCCAATCCACCCCAAAACCGCCCAAAAAATAACCGGCCGGTAACAAAAAAGCCCCAAAGCGTTGCCTCGAGCACAAAAAAAAAACAAAAAAAAACCCGAAATCCGCTGAATTTGCCTCAAAATTTCACTCAGAAAAACAGAGCTCACCTCCATGGTTTCGCCGCCCGGCCAGGCCGCGGCCGCCGGGGACCGGAAGTGTTGGCGCGCCTTCACTTTCCTCTCTGTGGTGTCTACTTCCGGTGAGGAACCATAGAGACGACGGGTTGGGTCTTAATGGAGAATAAAGGGATTAAAACAAAATTTGGAGGCGGTGGGATAGAGGAGAGTCCACGGCGGGATCCTAAAAGGGTGGGGAAAGGCAGAAGCGCTGGCAGGTGATAAAAACATAAAAAAGGTGGTGTTGGAGGACTGGGATAGAGCGGCCCGTGGAACCGGAAGTGGGGGTGAAGGGGGAGGAAATGGAGGGCGTAAGGGGAGGAAATGGGGGATGAGGGGAGCGTCCCAAAAATCCGACGGGTTTCTCCGCAAATCTCCTCATCGAGGCCTCCTGAATGTTTTTTTAAGGAGTCCTTCGTCGTTTTCTTCGTGATTTGACCCCAAAACGTCCTTCTGGGATCCTCCAGCTCTACCTTCACAGATTGAGCCAAAATCTCACATTTTGACCCCAAAATCTCCACAAAAATTCCTCTAAAATCTCCTGATGGACTCCTCCATCTTTCTCTTCACGGACTGACCCAAAATCTCAGGAATTTTCCCCAAAATCTCACAGATTTCCACCCAAAAAACATCCTCATGGAGTTCTCCATTTCTCTCCTCCCAGAATGACCCAAAATCTCACAGTTTTACCTCAAAATCTCCAAACGAATTCCTCCAAAATCTCCTCTTGCACTCCTCCATCTTTCTCTTCACAGACTGACCCAAAATCTCACGTTTTTACCTCAAAATCTTCACACAAATTCCTCTAAAATCTCCTGATGGACTCCTCCATCTTTTTCTTCATGGACTGACCCAAAATCTCAGGAATTTTCCCCAAAATCTCACAGATTCCCACCCAAAAAACATCCTCATGGACTCCTCCATCTTTCTCTGCATAGATTGACCCAAAATCTCAAAGTTTTACCCCAAAATCTCCACACAAATTCCTCCAAAATCTCCTCATGGACTCCTCCATCTTTCTCTTCGTGGACTGACCCAAAATCTCAGGAATTTTCCCCAAAATCTCACAGATTCCCACCCAAAAATGCCCTCATGGCGTCCTCCATCTTTCTCCTCGCTTACTAACCTAAAATCTCACAGTTTTACCCCAAAATCTCCACACAAATTCCTATAAAATCTCCTGATGGACTCCTCCATCTTTCTCTTCATGGACTGACCCAAAATCTCAGGATTTTTCCCCCAAATCTCACAGATTTCCACCCAAAAAAACATCCTCATGGCGTCCTCCATCTTTCTCCTCATAGATTGACCCAAAATCTCACATTTTTACCCCAAAATCTCCACGTGAATTGCTCTAAAATCTCCTCAATTGAGTTCTCCATTTGTCCCCTCACAGACTGACCCAAAATCTCACAGTTTTACCCCAAAATCTCCACACAAATTCCTCTAAAATCTCCTGATGGACTTTTCCATTTTTCTCTACGTGGACTGACCGAAAATCTCAGGAATTTTCCCCAAAATCTCACAGATTTCCACCAAAAAAAAACATCCTCATGGAGTCGCCCATCTTTCTCCTCACAGACTGACCCAAAATCTCACATTTTTTACCCCAAAATCTCCACACGAATTCCTCTAAAATCTCCTGATGGACTCCTCCATCTTTCTCTTCATGGACTGACCCAAAATCTCAGGAATTTTCCCCAAAATCTCACAGATTTCCACCCAGAAATGCCCTCATGGAGTCCTCCATCTTTCTCCTCACAGACTGACCCAAAATCTCACATTTTTACCCCAAAATCTCCACGTGAATTGCTCTAAAATCTCCTCAATTGAGTTCTCCATTTGTCCCCCCACAGACTGACCCAAAATCTCAGGAATTTTCCCCAAAATCTCACACATTTCCACCCAAAAAAACATCCTCATGGAGTCTTCTATCTTTCTCCTCACAGACTGACCCAAAATCTCACAGTTTTACCCCAAAATCTCCACACAAATTCCTCCAAAATCTCCTGATGGACTTTTCCATTTTTCTTTTCACGGACTGACCCAAAATCTCAGGAATTTTCCCCAAAATCTCACACATTTCCACCCAAAAAAACATCCTCATGGAGTCTTCTATCTTTCTCCTCACAGATTGACCCAAAATCTCACAGTTTTACCCCAAAATCTCCACACAAATTCCTCCAAAATCTCCTCAGGGACTCCTCCATCTTTCTCCGCATAGATTGACCCAAAATCTCATGTTTTTACCCCAAAATCTCCACATGAATTCCTCCAAAATCTTCTGATGGACTCCTCCATCTTTCTCTTCATGGACTGACCCAAAATCTCCGGAATTTTCCCCAAAATCTCACAGATTTCCACCCAAAAATGCCCTCATGGCGTCCTCCATCTTTCTCCTCGCTTACTAACCCAAAATCTCACAGTTTTACCCCAAAATCTCCACATGAATTCCTCTAAAATCTCCTCATGGAGTTCTCCATTTGCCCTCACACAGATTGACCCAAAATCTCACGTTTTTACCTCAAAATCTTCACACAAATTCCTCTAAAATCTCCTGATGGACTCCTCCATCTTTCTCTTCATGGACTGACCCAAAATCTCAGGAATTTTCCCCAAAATCTCACAGATTCCCACCCAAAAAAACATCCTCATGGAGTTCCCCATCTTTCTCCTTACAGACTGACCCAAAATCTCACATTTTTACCCCAAAATCTCCACACGAATTCCTCCAAAATCTCTTCCTGCACTCCTCTATCTTTCTCCTCACAAATTGACCCTAAATCTCAGGAATTTTCCCCAAAATCTCACAGATTTCCACCCAGAAATGCCCTCATGGCGTCCTCCATCTTTCTCCTCACAGACTGACCCAAAATCTCACATTTTTACCCCGAAATCTCCACGTGAATTGCTCTAAAATCTCCTCAATTGAGTTCTCCATTTGTCCCCTCACAGACTGACCCAAAATCTCACAGTTTTACCCCAAAATCTCCACACAAATTCCTCTAAAATCTCCTGATGGACTTTTCCATTTTTCTCTACGTGGACTGACCCAAAATCTCAGGAATTTTCCCCAAAATCTCACAGACTCCCACCCAAAAATGCCCTCATGGAGTCCTCCATCTTTCTCCTCCCAGACGGACCCAAAATCTCAGGAATTTTCCCCAAAATCTCACACATTTCCACCCAAAAAAACATCCTCATGGAGTCTTCTATCTTTCTTCTCACAGACTGACCCAAAATCTCACAGTTTTACCCCAAAATCTCCACACAAATTCCTCCAAAATCTCCTGATGGACTTTTCCATTTTTCTTTTCACGGACTGACCCAAAATCTCAGGAATTTTCCCCAAAATCTCACAGATTCCCACCCAAAAAAACATCCTCATGGAGTCGCCCATCTTTCTCCTCACAGAGTGACCCAAAATCTCACATTTTTACCCCAAAATCTCCACATGAATTCCTCTAAAATCTCCTCAATTGAGTTCTCCATTTGTCCCCTCACAGACTGACCCAAAATCTCACAGTTTTACCTCAAAATCTCCACACGAATTCCTCCAAAATCTCCTCAGAGACTCCTCCATCTTTTTCTTCATGGACTGACCCAAAATCTCAGGATTTTTCCCCAAAATCTCACAGATTCCCACCCAAAAATGCCCTCATGAAGTCCTCCATCTTTCTCCTCACAGACTGACCCAAAATCTCACATTTTTACCCCAAAATCTCCACGTGAATTGCTCTAAAATCTCCTCAATTGAGTTCTCCATTTGTCCCTTCACAGACTGACCCAAAATCTCACAGTTTTACCCCAAAATCTCCACACGAATTCCTCTAAAATCTCCTCCTGCAATTCTCTATCTTTCTCTTCGTGAACTGACCCAAAATCTCAGGAATTTTCCCCAAAATCTCACACATTTCCACCCAAAAAAACATCCTCATGGAGTCTTCTATCTTTCTCCTCACAGACTGACCCAAAATCTCACAGTTTTACCCCAAAATCTCCACACAAATTCCTCCAAAATCTCCTGATGGACTTTTCCATTTTTCTTTTCACGGACTGACCCAAAATCTCAGGAATTTTCCCCAAAATCTCACAGATTCCCACCCAAAAAAACATCCTTATGGAGTCTTCTATTTTTCTCCTCACAGACTGACCCAAAATCTCACATTTTTACCCCAAAATCTCACAGATTTCCACCCAAAAAACATCCTCATGCAGTCTTCTATTTTTCTCCTCACAGACTGACCCAAAATCTCACATTTTTACCCCCAAATCTCACAGATTTCCACCCAAAAAACATCCTCATGGAGTCCTCCATCTTTTTCCCCAAGGAATGACCCAAAATCTCACATTTTTACCCCAAAATTCCCCTCACAAATCCCTTAAAAAAAGTCAATTTTAGGCATTTTCGGGGGTGCTTCAAAAAATGTTCGTTTCCACTCCAAATCGCCCCCAAAAAATGAAGGTTTTAAGGCCATTTTTGTTCATCAACAAACCTTCAGCTTCAAAATTTGGCACAGATTGGTGAAATCGTGGTTTTTGTCCCCAAAATTTGGTTGTTTCGCCCCAAAATTGCAGAGTTTGGTCGATTTTTGGGTTAAAAAAACGCGTTTTTTTTTTGGGGGGGGGGGGGGGTCTTAAATCTCGTTTTTGGGGCCGGAAAATGAATTTTTGGGGTGGGTTGGAACGGATTTTCTGGGGTGGCAAAAATGATTTTTTGGTGTTTTTTGTCGTTTTTTGGGGTTAGAATGGAGAATTTTGGGTCAAAAAAGGGATTTTTTGGCTTTTTTTGAACGCGAGTGTAAAAACGTGTATTTTTGCGGCACATTTTGGGGCCAAAAGTTAAAATCTGGAGGGATTTCGGAAGAAACTGAGGACGAATGTGGAAATGTTGTGATTTTGCGGGATTTAAAACGTAAAATTTTGGGGAAAAAACCCCAATTTTAGGCACCGCAGCCGTCCCGCTGTGTCACGTGACGCTCCGCGCGCCTTCCTATTGGCCCGAGCCCTGCGCGGGAAAATCGCTGCCTTTCCGCCATTTTGAAAGCGGAAGCGACTCCCTCCGCCGCGCTTCCGGTTTCCGGCGTGGAGCGGAAGGGGCGGGATCAGAGCGGCGATGGCGGCGGCGGTGGAGGAGGAGGAGAGCGCTGAAGCGGCGGCGGACGGGGAAGCGGACGGGGCGGCACTCAGGGAGATGGAGGTGAGCGGGGCCGAGGGGGCGGGGCCTCACGGGGAGGGGGCGGGGCCCGAAGGAGGGGGGCGGGCCCCGTTGGAAAGGGGGCGGGGCTTCGGTTTGCGGCCTGTGAGGGGCGAGGAGGCGTGGTTTAGGAAAGGGGGCGTGGTTTACACCAGAAAGGGGCGTGGCTATGGGGTAGTGGGCGTGGCTTGGGGAATGGGAAGACATACGCGGGGGCGTGGCTAGCGTGGGAAAGTGGGCGTGGCTTGTGGGAAAGGGGGCGGGGCTTCGGGGTGGGGGTGAATGGGGTCAATGGGGGGTGGGGGAGGCAGTGGGGGACATTGGGGGGACAGGAGGTGACAATGGGGGGGTGACAGTAGGGGGTGGCGTTGGGGGGACCATAGGGGTGACAGTGGGGGGCTTTGTGGGGACAATGGGGGGTGGCATTGTGGGGTGACAATTTGGGGGTGACAATGGGGGGGCTTTGGGGTCTGGCATTGGGGGACATTGGGGAGCTTTTGGGGTGACAGTGGGGGACAGTGGGGGGTGACAGTGGGGGACATTGTGGGGTGGCATTGGGGGACCATGGGGGTGGCAGTGGTGGACAATGGGGGGTGGCATTGGGGGGTGACAGTGGGGGTGACAGTGGGGGGGTTTTGGGGGTGGCATTGGGGGACAGGAGGTGACAATGGAGGGGTGACAGTGGGGGGTGGCATTGGGGGGCTTTTGGGGTGAGATGGGGGACAGGAGGTGACAATGGGGGGTGACAGTGGGAGGGTTTTGGGGTGGCATTGGGGGACAGGAGGTGACAGTGGGGGGTGACATTATGGGGTGGCACTGGGGGGTGACAGTGGGGGGGTTTTGGGGGTGGCATTGGGGGGCTTTTGGGGTGACAGGGGTGGACAGGAGGTGACAATGGGGGGGTGACATTGGGGGGTGGCATTGGGGGGCTTTTGGGGTGACATGGGGGGACGGGAGGTGACAGTGGGGGGGTGACATTGGGGGGGTGACAGTGGGGGGCTTTTGGGGTGGCATTGGGGGACAGGAGGTGACAATGGGGGGTGACATTGGGGGGTGACATTGGGGGGCTTTTAGGGTGACATGGGGGGACAGGAGGTGACAATGGGGGGTGACATTGGGGGGTGACATTGGGGGGGCTTTTGGGATGACACTGGGGGGCTTTTGGGGTGACAATGGGGGGGAGGGGGTGACGCTGGGGTCCCTGAGGTGACAGCACACGGTGGCCTATAGGAGATGGTGGCAGAGCTGTACCGCTTCCGGGACGCGGCACGGCACGGCGACGATGGCGGCCATGATGGTGATGATGGCGGCCATGATAGTGATGGCGGCCATGATGATGGAGGCGGCCATGATGGTGGTGGCCATGATGGTGGCGGCCATGATGGTGGCGGCCATGATGACGATGATGATGATGGTGATGGCGGTGGCGAGGATGGTGAGCACAAAGATGGGGATGGAAGGAAGGGGACGGCGGAGGCGGCGGCGGCGCTGGAGGAGGAGGTGGAGCGGATCGTGCAGCGCATGGAGGGCATCCGAGGTGAGACATGGAGACCCATAGAGACCCATAGAGACCCATAGGGACTATGGAGACCCATAGGGACCCATAGGAACCCATAGAGCCCCATAGGGATGCATAGAGACCCATAGGGACTAATAGAGACCCATAGAGCTCCATAGGGACTATGGAGACCCATAGGGACCCATAGGGACCCAAAGAGCCCCATAGGGACCCATAGAGCCCCATAGGGACTATGGAGACCCATAGGGACCCATAGGGACCCATAGAGCCCCATAGGGATGCATAGAGACCCATAGAGCTCCATAGAGACCCATAGGGACTATGGAGACCCATAGAGCCCCATAGGGACTATGGAGACCCATAGAGGCCCATAGGGACCATGGAGACCTATAGAGACACATAGAGCCCCATAGGAACCATGGAAACCCATAGAGACCCATAGAGACCCATAGAGCTCCATAGGGACCATGGAGACCTATAGAGCCCCATAGAGCCCCATAGGGATGCATAGAGACCCATAGAGACCCATAGAGACTATGGAGACCCATAGGGACCCATAGGGACCCATAGAGCCCCATAGGGATGCATAGAGACCCATAGAGCCCCATAGAGCCCCATAGGGACTATGGAGACCCATAGGGACCCATAGGGACCCATAGGGACCCATAGGGATGCATAGAGACCCATAAGGACTAATAGAGACCCGTAGAGCCCCATAGGGACTATGGAGACCCATAGGGACCCATAGGGACCCAAAGAGCCCCATAGGGACCCATAGAGCCCCATAGGGACTATGGAGACCCATAGGGACCCAAAGAGCCCCATAGGGACCCATAGAGCCCCATAGGGACTAATAGAGACCCATAGAGCCCCATAGGGACTATGGAGACCCATAGGGACCCATAGGGACCCATAGAGCCCCATAGGGATGCATAGAGACCCATAGAGCCCCATAGAGACCCATAGGGACTATGGAGACCCATAGGGACTAATGGAGACCTATAGAGCCCCATAGAAACTATGGAGAGCCATAGAGCCCCATAGGGACCCATAGAGCCCCATAGGGACCCATAGGAAGCATGGAGATCCATAGAGCCCCATAGGGATCCATAGTGCCCCATAGGGACCATGGAGACCTATAGAGACCCATAGAGCCCCATAGAGCCCCATAGGGACCCTTAGAGACTCATAGAGCCCCATAGGGATCCATAGGGACCCATAGAGACCCATAGAGCCCCATAGGGACCATGGAGACCCATAGAGACCCATAGAGACCCATAGAGCCCCATAGGGATGCATAGAGCCCCATAGAGCCCCATAGAGCCCCATAGGGACCCATAGAGACTCATAGAGCCCCATAGGGATCCATAGGGACCCATAGAGACCCATAGAGCCCCATAGGGACCATGGAGACCTATAGAGACCCATAGGGATGCATAGAGACCCATAGGGACCCATAGAGCCCCATAGGAACAATGGAAACCCATAGAGCCCCATAGAGCCCCATAGAGCCCCATAGGGACCATGGAAACCCATAGAGACCCATAGAGCCCCATAGCGCCCCATAGCGCCCCATAGGGACCCATAGAGACTCATAGAGAGCCCCATAGGGATCCATAGCGACCCATAGAGCCCCATAGGGATCATGGAGACCTATAGAGACCCATAGAGACCCATAGAGCCCCATAGGGACCCTTAGAGACTCATAGAGCCCCATAGGGATCCATAGCGACCCATAGAGCCCCATAGGGATCATGGAGACCTATAGAGACCCATAGAGACCCATAGCGCCCCATAGGGATGCATAGAGCCCCATAGAGCCCCATAGGAACAATGGAGACCCATAGAGACCCATAGAGCCCCATAGGAACAATGGAGACCCATAGAGACCCATAGAGCCCCATAGAGGCTTATAGAGACCCCACGGAGCCCCATAGAGACCCCATAGAGACCCATAGAGGCCTTTAGAGACCCCGTAGAGCCCTATAGGGCCTCATAGAAGCCTATAGAGACCCCACAGAGCCCCATAGAGACCCATAGAGATCCCATAGAGCCCCATGGAGACCCCATAGAGACCCCATAGAGCCCCACGGGGCCCCATAGGGACCCCATAGGGACCCCACAGAGCCCCATAGAGGCCTATAGAGACCCCACAGAGCCCCATAGAGACCTGAAGAGACCCCATAGAGCCCCATAGAGACCCCATAGAGCCCCATAGAGTGCCATAGAGCCCCATAGAGACCCCATAGAGCCCCATAGAGCCATATAGAAACCCCATAGAGACCCATAGAAGCTTATAGAGACCCCACAGAGCCCCATAGAGTTCTAAAGAGACCCCATAGAGCCCCATAGAGCCCCACAGAGACCTGAAGAGACCCCATAGAGCCCCATAGAGCCCCATAGAGGCCTATAGAGACCCCATAGAGACCCCATAGAGACCCCGTAGTGCCACAGAGCCCCATAGAACCCCACAGAAACCCCACAGATCCCCCCCCTAACCATAGGGATCCTATAGAGACTCATAGGGACCCATAGGGATTCCACAGAGACCCAGGGAGACCCATAAGAACCCATAGGGACCCCATAGAGACCCCCAGAGCCCCACAGAAGCCTATAGAGATCCCATAGAGCCCCACAGAAACCCCATAGAGACCCCCAGAGCCCCATAGAGGCCTCTAATGATCCCATAGAGCCCCATAGAGACCTATAAAGACCCCATAGAGCCCCACGGGGCCACATAGAGTCCTGTAGAGACCCCACAGAGCCCCATAGAGACCCCATAGAGACCCATAGAGGCTTATAGAGACCCCATAGAGCCCCATAGAGGTATATAGAGACCCCATAGAGCCCCACAGGGCCCCATAGAGGCCTATAGAGACCTGAAGAGACCCCATAGAGCCCCATAGAGACCCCATAGAGACCCATCGGGGCTTATAGAGACCCCATAGAGCCCCATAGAGGTATATAGAGACCCCATAGAGCCACACAGAACCCCATGGAGACCCCATAGAGCGCCATAGAGACCCCATAGAGCCCCATAGAGGCCTATAGAGACCCTGCAGAGCCCCATAGAGACCCCATAGAGCCATATAGAAACCCCATAGAGACCCATAGAAGCTTATAGAGACCCCACAGAGCCCCATAGAGTTCTAAAGAGACCCCATAGAGCCCCATAGAGACCCCATAGGGACCCCACAGAGCCCCATAGAGGCCTATAGAGACTCCACAGAGCCCCATAGAGACCTGAAGAGACCCCATAGAGCCCCATAGAGACCCCACAGAGCCCCATAGAGTTCTAAAGAGACCCCATAGAGCTCCATAGAGCCCCATAGAGACCTGAAGAGACCCCATAGAGCCCCATAGAGACCTATAGAGACCCCATAGAGACCCCATAGAGACCCTGTAGTGCCACAGAGCCCCATAGAACCCCACAGAAACCCCACAGATCCCCCCCCTAACCACCCCCCTTGCCCCACAGTGTCCCCGCAGGCTTTGCCCCGTGCCCTATATCTACGGGGTCGGGCACTGCTGGCCACCCCATTGGGTTCTGTGCGAGCCGAAGCCCTATTGGGACGAGCCCTAAAACTGGAACCTGGCTTGAGGGTGGGTACCTGGGACCCATAGAGACCCATAGGGACCCATAGGGACCCATAGGGACCCATAGGGACCCATAGAGACCCCCAGAGCCCCACAGAAGCCTATAGAGATCCCGTAGAGTCCCGTAGAAACCCCATAGAGACCCCCAGAGCCCCATAGAGGCCTCTAAGGATCCCATAGAGCCCCATAGAGAGCTATAAAGACCCCATAGAGCCCCACGGGGCCCCATAGAGGCCTATAGAGACCCCACAGAGCCCCATAGAGACCCCATAGAGACCCATAGAGGCTTATAGAGACCCCATAGAACCCCATAGAGGTATATAGAGACCCTATAGAGCCCCACAGGGCCCCATAGAGGCCTATAGAGACCTGAAGAGACCCCACAGAGCCCCATAGAGACCCCATAGAGCCCCATAGGGCCCCATAGAGGCCTATAGAGACCCCATAGAGACCCATAGGGGCTTATAGAGACCCCATAGAACCCCATAGAGGTATATAGAGACCCTATAGAGCCCCACAGGGCCCCATAGAGGCCTATAGAGACCTGAAGAGACCCCATAGAGCCCCATAGAGACCCCATAGAGCCCCATAGGGCCCCATAGAGGCCTATAGAGACCCCATAGAGCCACACAGAACCCCATAGAGACCCCATAGAGCCCCATAGAGACCCCATAGAGCCCCATAGAGGCCTATAGAGACTGCATAGAGCCCCATAGAGACCCCATAGGTACCCCATAGAGGCCTATAGAGACCCCATAGAGCCCCACAGGGCCCCATAGAGGCCTATAGAGACCCCATAGAGCCCCACGGGACCCCATAGGGACCCCATAGGGACCCCACAGAGCCCCATAGAGGCCTAAAGAGACTGCATAGAGCCCCATAGAGACCCCATAGAGCCCCATAGAGGCCTATAGACACCTCATAGGGACCCCACAGAGCCCCATAGAGGTCTAAAGAGACCCCATAGAGCCCCATAGGGCCCCATAGGGACCCCATAGGGACCCCATAGGGACCCCACAGAGCCCCATAGAGGCCTAAAGAGACCCCATGGAGCCCCGTAGAGACCCCATAGAGCCCCATAGAGTCCTATAGAGACCCCGTAGAGCCCCATAGAGGCTTATAGACACCCCATAGAGCTCCACAGGGCCCCATAGAGACCTATAGAGACCCCATAGAGCCCCACAGGGCCCCATAGAGGCCTATAGAGACCCCATAGAGACCCCATAGAGACCCCGTAGTGCCACAGAGCCCCATAGAACCCCACAGAAACCCCACAGATCCCCCCCCTAACCACCCCCCTTGCCCCACAGTGTCCCCGCAGGCTTTGCCCCGTGCCCTATATCTACGGGGTCGGGCACTGCTGGCCACCCCATTGGGTTCTGTGCGAGCCGAAGCCCTATTGGGACGAGCCCTAAAACTGGAACCTGGCTTGAGGGTGGGTACCTGGGACCCATAGGGACCCCATAGGGACCCCATAGAGACCCATAGGGACCCATAGGGACCCCATAGAGACCCCCAGAGCCCCACAGAAGCCCATAGAGATCCCATAGAGCCCCATAGAAACCCCATAGAGACCCCCAGAGCCCCATAGAGACCCCATAAAGACCTATAGAGGCTTATAGAGACCCCATAGAACCCCATAGAGGTATATAGAGACCCTATAGAGCCCCACAGGGCCCCATAGAGGCCTATAGAGACCTGAAGAGACCCCATAGAGCCCCATAGAGACCCCATAGAGACCCATCGGGGCTTATAGAGACCCCATAGAGCCCCATAGAGGTATATAGAGACCCCATAGAGCCACACAGAACCCCATGGAGACCCCATAGAGCGCCATAGAGACCCCATAGAGCCCCATAGAGGCCTATAGAGACCCTGCAGAGCCCCATAGAGACCCCATAGAGCCATATAGAAACCCCATAGAGACCCATAGAAGCTTATAGAGACCCCACAGAGCCCCATAGAGTTCTAAAGAGACCCCATAGAGCCCCATAGAGCCCCACAGAGACCTGAAGAGACCCCATAGAGCCCCATAGAGCCCCATAGAGGCCTATAGAGACCCCATAGAGACCCCATAGAGACCCCGTAGAGCCACAGAGCCCCATAGAACCCCACAGAAACCCCACAGATCCCCCCCCCTAACCACCCCCCTTGCCCCACAGTGTCCCCGCAGGCTTTGCCCCGTGCCCTATATCTACGGGGTCGGGCACTGCTGGCCACCCCATTGGGTTCTGTGCGAGCCGAAGCCCTATTGGGACGAGCCCTAAAACTGGAACCTGGCTTGAGCGCCGCCTGGACCTTATTGGGAGAGACCTTATGGGGTCGGGGGGACCTGGATGGGGCCAAAGCCTGCTTCCGTGGGGCACTGCAGCACGTGAGTGTGCTCCTATGGGGTTTGATGGGGTCTCTGTGGGGTTTGATGGGGACTCTGTGGGGTTGCGGGTTCCCTATGGGGCTCTGTGGGGTTTTATGGGGTCTATGGGGTTTTGTGGGGTCTTAGGGGGGCTCTACGGGGCACAGCGGGGTCTCTGGGGGTTTTATGGGGTCTGTGGGGTTGTGGGTTCTCTGTGGGGTTCTATGGGGTCTCTGTGGGGTTGGGGGTCCCTGTGGGTCTCTATGGGGCTCTGTGGGGTCTTATGGGGGCTCTACGAGGCACTGTGGGGTCTCTGGGGTTTTATGGGGTGTCTGAGGGGTCTTAAGGGGCTCTGTGGGATTCTGTGGGGTCTTATGGGGCTCTACGGGGCACAGCGGGGTCTCTGGGGGTTGTATGGGGTCTGTGGGGTTTTATGGGTTCTCTGTGGGGTTCTGTGGGGTCTTTATGGGGCTCTAGAGGGCAAAGTGGGGTCTCTGTAGGGTTGCGGGTTCCCTATGGGGCTCTGTGGGGTTTTATGGGGTCTATGGGGTTTTGTGGGGTCTTAGGGGGCTCTACGGGGCACAGCGGGGTCTCTGGGGGTTGTATGGGGTCTGTGGGGTTTTATGGGGTCTCTGTGGAGTTCTGTGGGGGTCTATGGGGTTTTGTGGGGTCTTATGGGGGCTCTACGGGGCACGGCAGGGTCTCTGTGGGGTTTTATGGGGTCTCTGTGGGGTTGTGGGTTCTCTGTGGGGTTCTTTCGGGTCTTATGGGGCTCTACGGGGCACAGTGGGATCTCTGTGGGGTTTTAGGGGGTCTCTGTGGGGTTGTGGGTCCCTATGGGTCTCTGTGGGGTTCTGTGGGGTCTTATGGGTCTCTGTGAGGCACAGTGGGGTCTCTGGGGGTTTTATGGGGTCTGTAGGGTTTTATGGGGTCTCTGTGGGGTTGTGGGTCCCCTATGGGGTTCTGTGAGGTTTTGTGGGGTCTTATGGGGGCTCTACGATGCACAGTGGGGTCTCTGTGGGGTTGCGGGTTCCCGATGGGGCTCTGTGGGGTTTTATGGGGTCTATGGGGTTTTGTGGGGTCTTAGGGGTCTCTACGGGGCACAGCGGGGTCTCTGGGAGTTTTATGGGGTCTGTGGGGTTTTATGGGTTCTCTGTGGGGTTCTGTGGGGTCTTTATGGGGCTCTAGAGGGCAAAGTGGGGTCTCTGTGGGGTTTTATGGGGTCTGTGGGGTTTTATGGGGTCTCTGTGGGGTTCTGTGGGGGTCTATGGGGTTTTGTGGGGTCTTAGCGGGCTCTACGGGGCACAGCGGGGTCTCTGGGGGTTTTATGGGGTCTGTGGGGTTTTATGGGTTCTCTGTGGGGTTCTGTGGGGTCTTTATGGGGCTCTAGAGGGCAAAGTGGGGTCTCTGTGGGGTTTTATGGGGTCTGTGGGGTTTTATGGGGTCTCTGTGGGGTTCTGTGGGGGTCTGTGGGGTTTTGTGGGGTCTTATGGGGTTTCTGTGAGGCACAGTGGGGTCTGTGGGGTGTTATGGGGTCTCTGTGGGGTTGTGGGTCTCTGTGGGGTTTTGTGGTGTCTTATGGGGCTCTACGGGGCACAGCAGGGTCTCTGTGGGGTTTTATGGGGTCTGTGGGGTTTTATGGGGTCTCTGTGGGGTTGTGGGTCTCTATGGGGCTCTGGGGTTCTGTGGGGTCTTATGGGGCTCTATGGGGCACAGCGGGGTCTTTGTGGGGTTTTATGGGGTCTCTGTGGGACACAGCGGGGTCTCTGGGGGTTGTATGGGGTCTGTGGGGTTTTATGGGTTCTCTGTGGGGTTCTGTGGGGTCTTTATGGGGCTCTAGAGGGCAAAGTGGGGTCTCTGTGGGGTTTTATGGGGTCTGTGGGGTTTTATGGGGTCTCTATGGGGTTCTTTGGGGGTCTGTGGAGTTTTGTGGGGTCTTAGGGGGCTCTACGGGGCACAGCGGGGTCTCTGGGGGTTTTATGGGGTCTGTGGGGTTTTATGGGTTCTCTGTGGGGTTCTTTGGGGTCTTACGGGGCTCTACGGGGCACAGTGGGATCTCTGTGGGGTTTTAGGGGGTCTCTGTGGGGTTGTGGGTCTCTATGGGGCTCTGTGGGGTCTTATGGGGTCTGTGGGGTTTTATGGGTTCTCTGTGGGGTTCTGTGGGGTCTTATGGGGCTCTACAAGGCACAGCAGGGTCTCTGTGGGGTTTTATGGGCTCTGTGGGGTCTTACGGGGGCTCTACGAGGCACAGCGGGGTCTTTGTGGGATTTTATGGGGTCTGTGGGGTCTTATGGGGTCTCTGTGGGGTTGTGGGTCCCTACGGGTCTCTGCGGGGTTTTGTGGGGTCTTAGGGGTCTCTGTGGGGCACAGCGGGGTCTGTGGGTGTTGTATGGGGTCTGTGGGGTTTTATGGGTTCTCTGTGGGGTTCTGTGGGGTCTTTATGGGGCTCTACGGGGCAAAATGGGGTCTCTGTAGGGTTGCGGCTTCCCTATGGGGCTCTGTGGGGTTTTATGGGGTCTATGGGGTTTTGTGGGGTCTTATGGGGCTCTACGGGGCACAGCGGGGTCTCTGGGGGTTGTATGGGGTCTGTGGGGTTTTATGGGTTCTCTGTGGGGTTCTGTGGGGTCTTTATGGGGCTCTAGAGGGCAAAATGGGGTCTCTGTGGGGTTGCGGGTTCCCTATGGGGCTCTGTGGGGTTTTATGGGGTCTATGGGGTTTTGTGGGGTCTTATGGGGCTCTACGGGGCACAGCGGGGTCTCTGGGGGTTTTATGGGGTCTGTGGGGTTTTATGGGGTCTCTATGGGGTTCTTGAGGGGTCTGTGGAGTTTTGTGGGGTCTTAGGGGGCTCTACGGGGCACGGCAGGGTCTCTGTGGGGTTTTATGGGGTATCTTTGGGGTTGTGGGTCTCTATGGGGCTCTGTGGGGTCTTATGGGGTGTGTGGGGTTTTATGGGTTCTCTGTGGGGTTCTGTGGGGTCTCATGGGGCTCTACAAGGCACAGCAGGGTCTCTGTGGGGTTTTATGGGCTCTGTGGGGTCTTATGGGGGCTCTACGATGCACAGCGGGGTCTTTGTGGGATTTTATGGGGTCTGTGGGGTCTTATGGGGTCTCTGTGGGGTTGTGGGTCCCTATGGGTCTCTGCGGGGTTTTGTGGGGTCTTAGGGGGCTCTACGGGGCACAGCGGGGTCTCTGGGGGTTGTATGGGGTCTGTGGGGTTTTATGGGTTCTCTGTGGGGTTCTGTGGGGTCTTTATGGTGCTCTAGAGGGCAAAGTGGGGTCTCTGTAGGGTTGCGGGTTCCCTATGGGGCTCTGTGGGGTTTTATGGGGTCTATGGGGTTTTGTGGGGTCTTAGGGGGCTCTACGGGGCACAGCGGGGTCTCTGGGGGTTGTATGGGGTCTGTGGGGTTTTATGGGTTCTCTGTGGGGTTCTGTGGGGTCTTTATGGGGCTCTAGAGGGCAAAGTGGGGTCTCTGTGGGGTTGCGGCTTCCCTATGGGGCTCTGTGGGGTTTTATGGGGTCTATGGGGTTTTGTGGGGTCTTATGGGGCTCTACGGGGCACAGCGGGGTCTCTGGGGGTTTTATGGGGTCTATGGGGTTTTATGGGGTCTCTATGGGGTTCTTTGGGGGCCTGTGGAGTTTTGTGGGGTCTTAGGGGGCTCTACGGGGCACAGCGGGGTCTCTGGGGGTTGTATGGGGTCTGTGGGGTTTTATGGGTTCTCTGTGGGGTTCTGTGGGGTCTTTATGGGGCTCTAGAGGGCAAAGTGGGGTCTCTGTGGGGTTGCGGGTTCCCTGTGGGTCTCTATGGGTCCCTATGGCTCTTTATGGGATTCCTATGGGTCCCTATGGCTCCCTATGGGTCCCTGTGGCTCCCTATGTGTCCCTGTGGCTCCCTGTGGGTCTCTATGGGTCCCTGTGGCTCCTTATGGCTCTTTATGGGATTCCTATGGCTCCCTATGGCTCCCTATGGGTCTGTATGGCTTCCTATGGGTCCCTATGGGTCTCTATGGGTCCCTATGGGTCTCTATGGGTCCCTATGGCTCTTTATGGGATTCCTATGGGTCCCTGTGGCTCCCTATGGGTCCCTGTGGGTCTCTATGGCTCCCTATGTGTCCCTGTGGCTCCCTATGGGTCTCTATGGGTCCCTGTGGCTCCTTATGGCTCTTTATGGGATTCCTATGGCTCCCTATGGGTCTGTATGGCTTCCTATGGGTCCCTATGGGTCTCTATGGGTCCCTATGGGTCTCTATGGGTCCCTATGGCTCTTTATGGGATTCCTATGGGTCCCTGTGGGTCTCTATGGCTCCCTATGTGTCCCTGTGGCTCCCTATGGGTCTCTATGGGTCCCTGTGGCTCCTTATGGCTCTTTATGGGATTCCTATGGCTCCCTGTGGCTCCCTATGGCTCCCTATGGGTCTGTATGGCTTCCTATGGGTCCCTATGGGTCTCTATGGGTCCCTGTGGGTCTCTATGTGTCCCTATGGCTCTTTATGGGATTCCTATGGGTCCCTATGGGTCCCTATGGGTCCCTGTGGCTCCCTATGGGTCCCTGTGGGTCCCTATGGGTCCCTATGGGTCCCTGTGGCTCCCTATGGGTCTCTATGGGTCCCTGTGGCTCCTTATGGCTCTTTATGGGATTCCTATGGCTCCCTGTGGCTCCCTGTGGCTCCCTATGGGTCTGTATTGCTCCCTATGGGTCTGTATGGCTTCCTATGGGTCTCTGTGGGTCCCTATGGGTCTCTGTGGGTCCCTATGGGTCTCTATGGCTCCCTATGGGTCCCTGTGGCTCCCTATGGGTCTCTATGGGTCCCTGTGGCTCCTTATGGCTCTTTATGGGATTCCTATGGCTCCCTATGGGTCTGTATGGCTTCCTATGGGTCCCTATGGGTCTCTATGGGTCCCTGTGGGTCTCTATGGGTCCCTATGGCTCTTTATGGGATTCCTATGGGTCCCTATGGGTCCCTATGGGTCCCTGTGGCTCCCTATGGGTCCCTGTGGGTCCCTATGGGTCTCTATGGGTCTCTATGGGTCCCTATGGGTCCCTATGGGTCCCTGTGGTTCCTTATGGCTCTTTATAGGATTTCTATGGGGTCTATGGGTCCCTATGGGTTTCTTTGGTTCCCTATTTGTCTCTGTGTGTCCCTATGTGTCCCTCTGGGTCCCTATGGGTCCCTATGTGTCCCTATGGGGTCCCTATGTGTCCCTATGGCTCCCTATGTGTCCCTATGGGTCCCTATGGGTCCCTGTGGCTCCTTATGGCTCTTTATGGGATTCCTATGGCTCCCTATGGCTCCCTATGGGTCTGTATGGCTTCCTATGGGTTCCTATGGGTCTCTATGGGTCCCTGTGGGTCTCTATGGGTCCCTATGGCTCTTTATGGGATTCCTATGGGTCCCTATGGGTCCCTATGGGTCCCTGTGGCTCCCTATGGGTCCCTGTGGGTCTCTATGGGTCCCTGTGGGTCTCTATGGCTCCCTATGGGTCCCTGTGGCTCCCTATGGGTCTCTATGGGTCCCTGTGGCTCCTTATGGCTCTTTATGGGATTTCTATGGGTCTCTATGGGTCTCTATGGGTCCCTATGGGGTCCCTATGGGTCCCTAGGGTCCCAATGGTTCCTTATGGCTCCCTATGGGTTCCTATGGGTTCCTATGGTTCTTTATGGGATTCCTATGGGTCCCTATGGGTCCCTATGGGTCCCTGTGGCTCCCTATGGGGTCCCTATGGGTCCCTGTGGGTCTCTATGGGTCCCTATGGCTCTTTATGGGATTCCTATGGGTCCCTATGGGTCTCTATGGGGTCCCTGTGGCTCCTTATGGCTCTTTATGGGATTCCTATGGCTCCCTATGGCTCCCTGTGTCTCCCTATGGCTCCCTATGGGTCTGTATGGCTTCCTATGGGTCTCTGTGGGTCCCTATGGGTCCCTATGGGTCTCTATGCACCCCTATGGGTCTCTATGCGTCCCTATGGGTCTCTGTGGGTCCCTATGGGTCCCTATGGCTCCCTATGGCTCCCTATGGCTCCCTATGTGTCTCCATGTGTCCCTATGTGTCCCTATGGCTCCCTATGGGATCCCTACAGCTCCCTATGGGGTTTTTTCCCCCCCACTTGTAGGGCGAGGACGCCGAGGCTCGCCGGCTGCTCTCCATGGCGCTGCGGCAAAGCGACGGCGCGGCGGCGCTGCGGGAGAGCCTGCGGCACGCCGAGGCTGCCGTCAGGTGCCAGCCCAGCGACGGCAGGAACTGGTGTACGTGGGGCTCTGTGGGGTCTCTATGGGGCTCTATGGGGTCTTTATGGGGCTCTATGGGGCTCTGTGGGGTCTTTATGGGGCTCTATGGGGCTTTGTGGGGGCTCTGTGGGGCTCTGTGGGGTCTTTATGGGGCTCTATGGGGTCTCCATGCCCCACGCCGAGGCTGCCGTCAGGTGCCAGCCCAGCGACGGCAGGAACTGGTGTACGTGGGGCTCTGTGGGGTCTCTATGGGGCTCTATGGGGCTCTATGGGGTCTTTATGGGGCTCTATGGGGCTCTATGGGGTCTCTGTGGGGCTCTATGGGTCTCTATGGGGTCTTTATGGGGCTGTATGGGGCTCTATGGGGTCTTTATGGGGCTGTATGGGGCACATTGGGTCTCTATGGGGCTCTTTGGGGTCTCTATGGGGTCTCTATGGGGCTCTATGGGGCACTATGTGGTCTTTATGGGGCTCTGTGGGGCTCTGTGGGGCTCTGTGGGGCTCTGTGGGGCTCTATGGGGTCTTTATGGGGCTCTATGGGGTCTTTATGGGGCTCTATGGGGCTTTGTGGGGCTCTTTGGGGTCTCTATGGGACTCTATGGGGCTCTGTGGGGCTCTTTGGGGTCTCTATGGGGCTCTGTGGGGTTCTGTGGGGCTCTATGGGGCTCTATGGGGTCTCTATGGGGCTCTTTGGGGTCTCTATGGGTCTCTGTGGGTCTCTATGGGGTTCTTTGGGGTCTCTATGGGGCTTTTTGGGGACTCTATGGGGTCCTTATGGGGCTCTATGGGGCTCTATGGGGTCTCTGTGGGTCTCTATGGGGCTCTATGGGGTCTTTATGGGGCTGTATGGGGCTCTGTGGGGCTCTGTGGGGTCTCTGTGGGGCTCTATGGGGTCTTTATGGGGCTCTATGGGGCTTTGTGGGGGCTCTGTGGGTCTCTGTGGGGTCTTTATGGGGCTCTATGGGGTCTCTATGGGGCACACTGGGTCTCTATGGGGCTCTATGGGATCCTTATGGGGCTCTGTGGGGCACATTGGGTCTTTATGGGGCTCTGTGGGGTCTCCATGCCCCACGCCGAGGCTGCCGTCAGGTGCCAGCCCAGCGACGGCAGGAACTGGTGTACGTGGGGCTCTGTGGGGTCTTCATGGGGCTCTATGGGGCTCTATGGGGTCTCTGTGGGTCTCTATGGGTCTCTATGGGGTCTCTATGGGGTCTTTATGGGGCTCTATGGGGCTCGATGGGGTCTTTATGGGGCTTTATGGGGTCTTTATGGGGCTTTATGGGGCACAATGGGGTCTCTATGGGGCTCTGGGGGGCTCTTTGGGGTCTCTGTGGGGTCTTTATGGGGCTCTATGGGGCTCTGTGGGGCTCTGTGGGGTCTTTATGGGGCTCTATGAGGCACATTGTGTCTCTATGGGGCTCTATGGGGTCTTTATGGGGCTCTATGGGGCTCTGAGGGGCTCTATGGGTCTCTATGGGGTCTCTATGGGGCTCTATGGGGTCTTTATGGGGCTCTATGGGGCTCTATGGGTCTTTATGGGGCTCTGTGGGGTCTTTATGGGGCTCTATGGGGCTTTGTGGGGCTCTTTGGGGTCTCTATGGGACTCTATGGGGCTCTGTGGGGCTCTGTGGGGTCTTTATGGGGCTCTATGGGGCTCTGTGGGGCTCTATGGGGTCTTTATGGAGCTCTATGAGGCACATTGTGTCTCTATGGGGCTCTGTGGGGTCTCTGTGGGGCTCTATGGGGTCTTTATGGGGCTCTGTGGGGTCTCTATGGGGTCTTTATGGGGCTCTATGGGGCTCTATGGGGCTCTGTGGGGTCTTTATGGGGCTCTATGGGGCTTTGTGGGGGCTCTGTGGGGCTCTATGGGGTCTTTATGGGGCTCTATGGGGCTCTGTGGGGCTCTATGGGGTCTCTATGGGGCTCTATGGGGTCTTTATGGGGCTCTATGGGGTCTCCATGCCCCACGCCGAGGCTGCCGTCAGGTGCCAGCCCAGCGACGGCAGGAACTGGTGTACGTGGGGCTCTGTGGGGTCTCTATGGGGTCTTTATGGGGCACATTGGTCTCTATGGGGTCTCTATGGGGTCTTTATGGGGCTGTATGGGGCTCTATGGGGTCTTTATGGGGCTCTATGGGGCACATTGGGTCTCTATGGGGCTCTTTGGGGTCTCTATGGGGTCTTTATGGGGCTCTATGGGGCTCTATGGGGTCTCTGTGGGGCTCTATGGGTCTCTATGGGGTCTTTATGGGGCTGTATGGGGCTCTATGGGGTCTTTATGGGGCTCTATGGGGCACATTGGGTCTCTATGGGGCTCTATGGGGTCTTTATGGGGCTGTATGGGGCTCTGTGGGGTCTCTATGGGGCTCTATGGGGTCTTTATGGGGCTCTATGGGGCTTTGTGGGGGCTCTGTGGGTCTCTGTGGGGTCTTTATGGGGCTCTATGGGGTCTCTATGGGGCACACTGGGTCTCTATGGGGCTCTATGGGGTCTCCATGCCCCACGCCGAGGCTGCCGTCAGGTGCCAGCCCAGCGACGGCAGGAACTGGTGTACGTGGGGCTCTGTGGGGTCTCTATGGGGTCTTTATGGGGCTCTATGGGGCTTTGTGGGGCTCTTTGGGGTCTCTATGGGACTCTATGGGGCTCTGTGGGGCTCTTTGGGGTCTCTATGGGGCTCTGTGGGGTCTCTGTGGGTCTCTATGGGGTCTTTATGGGGCTGTATGGGGCTCTATGGGGTCTTTATGGGGCTCTATGGGGCACATTGGTCTCTATGGGGTCTCTATGGGGTCTTTATGGAGCTGTATGGGGCTCTATGGGGTCTTTATGGGGCTCTATGGGGCACATTGGGTCTCTATGGGGCTCTATGGGGTCTCTATGGGGCTCTATGGGGTCTCCATGCCCCACGCCGAGGCTGCCGTCAGGTGCCAGCCCAGCGACGGCAGGAACTGGTGTACGTGGGGCTCTGTGGGGTCTCTGTGGGGCTCTATGGGGTCTTTATGGGGCTCTATGGGGTCTCTGTGGGTCTCTATGGGGCTCTATGGGGTCTTTATGGGGCTGTATGGGGCTCTATGGGGTCTTTATGGGGCTCTGTTGGGCACATTGGGTCTCTATGGGGCTCTATGGGGTCTTTATGGGGCTGTATGGGGCTCTATGGGGTCTTTATGGGGCTCTGTTGGGCACATTGGGTCTCTATGGGGCTCTGTGGGGTCTCTATGGGGTCTTTATGGAGCTCTGTGGGGCTCTGTGGGGCTCTATGGGGTCTTTATGGGTCTCTATGGGGCTCTGTGGTGTCTCTATGGGGCTCTATGGGGTCTTTATGGGGCTCTATGGGGCACATTGGGTCTCTATGGGGTCTTTATGGGGCTCTATGGGGCACTATGGGTTCTTTATGGGGCTCTGTGGGTCTCTATGGGGTCTTTATGGGGCTCTATGGGGGCACTATGGGGTTTCTATGGGGCTCTGTGGAGCACTCTGTGGGGTCTCTATGGGGTCTTTATGGGACTTTATGGGGTCTTTATGGGGCGTTGTGGGTCTCTATGGGGTCTCTATGGGGTGCTCATGGGGCTTTATAGGGCTCTGTGGGGTCTTTATGGGGCTCTATGGGGCACTACGGGGTCTTTATGGGGCTCTGTGGGGCTCTATGGGGTTTTTATGGGGCTCTATGGAGTCTCTGTGGGGTCTTTATGGCGCTCTATGGGGTCTTTATGGGACTCTATGGGGCTCTATGGGGCACTATCGGGTCTTTATGGGGCTCTATGGGGTCTTTATGGGGCTCTATGGGGCTTTATGGGGTCTTTATGGGGCTCTATGATGTCTCTATGGGGTCTCTATGGGGTCTCTATGGGGTCTTTATGGGGTTCTATGGGGTACATTGGGTCTCTATGGGTCTCTATGGGGTCTTTATGGGGCTCTATGGGGCACTACGGGGTCTTTATGGGGCTCTGTGGGGCTCTATGGGGTCTCTATGGGGCTCTATGGGGTCCTTATGGGTCTCTATGGGGCTCTGTGGGGTTCTGTGGGGTCTTTATGGGGCACTATGGGGTCTTTATGGGGCTCTATGGGGCACATTGGGTCTCTATGGGGCCTCTATGGGGGAATATGGGGCTCTATGGGGTCTCTATGTGGGTCTGTGGGTCTCTATGGGGTCTCTATGGGGCAATATCGGGCTCTATGGGGCTCTATGGGGTCTGTGGGGCTCCTGCTGTCTCTATGGGGCTCTATGGGGTCTGTGAGGTTCCTGCTGTCTCTATGGGGCTCTGTGGGTCTCTGTAGGGCTCTGTGGGTCTCTATGGGATCTGTGTGTGTGTCCCCACCCCACACTTGTGGGTCCCACCCCACAGATGTGCTGGGCAATGCCTACGTCTCTCTGTTCTTCGCCGGGGGGCAGCGCCCCGAAGTGGCCAGGAGGGCTTTGGGGGCTTATGGACAGGCGGTATGGGGCTGTGGGGGGGTATGGGGTGGCTGTGGGGTGGGTAGGGGGGGATATGGGGTGTTATGGGGTGATATGGGGTGGATATGGGGTGTTATGGGGTGAGTATGGGGGGATATGCGGTGGGTATGGGGCTGTGAGGGGGTATGGGGTGGCTATGGGGTGGGTAGGGGGGCATATGGGGTGGATAAGGGGGGATGTGGGGTGTTATGGGGTGGATATGGGGTGTTATGGAGGTGTTACGGGGTGGGTATGGGGTGTTATGGGGTGGATATGGGGTGTTATGGAGGTGTTACGGGGTGGGTATGGGGTGTTATGGGGTGGATATGGGGTGGTAGGGGGTGTTATGGGGTGGATATGGGGGGATATGGGGTGGGTATGGGGATGTGGGGGGGTATGGGGTGGGTATGGGGTGTTATGGGGTGGTTATGGGGGGATATGGGGTGGGTAGGGGGTGTTATGGGATGGATATGGGGTGGATATGGGGTGGATATGGGGTGGATATGGGAGGTACGGGGTGGCAGGGGGTGTTATGGGGGAGGTATGGGGGGATATGGGGTGGGTATGGGTCTGTGGGGGGGTATGGGGTGGATATGGGGTGATATGGGGTGGGTAGGGAGTGGGTAGGGGGTGTTGTGGGGTGGGTTTGGGATGCTATGGGGTAGATGTGGGGGGATATGGAGTGGATAAGGGGGGATGTGGGGTGTTATGGGGTGGGTATGGGGTGGGCATGGGATGCTATGGGGTGGATATAGGGTGCTGTGGGGTGGGTATGGGGCGATATGGGGTGGTTATAGGGCTCTGTGGGTCTCTATGGGATCTGTGGGTCTCTGTGGGGCTCTGTGGGTCGCTATGGGGTCTCTATGGAGTCCCTATGGGGTTTCTGTGGGGTCTCAATGGGTCCCTATGGGTCTCTATGGGGTCTCTGTGGGGTTCCTATGGGATCTGTGGGTCTCTATGGGTCTTTATGGGTCCCTATGGGTCCCTATGGGATCTATGGGTTTCTATGGGGTCCCTATGGGTCCCTATGGGTCTCTATGGGTCCCTTTGGGGTCCCTATGGGATCTATGGGTCTCTATGGGGTCTCTATGGGTCCCTATGGGTCTCTATGGGTCCCTATAGGGTCCTATGGGATCTATGGGTCTCTATGGGGTTTCTATGGGGTTTCTATGGGGTCCCTATGGGTCACAGTGGCTCCTGCCCCATAGGAAAAAGTCGACCCGACGGCCGCCTCCAATCCCGACCTGCACCTGAACCGCGCCACGGTGAGAGCCAATGGGAGCCGGGGGCGGGGCGCTGGGCGGCCAATGGGAGCGCGGGGATGGAGGGAGAAGGGGGCGGGGCTATAGGATCTATGGGGCGCTACGGGGTCTCTGTGGGGCAGCTTTGGGGGCACGGTGGGGTCTCTGTGGGGCGCTATGGGTCACTATGGGGTTTTTGTGGGGTTTCTGTGGGGCTCTGTGGGGCACTGTGGGTCTCTATGGGTCACTGTGGGGCTCTGTGGGGTCTCAGTGGGTCACTATGGGGCTCTATGGGTCACTATGGGTCACTATGGGGCTCTATGGGTCACTATGGGGCACTATGGGGCTCTGTGGGGTCTCTATGGGGCTCTGTGGGGCTCTATGGGTCTGTATGGGGCTCTGTGGGTCTCTATGGGTCTCTATGGGGTCTCTATGGGGCTCTATGGGTTTCTATGGGGTCTCTATGGGGCTCTATGGGGCTCTATGGGTCTCTTTATGGGTTCTGTGGGTCTCTATGGGTCCCTGTAGGTTTCTATGGGGTCTCTGTGGGTCTCTATGGGTCACTATGGGGCTCTGTGGGTCTCTATGGGTCCCTATGGGTCTCTATGGGGTTTCTGTGGGTCTCTGTGGGTCCCTATGGGTCTCTATGGGGTTTCTGTGCATCTCTATGGGGCACTGTACGACTCTATGGGGACTCCATGGGGCACTGTGGGTCTCTATGGTTCTCTGTGGGGTCTCTATGGGGTCTCTATGGGGCACTATGGGGCACTGTGGGGTCTCTATGGGGTCTCTATGGGGCACTATGGGGCTCTGTGGGGTCTCTATGGGGTCTCTGTGGGGCCCTGTGGGGCATTATGGGTCTCTATGGGTTTCTGTGGGTCTCTATGGGGTCTCTATGGGTCACTATGGGGTATTTATGGAGTCTCTATGGGGTCTCTATGGGTCTCTATGGGTTTCTATGGGTCCCTATGGGTCCCTGTAGGTTTCTATGGGGTCTCTATGGGATCTTATGCGGTTCTGTGGGTCTCTATGGGTCCCTATGGCTCACTATGGGGCTCTGTGGGTCTCTATGGGGCTCTATGGGGTCCCTGTGGGGCTCTGTGGGGTCTCTATGGGGCACTGTAGGACTCTATGGGGTCTCCATGGGGCACTGTGGGTCTCTATGGGTCTCTGTGGGGTCTCTATGGGGTCTCTATGGGGTCTCTATGGGGCACTATGGGGCTTTGTGGGGTCTCTATGGGGTCTCTGTGGGGCCCTATGGGTCCCTATGGGGCTCTATGGGTCTCTATGGGGCTCTATGGGGGCTCTATGGGGTCTCTATGGGGCTCTATGGGGGCTCTATGGGGCTCTATGGGTCTCTTTATGGGTTCTGTGGGTCTCTATGGGTCCCTGTAGGTTTCTATGGGGTCTCTATGGGATCTTATGGGGTTCTGTGGGTCTCTATGGGTCACTATGGGGTCTCTATGGGTCCCTATGGGGCTCTATGGGTCACTATGGGGTTTTTATGGGGTCTCCGTGGGTCTCTATGGGTCACTATGGGGCTCTTTGGGTCTCTATGGGGTCCCTATGGGTCTCTATGGGTCCCTATGGGTCTCTATGGGGTTTCTGTGGGTCTCCATGGGGCACTGTGGGTCTCTATGGGTCTCTGTGGGGTCTCTATGGGTCTCTATGGTTCTCTATGGGGCTCTATGGGTCTCTATGGAGTCTTTATGGGGCACTATGGGGTGTCTGTGGGTCTCTATGGGTCACTATGGGGGTCTGTGGGTCTCTATGGGGTTTTTATGGGGTCTCTGTGGGTCTCTATGGGTCCCTATGGGTCTCTATGGGGTTTCTGTGGGTCTCTAGGGGTCACTATGGGGCTCTGTGGGGCTCTGTGGGGTCTCTATGGGGCACTATAGGTCTCTATGGGGTCTCCATGGGGCACTGTGGGTCTCTATGGGTCTCTGTGGGGTCACTATGGGGTCTCAATGCAGTCTCTATGGGGCACTATGGGGCTCTGTGGGGTCTCTATGGGGTCTCTGTGGGGCCCTATGGGTCCCTATGGGGCTCTGTGGGGTATCTAGGGGCTCTATGGGGCTCTATGGGGCTCTATGGGTCTCTTTATGGGTTCTGTGGGTCCCTATGGGTCCCTGTAGGTTTCTATGGGGTCTCTATGGGATCTTATGGGGTTCTGTGGGTCTCTATGGGTCACTATGGGGTCTCTATGGGTCCCTATGGGGCTCTATGGGTCCCTGTAGGTTTCTATGGGGTCTCTGTGGGTCTCTATGGGTCACTATGGGGCTCTGTGGGGTCTCTATGGGTCTCTATGGGTCTCTATGGGTCTGTATGGGGTTTCTGTGGGTCTCTATGGGGCTCTGTGGGGTCTCTATGGGGCACTGTAGGACTCTATGGGGTCTCCATGGGGCACTATGGGTCTCTATGGGTCTCTGTGGGGTCACTATGGGGTCTCTATGGGTCTCTATGGGTTTCTATGGGTCTCTATGGGGTCTCTATGGGTCACTATGGGGTATTTATGGAGTCTCTATGGGGTCTCTATGGGTCTCTATGGGTTTCTATGGGTCCCTATGGGTCCCTGTAGGTTTCTATGGGGTCTCTATGGGATCTTATGCGGTTCTGTGGGTCTCTATGGGTCCCTATGGGTCTCTATGGGGTTTCTGTGGGTCTCTATGGGTCTCAATGGGGCTCTGTGGGGTCTCTATGGGGCACTATAGGTCTCTATGGGGTCTCCGTGGGGCACTGTGGGTCTCTATGTGTTTCTGTGGGTCTCTATGGGGTCTCTATGGGTCTTTGTGGGGTTTTTATGGGGTCTCTGTGGGTCTCTATGGGTCACTACGGGGCTCTGTGGGGTTCTGTGGGGTCTCTATGGGGCTCTTTGGGTCTGTATGGGGCTCTGTGGTCTCTATGGGTCACTATGGGGTCTCTATGGGTCTTTGTGGGGTTTTTATGGGGTCTCTGTGGGTCTCTATGGGTCACTACGGGGCTCTGTGGGGTCTCTATGGGGCTCTGTGGGTCTCTATGGGGCTCTATGGGTCCCTATGGGTCTCTATGGGGTCTCTGTGGGTCTCTATGGGGCTCTATGGGGCTCTGTGGGGTCTCTTTGGGGCTCTATGGGGCTCTATGGGGTCTCTGTGGGTCTCTATGGGGCTCTATGGGGTCTCTGTGGGGCTCTATGGGGCACTATGGGGCTCTATGGGGCACTGTGGGGTCTCTATGGGGTTTTTATGGGTTCTCTGTGGGGCTCTATGGGGCTCTATGGGGTCTCTGTGGGGTCTCTGTGGGTCTCTATGGGGCTCTATGGGGCTCTGTGGGGTCTCTATGGGGCTTTTATGGGGTCTCTGTGGGCTCTATGGGTCAATATGGGTCTCTATGGGGCTCTATAGGGTCACTACGAGGTTTCTATGGGTCTCTATGGGGTCTCTATGGGTCCCTATGTGTTTCTATGGACTCTATGGGGCGCTATGGGTTCCTATGGGGCACAGTGGGGCTCCGCGTGCCGCCTCTCAACCAATCAGCGCTCCCCATATTCCCTTCCCCCAATCACGCGCCGTCCTTAAACTCCCATCAACCAATCACGCGCCTTTCCATCCCTTGGGAGGGGAAGGGGGGCGGGACCGGAAGCGAGGGCGGGACTTCCGCCCGCCTCAACCAATCCTCTTCCGTGCAGCTGCTGCAGTTCGAGGAGAACTACGGGGCCGCCCTGGATGGTTACGCACGGGCGGCGGCTCTGGCTCCTGATTGGCCGGAACCGCGCATGCGCCGCGCCAGGCTGCTAGATTACCTGGGGCGGATCTGCGCCGCTCTTGGTGGAGCGGTGAGCCGGAAGTGGGCGGGGCGTGAGCCGGAAGTGGGCGGGGTTTGGGGGTTTTTGATTGGCAGGTGGGGGGGGTGGGATGGGGAGCGGGGTGGGCGGGGCTTGGGGCGGAAGTGGGCGGTGATTGGGTGAGGTGAGGAAGAGAGGGCGTTGTGACAGAGGGAAGAGGAAGTGGGCGGGGCTTGCGGCGGAAGTGGGCGGGGTTTGGGGTTTTTGATTGGCAGGTGGGGGGTGGGATGGGGAGCGGGGTGGGCGGGGCTTGGGGCGGAAGTGGGCGGTGATTGGGTGAGGTGAGGAAGAGAGGGCGTTGTGACAGAGGGAAGAGGAAGTGGGCGGGGCTTGCGGCGGAAGTGGGCGGGGCTTGGCGTGGGGGATGTTTTCAGGGTCGGGATTGGGTGAGTGGAAGTGGGCGGGGCGCTGGCCGGAAGTGGGCGGGGATTGGTCGGTTTTTTGGAAGGGGCCGGGGTTTGGGTGGAGAAGGTTTGGTTTGCAAGCGGAAGTGGGCGGGGCGTTTGGCCGGAAGTGGGCGTGGTGGGTGGGTAGGAGTGGCTTTAGTGCTGTGCGAGTCGTGAGCGGAAGTGGGCGGGGCGTTTGCCGGAAGTGGGCTGGACGCCGACCGGAAATGAACAGTGCACGAACCGGAAGTGGTTTGGGTGTTTGGGGAACGAAGAGGGCGGGGTTTTGAGGTGGCTGTGGTGGGGGGCAACCGGAAGTGGGGGTGTGGACCGGAAGTAGGCGTGGCTTTGACAGGAAGTGGCTGCTTGGGGGAAAATACTGGGAAGTTTTGGGAAAATTGGGCGGAATTTTTGGGGAAATTTTGGGGGTTTGGGGAAAAATTGTGGGAGTTTGTCGAAAAATTCTGGGTATTTTGTGGAAAAATGTGGGAGTTTGGGGAAAAAATGTGGGAATTTGGGAAAAGTTTTGGAATTTGGGTGAAAATGTTTGAATTTTGGGATAACTATGAGAATTTGGGGGAAAAATTCTGAGGAATTCGGAAAATTTGTGGGAATTTGTGAGAATTTGGGGAAAGATCATGGGAATTTGGGAAAAATTGTGGGAAGTTGGGGGAAAAGTGTTGGAATTCGGGGAAAATTATGACAGTTTAGGGAAAAATTATGGGAATTTGGGAAAAATTGTGGGAACTTAGGGTAAAAGTGTGGGAATTTGGGGAAAATTGTGAGAATTTGGGAAAGATCATGGGAATTTTGAAAAAATGTGGGAACTTGGGGGAAAAGTGTTGGAATTCGGGGGAAATTGTGAGAATTTGGGGAAAAATTATGGGAATTCGGGAAAAAAATGTGGGAATTTGGGGGAAAATTGTGAGAATTTGGGGGAAAAGTGTTGGAATTGGGGGAAAATTGTCAGAATTTGGGGAAAAATTAAGAGAATTTGGGAAAATTTGTGGGAATTTGGGGAAAATTGTGAGAATTTGGGGAAAGATCATGGGAATTTGGGAAAAATTGTGGGAAGTTGGGGGAAAAGTGTTGGAATTCAGGGAAAATTATGACAATTTGGGGAAAAATTATGGGAATTTGGTGGAAAAATTGTTGGAACTTAGGGTAAAAGTGTGGGAATTTGGGGAAAATTGTGGGAATTTGGGGAAAGATCGTGGGAATTTCGGGAAAAGTGTGGGAATTTTGGGGAAAAGTGTGGGAATATGGGGAAAAGCGTGAGAATTTGAGGAAAGATTTGGGAATTTGGGTAAAATTGCGGGAATTTGGTGGAAAAGTGTGGGAATTCGGGGAAAATTGTGACAGTTTGGGGAAAAATTATGGGAATTTGGGAAAAATTGTGGGAACTTAGGGTAAAAGTGTGGGAATTTGGGGAAAATTGTGGGAATTTGGGGAAAGATCGTGGGAATTTGGGGAAAAGTGTGGGAATTTTTGGGAAAAGGGGGGGAATATGGGGAAAATCGTGAGAATTTGAGGAAAGATTGTGGGAATTTGGGTAAAATTGCGGGAATTTGGTGGAAAAGTGTGGGAATTCGGGGAAAATTGTGACAGTTTGGGGAAAAATTATGGGAATTTGGGAAAAATTGTGGGAACTTAGGGTAGAAGTGTGGGAATTTGGGGAAAATTGTGGGAATTTGGGAAAAAATTGTGGGAATTTGGGGGAAAATTGTGGGAACTTGGGGGAAAAGTGTTGGAATTCGGGGGAAATTGTGAGAATTTGGGGAAAAATTATGGGAATTAGGGAAAAAAATGTGGGAATTTGGGGAAAATTGTGGGAATTTTGGGGGAAAAGTGGGAATTTGGGGGAAAAGTGTGGGAATTTGGGGAAAATCGTGAGAATTTGGGGAAAGTTCATGGGAATTCAGTAAAATCTGTGGGAATTCAGGGAGAAATCATGGGTATTTTGGGAAAAATTGTCATTTTTGGAATCTTTGTGGGAAACACCTCAATTTTTGTGGCGAAACGCGTGGATTTTGGGGGGAATTGGGGCATTTTGGGCTGCAAACAGAAAATTCAGGTGGAGGTGCTCAAAATTGGTGTCAATTCAGGTGAGTCGGGGCGGATTTTAGGTCCAAATTTTGCCGTTTTGGGTCAGATCCTCACCCAAACTTTTCACCGTTTCCGCTTCAAGTTTTTGCTGTTTTTTTTTTGTATTTTTGCCCGAATTTGGTTCTTTTTACCCCAAAATCAGGGCAAGGCAAGGGGTCGGAGGCGCAGGGCTCTGTCCCCATCGTTGCTGGGAGCTTTGGGGGACGCCGTGACCCCGATGGCAGCGCTGTGGGATGGGGACAACGTGGGGCGGGCGCTGCTGGGCCGAGTGCTGGGCTGCGTGCTGCCCGAGGAGCGCGTCCCCATGTGAGTTTTGGGCTGAAATCGCACCTTTTTGGGGCTTTTTGGGGGGTCGGGGGGGGGTTCGTTCGCCCCATAGAGACACACGGAGCCCCTCAGAGCCCCATAGAGCCCCATAGAGACCCATAGAGACCCATAGAGCCCCATAGAGACCCATAGAGACCCATAGAAACTTATAGGGACCTATAGAGACCCCATAGAGACCCATAGAATCCTATAGAAACTTCTAGGGACTCATAGAGACCCCACAGAGCCCCACAGAGCCCCATAGAGCCCCACAGAGCCCCGTAGAGACCCATAGAATCCCATAGAGATCCATAGAGCCCCATAGAGAGCCATAGGGACCCATAGAACCCCATAGAGACCCATAGCGACCCATAGAACTCTATAGAGCCGCATAGAGCCCCATAGGGCCACATAGAAACCCCATAGAGCCCCATAGAAACCCCACAGAGCCCCATAGAGAGCCATAGAGACTCATAAAGCCCCATAGAACCCCATAGAACCCCGCAGAGCCCCATAGAAACTTACAGGGACTCATAGAGACCCCACAGATCCCCGTAGAGACCCATAGAACCCCATAGAGACCAATAGAGACCCATAGAGACCCCATAGAAACTTATAGGGACCCATAGAGACCCCACAGAGCCTCATAGAGACCCCATAGAAACCCCATAGAACCCTATAGTGCCTCATAGAGCCTCATATGCCCCACAGAGACCCCATAGAGACCCATAGAGCCCCATAGAAACCCCATAGAGCCCTATAGAGCCCCGTAGAGGTCCCATAGAGCCCCAGACACCCCATAGTGCCCCACAGAGACCCATAGAGCCCCATAGAGTCCCATAGAGCCCCATAGAGACCCCAAAGTACCCCATAAAGACCCCATAGAGCCCTATAGAGCCCTATAGAGCGTCATACGCCCCGGAGACCCCATAGAGACCCCACAGAGACCCCATAGAGCCCCATAGAGCCCCATAGAGCCTCATATGCCTCGGAGACACCGTAGAGACCCACAGAGACCCCATAGAGCCCCATAGAGCCCCCTAGAGACCCCATAGTGCCCTATAGAGCCTCATATGCCCCAGAGATGCCATAGAGACCCACAGAGACCCCATAGCGACCCTATAGAGCCCCATAAAGCCTTGTATGCCCCAGAGAGACCCCATAGAGCCCCATAGAGTCCCATAGAGCCCCACAGAGACCCATAGAGCCCCATAGAGTCCCATAGAGCCCCATAGAGACCCCAAAGTGCCCCATAAAGACCCCATAGAGCCCTATAGAGCCCTATGGAGCGTCATATGCCCCGGAGACCCCATAGAGCCCCATAGAGACCCCACAGAGTCCCATGGAGCCCCATAGAGACCCCATAGAGACCCACAGAGACCCCAGAGAGCCCCATAGAGCCCCAGAGACCCCATAGTGCCCCATAGAGCCCCATAGAGCCTCATATGCCCCGGAGACACCATAGAGACCCACAGAGACCCCATAGAGCCCTATAGAGACCCCATAGTGTCCCATAGAGCCCCATAGAGACCCCATAGTGCCCCATAGAGCCCCATAGAGACCCCATAGAGACCCGTGGTGCCCCATAGAAACTCCATAGAACCCCATAGAGACCCCATAGTGCCTTATAGAGCCTCATATGCCCCACAGAGTCCCCATAGAGCCCCATAGTGCCCCATAGAGACCCCACAGAGCCCCATAGAGACCCCATAGAGACCCCGTGGCATCCCATAATGCTGTGCGTGTGCCCCACAGCGCCGTGGGGCTGTCGGACGGGACGGGGTCGGTGGTGCTGAGCGTTTACAACGCGGCCCCAGGATGGGGGTTGGCCGTGGGGGACGCCGTCGCTGTGGGGCAGCCCCACGTCCGCCGTCACCACATCCAGCATCAGGGCAAGGTGGGGCACTGGGACGGGACTGGGATGGGACTGGGATGGGGTTATGGGGCACTGGGAGGGACTGGGATGGGAGTGGGATGGGGTTATGGGGCACTGGGAGGGACTGGGATGGGAGTGGGATGGGGTTATGGGGCACTGGGAGGGACTGGGATGGGGTTATGAGGCACTGGGACGGACTGGGATGGGGTTATAGGGGACTGGGAGGGACTGGGATGGGACTGGGATGGGGTTATGGGGCACTGGGAGGGACTGGGAGGGACTGGGATGGGGTTATGGGGCACCGGGAGGGACTGGGATGGGACTGGGAGGGACTGGGATGGGGTTATGGGGCACTGGGAGGAAATGGGAGGGACTGGGATGGGGATATGGGGGACTGGGAGGGACTGGGAGCGACTGGGATGGGGTTATGGGGGACTGGGAAGGACTGGGAGGGACTGGGATGGGGTTATGGGGCACTGGGAGGGACTGGGAGGGACTGGGATGGGGTTATGGGGCACTGGGAGGGACTGGGAGGGACTGGGATGGGGTTATGGGGGACTGGGAGGGACTGGGATGGGACTGGGATGGGGTTATGGGGCACTGGGAGGAAATGGGAGGGACTGGGATGGGGATATGGGGGACTGGGAGGGACTGGGAGCGACTGGGATGGGGTTATGGGGGACTGGGAAGGACTGGGAGGGACTGGGATGGGGTTATGGGGCACTGGGAGGGACTGGGAGGGACTGGGATGGGGTTATGGGGCACTGGGAGGGACTGGGAGGGACTGGGATGGGGTTATGGGGGACTGGGAGGGACTGGGATGGGACTGGGATGGGGTTATGGGGCACTGGGAGGAAATGGGAGGGACTGGGATGGGGATATGGGGGACTGGGAGGGACTGGGAGCGACTGGGATGGGGTTATGGGGGACTGGGAAGGACTGGGAGGGACTGGGATGGGGTTATGGGGGACTGGGAGGGACTGGGATGGGGTTATGGGGCACTGGGAGGGAATGGGATGGGGTTATGGGGCACTGGGAGGGAATGGGATGGGAGTGGGATGGGGTTATGGGGCACTGGGAGGGACTGGGATGGGACTGGGATGGGGATATGGGGGACTGGGAGGGACTGGGAGCAACTGGGAGGGACTTGGGGGGTAACTGGGAGGGACTGGGATGGGGTTGTGGGGCACTGGGAGGGACTGGGATTGATTTGGGGGCAACTGGGATGGACTGGGAGGGACTGGGATGGAGTTATGGGGCACTGGGAGGGACTGGGAGGTAACTGGGTGGTTACTGGGATGAACTGGGAGGCACTGGGATGGACTGGGAGGATATAGAGGCCCATACTGGTTCCTGCTGGTCTGCGTTGACCACTATGGGGCTGTACTGGTCCATACTGGTCTGTAGTGATCCTTACTGGTCCATACTGGTCCTTACTGGTCTGTAGTGATCCTTACTGGTCCATACTGGTCTTTATTGGTTCATACTGGTCTTAAGTGACAGTAGAGAAGTAAGTGTAGGCCAACTCCTACTGGATCTTACTGGGATCTACTGGTTCCTACGTATCTCCGTTGACCACTGCTGGTCCTTACTGGTCCATACTGGTCCTTACTGCTCTGTACTGGTCCTTACTGGTCCATACTGGTCTTTATTGGTTTGTACTGGTCTTAAGTGACAATAGAGAAGTAAGCGTAGGCCAACTCCTACTGGATCTTACTGGGATCTACTGGTTCCTACGTATCTCCGTTGACCACTGCTGGTCCATACTGGTCTGTACTGGTCCTTACTGGTCCATACTGGTTCATACTGGTCCATAATGGTCTTGAGAAACCATAGTAGGTCGTAGACCTACTGGATTCTCCTCGGTCCAACTGGGATCCACTGGTTCCTATGGGTGTCTGTTGACCACTACTGGTCCATACTGGTCCTTACTGGTCCATACTGGTCTGTAGTCATCCTTACTGGTCCATACTGGTCTTTATTGGTTCGTACTGGTCTTAAGTGACGATAGAGAAATAAGTGTAGGCCAACTCCTACTGGTTCTTACTGGGATCTACTGGTTCCTACGTATCTCCGTTGACCACTGCTGGTCCATACTGGTCTGTACTGGTCCTTACTGGTCCATACTGGTTCATACTGGTCCATAATGGTCTTGAGAAACCATAGTAGGTCGTAGACCAACTGAATTCTTTTGGTTCCAACTGGGATCCACTGGTTCCTATGGGAGTCTGTTCACCACTACTGGTCCATACTGGTCCTTACTGGTCCATACTGGTCTGTAGTCATCCTTACTGGTCCATACTGGTCTTTATTGGTTCGTACTGGTCTTAAGTGACAGCAGAGAAACAAGCGTAGGCCAACTCTTACTGGATCTTACTGGGATCTACTGGTGCCTACGTATCTCCATTGACCACTACTGGTCCATACTGGTCCATACTGGTCCTTACTGCTCTGTACTGGTCCTTACTGGTCCATACTGGTCTTTATTGATCCATACTGGTCTTAAGTGACAGCAGAGAAACAAGCATAGGCCAACTCCTACTGGTTCTTACTGGGATCTACTGGTTCCTACGTATCTCCGTTGACCACTACTGGTCCATACTGGTCCATACTGGTCCTTACTGGTCTCTACTGGTCCCACAGACATTCTCATTCGTGGGGGTCCGCATCCCCTCCCCGCTGGCACTGATGGTGAATGGCCGCCGCCCCCCCGGCTCAGCAGTCGCAGCCCCCCGCCTGTCCTGCAGCTGCGCCCCCGAGAGCCCTTCGTTGGAGCGTTAATTCATTAATTGGGACGCTAATTAATTGGGGCTGGCTCGTTAGCGGCCGCCTTAACGAGAGGGGGAGGGGGTGGGGGGGTCAGGGGGGGAGCGAGTGGGGGAATAAAGGTGTGAGGGGACCCTGAGTGGTGGTGGTGTCTGTGGGGGCGTCAGTGGGGGCAATGGGGTCAATGGGGGCTTTGGGGTCAATGGGGTAAATGGGGGCTTTGGGGTCAGTGGGGTCAATGGGGACATTGGGGTCAAAGGGGGCTTTGGGGTCAATGGGGACATTGGGGTCAGTGGGGTCAATGGAATCGGTGGGGTCAGTGGGATCAGTGGAGTCTTATGGGGTCAATGGGGTTAGTGGGTCAGTGGGGTCAGTGGGGTCAATGGGGACACAATGGGGTCAATGGAGACATTGGGGTCAGTGGGAGCTTTGGGGTCAATGAGGGCTTTGGGGTTAATGGGGTCAATGGGGACATCGGGATTAATGGGGTCAATGGGGGCTTTGGGGTCAATGGGGACATTGGGGTCAGTGGGGGCTTTGGGGTCAGTGGAGTCTATGGGGTCAATGGGGACACATTGGGGTCAATGGGGTCAGTGGGTCAATGGGGTCAAAGGGGTCAATGGGGTCAGTGGGGTCAATGGGGCTTTGGGCTCAATGGGGTCAATGGGGGCAATGGGGACATTGGGGTGAATGGGGACACTGGGGGTCAATGGTCAACTGGTGACAACTAGTGGCAACTGGTAGCCAATGGGATGAACTGGTGGCAACTGGTGGCCAATGGGAGGCAACTGGTGGCCGACTAGAGCAACTGGTGGCCAATGGGGTCAACTGGCGGCCAACTGGAGCATCTGGTGGCCATTGGGAGGTAACTGGTGACAACTGTTGGCCAATGGGGTCAACTGGTGGCAACTGGTGGCCAACTGGAGCAACTGATGTCCAACTGGAGGTAACTGGTGGCAACTGGTGGCCAATGGGAGGCAACTGGTGGCAACTGGTGGCCAATGGGGTCAACTGGTGGACAATGTGAGATAACTGGTGGCAACTGGTGGCCAAGGGAGGCAACTGGTGGCAAATGGTGGCCAACAGGGAGCAACTGATGGCAATTGGGGTAACTGGTGTCAACGGGAGGCCAATGGGGGCAACTGGTGGCAACTGGAGCAAATGGGGGCAACTGGTGGAAAATGGGAGCAACTGGTGGCCATTGGGAGGTAACTGGTGGCAACTGGTGGACAATGGGAGGCAACTGTTGGCCAATGGAGCAACTGGTGGCCAATGTGAGGTAACTGGTGGCAACTGCAGGCCAACTGGAGCAACTGGTGGCAACTGGTGGCCAATGGGGTCAACTGGTGGCTCCCACTGGGAAGACAGGAGACATTTGGGGCCATTCTGTGTCCCCATTTTGGGGCCATTTTGGGTCATTTTGGGTCTCCTTTGGGGCCACCATTTGGTGGCCATTTTGGGGCCACCATTTTGGGGCCATTTGGGGTCAACTCTGCATCCCCATTTTGGGACCAATTTGTGCCATTTTGGGGTCTCCATTGGGGCCACCATTTTGGGGCAAATTTGGGTCATTTTGGGGCCACCATTTTGAGGCAAATTCGGGGCCACCATTTTGGGGCCATTTGGGGTCAACTCTGCGTCCCCATTTTGGGTTCAATTTGCCCCATTTTGGGTCATTTCCCCTCCCCCCATCCCCAATCACGGCGCTCCCCATCATAAAAACCATCCGTCCTTTTAATCGTTACGTCGTTAACGAGGTATCAAAATTAATTGGGGGATTGTAGGGGGGGGGGTTGTGGGGGGTGGGGGTCACAACACCACGAACACGGGGGGGGGGGAGGGGGGAGGTGAGGGAGGGGGGACGATCGTTTTGGGGGTAATTTTGCCTTTTTTGGGGTTTTTTTTAGGAATCGTCTTCGCCGTTGGCGCTGTCCCGGTCGTCCTCCCCCTCCTCTGCCTCTTTCTCATCACCCTTGATGGATTCCAGCTGGAGATTCGTTAATTAAGAGTTAATTAAGGGTTAATTAACGGCTTCATCAGCCACACCATCGATGCGTTTCACCCGTTTTTTTTTTTTTCCACCCCTTTTTCCACCTTTTTTTTTTCCTCCCCAATTAATCTCCCCTTATTCCATCCATTTCTCCCCAATTAACTTCCCATTTCTCCCCAGTTAATTACCTCCCCATATCCCCCCCCCCACCCAATTAATTTCCCACTTCTCCCCCAATTAATTACCTCCCCATTTCTCTCCAATTCACTTCCCATCACTTTTTCACCTGCTTTCCCCCAAATTTCCCACCCGTTTCCGCCATCCCTTCCCCCCCACAACCCCTGGGGGTTAATTAACAGCCCCGCTAATTACCTGATCATCACCCCTTTCCTCAGCATCCTCATCATCCAGCAGGTCCCCCTCCTCGGCCGAATCGTCGGCGCCCGCCTCCGTTTTGGGGCCACTTTCCTCCTTTTTGGTCGATCCCCCTCCCTGCTCCTCCTCCGTTTTGTCGCTCTTCTGCTCTGCGGTGCCCGACAAAAATGGGTCAAAAAACTCCAAATTTGGTCAACTCACCCCATTTTCAAACGGTGAGCGGGTGAAGTTTTCCCAAATTTGGGTCGTTTTGGGCTTACTTTGCTCCTTTTCGATCTTCTCGAGGCTCTCCAGGAGGGAGTCCACCTTCTGCTTGATCTGGCTCAGCTCCTTCTTGATGGTCTGCAGGTCGTCGCCTTTCACTGAAAAAACAGCCAAAATTGTGGCGTTTTAACCCAAAAAATGAGCCCAAATCCCATCAACTGGCCACAAAATCGGCCCTCGGTGGTCTCTTCAACAAAAATCCCCCCCAAAATCCCATGAAAAACGCTCAAAAAAGCGCAAAAATTCAACCCCCAAAATGGAAACCCTTCGTGGAGAAAAGGAAATGTGGGAAAATAGGGAAAAAGGAGGAATCTGACCCGAAAATGAACTCAAAAATATGAAAAAATGATGGTGGGAAAAGTGAAACAGAAAAGATCTGCCCCCAGAAAATGAAATAATAAGGGAAGTGGCTCAAAATGACCCAATGCACCCCAAAATGAAGGGAAAAGTCTTGAGAATCCACCGAAAACCCAACGAACACCCAAAAAGAACCCAACGAAAACCCAACGGATCTCCCCAAAACCACCCCAAAAAACCCCAAAACTCCAGAAATAACCCCAAAAAGGAGCTCAGAACTCAACTTTCTGGACTTGGAGATGACCAAGACTTGAAAATGAAGCCAACAAGAGGAAAAATCCAAGAAAAACCCAACAAAAACCCATCAAAAACTCAACTGAAACCCAAGCGAACCCTAACGAAGACCCAACAGAATTCCCCCAAACCCCACAAAATCCCAAAAACCCCACAAATAACCCCAAAAAGGACCCCAGAATTCAACTTTCTGGACTTGGAGAACACCAAGACTGAAAAACAAACCCAACAAGAAGAGAAACCCAACAAAAACCCATCAAAAACCCATCTGAAACCGAAGCGAACCCTAATGAAGACCAAAGGAAACTCCCCAAAACCCCCCAAAATCCCAAAAACCCCAGAAATAACCCCAAAAAGGAGCTCAGAATTCAACTTTCTGAACTTGGAAAACACCAAGACTTGAAAATGAACCCAACAGGAAGAGAAACCCATTGAGAAAGCAATGAGAACCCAACTGAAACCCAAGCGAAACCTAACGAAGACCCAACGAAACTCCCCAAAACCTCACAAAATCCCAAAAATCCCATAAATAACCCCAAAAATGATCCCAAAACTCACACTTTCCAGACCTGGAGAATACCAAGACTGAAAAACAAACCCAACAAGAAGAGAAACCCAACAAAAACCCATCAAAAACCCAACTGAAACCCAAGCGAACTCTAACGAAGACCCAACGAAACTCCCCCAAACCCCACAAAATCCCAAAAACCCCAGAAATAACCCCAAAAAGGAGCCCAGAACTCAACTTTCTGGATTTGGAGAACACCAAGACTGAAAAACAAACCCAAGAAGAAGAGAAACCCAACAAAAACCCAACAAAAACCCATCAAAAACCCATCTGAAACCGAAGCGAACCCTAATGAAGACCAAAGGAAACTCCCCAAAACTCCACAAAATCCCCAAAACCCCACAAATAACCCCAAAAAGGATCCCAGAATTCAACTTTCTGGACTTGGAGAACACCAAGACTGAAAAACAAACCCAAGAAGAAGAGAAACCCAACAAAAACGCAACAAAAACCCATCAAAAACCCATCTGAAACCGAAGCGAACCCTAATGAAGACCAAAGGAAACTCCCCAAAACCCCCCAAAATCTCCAAAACCCCATAAATAACCCCAAAAAGGAGCTCAGAACTCAACTTTCTGGACTTGGAGATGACCAAGACTTGAAAATGAAGCCAACAAGAGGAAAAATCCAAGAAAAACCCAACAAAAACCCATCAAAAACTCAACTGAAACCCAAGCGAAACCTAACGAAGACCCAACAAAACTCTCCCAAACCCCCCAAAATCCCAAAAACCCCAGAAATAACCCCAAAAATGATCCCAAAACTCACACTTTCCAGACCTGGAGAATACCAAGACTGAAAAACAAACCCAACAAGAAGAGAAACCCAAAAAAAACATCAAAAACCCAACTGAAACCCAAGCGAACCCTAACGAAGACCCAATGAAACTCCCCAAAACCCCCCAAAATCCCAAAAACCCCAGAAATAACCCCAAAAAGGAGCTCAGAATTCAACTTTCTGGACTTGGAGAACACCAGGACTCAAAAATGAACCCAACAAGAAGAGAAACGCATTGAGAAAGCAATGAGAACCCAACTGAAACCGAAGCGAAGACCCAACGAAACTCCCCAAAACCTCACAAAATCCCCAAAACCCCATAAATAACCCCAAAAACGATCCCAAAACTCACACTTTCCAGACTTGGAGGAGGAGCCTCTCTGGCCACTCTTGCTGTTGAAGCCACTCTTGCCACGCCGTGAGGTGTTGCCGGAAACGCGCTGCCGCTTGGAGGGGACGACGGCGCGGGCGATGGGGGGCGGCGGTGGGACCCGGGCTGGGTAGCTGTACATCCTGCGACCCCAAAAAGCTCCAAAATTGCCCCCAAAATCCCAAATCCTAATCCCTATCCAATCTCTATAAAGAGGATCTCTGAAATCTGCTTTGGGATCGGCGCAAAAATGGAGGAATTCGGCCCAAAATGACATCGGGGTTCACAGTGGAATGGATGCGATCTCCAAACCACCCAAATTTACCCAAAATGACCCAAATTGCCCCAAAACGGCCCCAAAAATCCCAAATCCCAATCCCTATCCAATCCCTATAAAGAGGATCCCTCAAATCTGCTTTGGGATCGGTGCAAAAATGGAGGAATTCGGCCCAAAATGACATCGGGGTTCACAGTAGAATGGATGCGATCTCCCAAGCACCCAAATTTGCCCCAAAAGACCCAAATTTGCCCCAAAATGGCCCCAAAAATCCCAAATCCCAATCCCTATCTAACCCTATAAAGAGGATCCCTCAAATCTGCTTCATAATGATCCCAAAATGGGAGAATTCGGCCCAAAATGACATCGGGGTTCACAGTGGAATGGATGCGATCTCCAAACCACCCAAATTTACCCAAAATGACCCAAATTTGCCCCCAAATGGCCCCAAAAATCCCAAATCCCAATCCCTATCCAATCCCTATAAAGAGGATCCCTCAAATCTGCTTTGGGATCGGCGCAAAAATGGAGGAATTCGGCCCAAAATGACATCGGGGTTCACAGTGGAATGGATGCGATCTCCAAAGCACCCAAATTTGCCCCAAAATGACCCAAATTTGCCCCAAAACGGCCCCAAAAATCCCAAATCCCAATCCCTATTCAATCCTATAAAGAGGATCCCTCAAATCTGCTTTGGGATCGGCGCAAAAATGGAGGAATTCGGCCCTAAATGACATCGGAGTTCACAGTAGAATGGATGCGATCTCCCAAGCACCCAAATTTGCCCCAAAAGACCCAAATTTGCCCCAAAACGCAACAAAAATCCCAAATCCCAATCCCTATCTAACCCTATAAAGAGGATCCCTCAAATCTGCTTCATAATGACCCCAAAATGGGAGAATTCAGCCCAAAATGACATCGGGGTTCACAGTGGAATGGATGCGATCTCCAAACCACCCAAATTTACCCAAAATGACCCTAATTTGCCCCAAAACAGCCCCAAAAATCCCAAATCCCAATCCCTATCTAACCCTATAAAGAGGATCCCTCAAATCTGCTTCATAATGATCCCAAAATGGGAGAATTCAGCCCAAAATGACATCGGGGTTCACAGTGGAATGGATGCGATCTCCAAACCACCCAAATTTACCCAAAATGACCCAAATTTGCCCCCAAATGGCCCCAAAAATCCCAAATCCCAATCCCTATCCAATCTCTATAAAGAGGATCTCTGAAATCTGCTTTGGGATCGGCGCAAAAATGGAGGAATTCGGCCCAAAATGACATCGGGGTTCACAGTGGAATGGATGCGATCTCCCAAGCACCCAAATTTGCCCCAAAAGACCCAAATTTGCCCCAAAATGGCCCCAAAAATCCCAAATCCCAATCCCTATCTAACCCTATAAAGAGGATCCCTCAAATCTGCTTCATAATGACCCCAAAATGGGAGAATTCAGCCCAAAATGACATCGGGGTTCACAGTGGAATGGATGCGATCTCCAAACCACCCAAATTTACCCAAAATGACCCTAATTTGCCCCAAAACAGCCCCAAAAATCCCAAATCCCAATCCCTATCTAACCCTATAAAGAGGATCCCTCAAATCTGCTTCATAATGATCCCAAAATGGGAGAATTCAGCCCAAAATGACATCGGGGTTCACAGTGGAATGGATGCGATCTCCAAACCACCCAAATTTACCCAAAATGACCCAAATTTGCCCCCAAATGGCCCCAAAAATCCCAAATCCCAATCCCTATCCAATCTCTATAAAGAGGATCTCTGAAATCTGCTTTGGGATCGGCGCAAAAATGGAGGAATTCGGCCCAAAATGACATCGGGGTTCACAGTGGAATGGATGCGATCTCCAAACCACCCAAATTTACCCAAAATGACCCAAATTGCCCCAAAACGGCCCCAAAAATCCCAAATCCCAATCCCTATCCAATCCCTATAAAGAGGATCCCTCAAATCTGCTTTGGGATCGGTGCAAAAATGGAGGAATTCGGCCCAAAATGACATCGGGGTTCACAGTGGAATGGATGCGATCTCCCAAGCACCCAAATTTGCCCCAAAAGACCCAAATTTACCCCAAAATGCAACAAAAATCCCAAATCCCAATCCCTATCTAACCCTATAAAGAGGATCCCTCAAATCTGCTTCAGAATGATCCCAAAAATGGAGGAATTTGGCCCAGAATGACATTGGTGTTCACAGTGGAATGGATGCGATCTCCAAACCACCCAAATTTACCCAAAATGACCCAAATTTGCCCCAAAACGGCCCCAAAAATCCCAAATCCCAATCCCTATGTAACCCTATAAAGAGGATCCCTCAAATCTGCTTCAGAATGATCCCAAAAATGGAGGAATTTGGCCCAGAATGACATTGGTGTTCACAGTAGAATGGATGCGATCTCCAAACCACCCAAATTTACCCAAAATGACCCAAATTTGCCCCCAAATGGCCCCAAAAATCCCAAACCCCAATCCTTATCTAACCCTATAAAGAGGATCCCTCAATTCTGCTTCAGAATGATCCCAAAAATGGTGGAATTTGGCCCAGAATGACATTGGAGTTCACAGTGGAATGGATGCGATCTCCAAACCACCCAAATTTACCCCAAACGACCCAAATTTGCCCCAAAACGGCCCCAAAAATCCCAAATCCCAATCCCTATCCAATCCCTATAAAGAGGATCCCTCAAATCTGCTTCAGAATGATCCCAAAAATGGAGGAATTTGGCCCAGAATGACATCGGGGTTCACAGTGGAATGGATGCAATCTCCAAAGCACCCAATTTTACCCAAAATGACCCAAATTTACCCCAAAACGGCCCCAAAAATCCCAAATCCACCCCTAAGACCCCCAAATCCCCCCAAAAACCCCAAATCCCCCCCAAATCCCTCCCAAAAGCCCCAAATCTCCCTCTGAAACCCCCAAAACTCCCTCAAAACCCCCAAATCTCCCTCCAACCCCCCCAAACCCCCAAAACCCCGAAATCTCCCCCAAAACCCCCAAATCTCCCTCCAAAACCCCCCCAATTCCTCCCCAAGACCCCCCCAAGCCCCCCCAAAACCTCCAAATCCCCCCCAAAACCCCCAAATCTCCCCCCAACCCCCCCCCAAAACCCACAAATCTCTAACTCCCCCCAAATTCCCCAAATCCCTCCCCAAACTCCTAAATCTCACCCCAAAACCCCCCAAATCCTGCCCCCAACCCCCAAATCTCCCCCAAATCCCCCCCAAAACCTCCAAATCCCCCCCCAAATCCCTCCCCAAACCCCCAAATCCCCCCCCAAAACCTCCAAATCCCCCCTAAACCCCCAAAACCCACAGATCTCCCTCTAATCCCCCCAAAATCCCCCCCCAAAACCCCCAAATCTCCCCCAAATCCCTGCCAAATCCCCCCCAAACCCCCAAATCTCCCTCCACCCCTCCCAAATCCCCCCCAAAACCCACCAATCTCCCTCCAAAACCCCCCCAAATCCCGACCCCAACCCCCAAATCTCCCCCAAAACCCCCTCAAAACCCTCCCCAAACCCCCAAATCTCCCCCAAATCCCCCCCAAAACCTCCAAATCTCCCCCAAATCCCTCCCCAAACCCCCAAATCCCCCCCAAAACCCCCAAATCTCCCCCCAATCCCCCCCAAAACCCACAAATCTCCCTCTAACCCCCCCCAAATCCCCCAAATCCCCCCCAAAACCCCCAAATTTCCCCCAAAACCCCTCCAAAACCCCCAAATCTCCCCCAAATCCCCCCCAAATCCCTCCCCAAACCCTCAAATCCCCCCAAAACCCCCAAATCCCCCCCAAAACCCCAAATCCCCCCCCCCCAAACCTGGTTACCTATCGTAATAATCCCGCTGAAAATCATAATCCAGATCGAAGGACGACCTGCTCGACACAACACAACCCCACCACCCCCAATTTTGGGGTTAAAAACCCAAGGATTCGTTTCAACCCAAAGGCGGGTCGTCGGGAGGGGGGGGGGCACAAAAACACCCCCCCCTCCTCCTCTGACCTCAGCCCTTTTTTTGGGTTTTTTGGGGTGAAACGAAGGGGTTTTGGGGGTGAAAAAGCTGAAGGGGCCGACCTGACGAGGGGGGACGGAGAAGGTGGGGCAGCTACTGACCCGTACATCTCGGCTGCTGAGCGTTTGACCCCTGCCTTGCCACGGTTCACCTTGGGCTCGGCCGCCAGGTTGATGTCTGGGGAGGGGGGAAATGGGGAGAAAATGGGGGAAAACGGGGAGATTTGGGGAGAAAATGGGGGGAAATGGGGAGAAAATGGGGGAGAATGGGGTAAAATGGGGAGAAAATGGGGAGATCGGGGGAGAAAATGGGGGGAAATGGGGAGAAAATGGGGAAAAAAGGGGGGAAATGGGGAGATTTGGGGAGAAAATAGGGAAAAAAGGGGGGAAATGGGGAGAAAATGGGGGAAAAGGGGGAGAAAATGGGAAGAAAATGGGGGAGAATGGGGTAAAATGGGGAGAAAATGGGGGAAATTGGGAGATTTGGGGAGAAAATGGGGAGAAAATGGTGAGATTTGGGGAGAAAATGGGGAGAAATGGGGGGAAATGGGGAGAAAATGGGGGAAAGGGGGAGAAAATGGGGGAAAGGGGGAGAAAATGGGGAGAAATGGGGAGATTTGGGGAGAAAATGGGGGAAAGGGGGAGAAAATGGGGGAGAATGGGGTAAAATGGGGAGAAAATGGGGAGATTGGGGGAGAAAATGGGGGGAAATGGGGAGAAATGGGGAGATTTGGGGAGAAAATGGGGGGAAATGGGGAGAAAATAGGGGAGATTGGGGTAAAATGGGGAGAAAATGGGGAGATTGGGGGAGAAAATGGGGGGAAATGGGGAGAAAATGGGGAGAAAATGGGGGAGAATGGGGAGAAAAGGGGGAGAAAATGGGGAGATTGGGGGAGAAAATGGGGGGAAAAGGGGAGAAATGGGGAGATTTGGGGAGAAAATGGGGAGAAAATGGGGGAGAATGGGGTAAAATGGGGAGAAAATGGGGAGATTGGGGGAGAATATGGGGGAAAAGGGGGAGAAAATGGGGAGAAAATGGGGAAAAATGGGGAGATTTGGGGAGAAAATGGGGAGAAAATGGGGAAAAATGGGGAAAAATGGAGAGAAATTGGGAGAAAATGGGAAGAAATGGGGAAAAAATGGGGAGAAAATGGTGAGATTTGGGGAGAAAGTGGGGAGAAATGGGGAGAAAATGGGGTAAAATTGGGAGATTTGGGGGGAAAATGGGGAGAAATGGGAAGATAAGGGGGGAAATGGGGAGATTTGGGGAGAAAATGGGGAGAAATTGGGAAAAAACGGGGAGAAAATGGTGAGATTTGGGGAGAAAATGGGGGGAAATGGGGGAAAATGGGGAGATTGGGGGAGAAAATGGGGAGAAAACGGGGGAAAATGGGGAGAAAATGGGGGAAAATTGGGGGAAATGGGGAAAAAACGGAGAAATTGTGAGATTTGGGGAGAAATTGGGGAGAAATGGGGAGAAAATGTCCCATACCACCAATCTCTCCCAACATCCCCCAATATTTAACACCTCCAACCCCTCTCAACGTCCCCAGATGTCCCCAATCTCACCCCAAATCCCCAAATATTCCATATCCCAATCTCCCAAATGTCCCCAAATGTCCCATATTCCCAATCTCTCCCAACATCCCCCAATATTTAACACCTCCAACCCCTCCCAATGTCCCCAAATGACCCCAATTGTCCCATATCCCCAATCTCTCCCAACAACCCTCAACATTTAACACCTCCAACGCCTCTCAAAGTCCCCAAATGTCCCCAACCTCACCCAAAATCCCCAAATATTCCATATCCCAATCTCCCAAATGTCCCCAAATGTCCCATATCTCCAATCTCTCCCAACATCCCCCAATATTTAACACCTCCAACCCCTCTTCCAACGTCCCCAAATGACCCCAAATATCCCATATCCCCAATCTCTCCCAACATCCCCCAATATTTAACACCTCCAACCCCTCCCAATGTCCCCAAATGACCCCAAATGTCCCATATCCCCACTCTCTCCCAACATCCCCCGATATTTAACACCTCCAACCCCTCTCAAAGTCCCCAAATGTCCCCAATCTCACCCAAAATCCCCAAATATTCCATATCCCAATCTCCCAAATGTCCCCAAATGTCCCATATCCCCAATCTCTCCAAACATCCCCCAATATCTGACATCTCCAACCCCTCCCAATGTCCCCAAATGACCCCAATTGTCCCATATCCCCAATCTCTCCCAACATCCCCCAATATTTAACACCTCCAACCCCTCCCAAAGTCCCCAAATGTCCCCAGTCTCATCCCAAATCCCCAAATATTCCATATCCCAATCTCCCAAATGTCCCCAAATGTCCCATATCCCCAATCTCTCCCAACAACCCTCAACATTTAACACCTCCAACCCCTCTCAAAGTCCCCAAATGACCCCAAATACCCCATATCCCCAATCTCTCCCAACATTCCCCTGATATTTAACACCTCCAACCCCTCCCAAATGTCCCCAAATACCCCATATCCCCAATTTCTCCCAACATCCCCCAATATTTAACACCTCCAACCCCTCCCAATGTCCCCAAATGTCCCCACTTGTCCCATATCCCCAATCTCTCCCAACAACCCTCAACATTTAACACCTCCAACCCCTCCCAAAGTCCCCAAATATCCCATATTCCTAATCTCTCCCAACATCCCCAAATATCTGACATCCCCAACCTCTTCCAACCCTTCCCAACGTCCCCAAATGTCCCCAATCACCCCCAAAATCCCCTTCTTCCCCTCCCCACCCAACCACTCACCCAGCACCTGCCCGGCGATCATCCTTCCATCCTCCCCAGCCACGGCGGCCCGGGCGTTTCTTTCAGTGACAAATTGAACAAAAGCAAATCCTTTGTGGACAGAACAACCCACGATTTTGCCATACTTGGAAAAAATGGCTTCCACGTCGCTCTTCTTCACCACCAGAGTGTTGAGGTTGCCGATGAAGACCCTCGAGTTGAGGGAGCGGGGGTCCGTCTTGTTGGTGACGTTGCTGGCCATGGCCTGGAGGAAAAGAAGAGGGGAGGGGGGGAGAGAAATGGGTTAGAGGGGGGGTTAAAGAGGGGGGAGGAAGGGGGAGGAGGGGGGAGATGGGTTGTAGGGGGGAAAAGGGGGTGGGAGGAAGGTTGAGGAGGAGGAGGAAGGGTGAGGAGAGGGAAGAAAGGCTGAGGAGGGGGAAGATGAGTTGTAGGGGGGGGAGATGGATTATAGGGGGGTTAAAGAGGGGGGAGGAAGGTTGAGGAAGGGGGAGATGGGTTGTGGGGGGATCAAGGGGGGGGGCAGGTTGAGGAGGGGGGAAAGGGTGAGGAAGTGGGGGGAAGGGTGAGGAGGGGGGAGATGGGCTGTGGGGGGGTCAAGGAGGGGGGAGGAAGGGTGAGGAGGGGGGAGGAAGGGTGAGGAAGTGGGGGAAAGGTTGAGGAGGGGGGAGGAAGGGTGAGGAGGGGAGAAATGAGTTGTAGGGGGGAGAGATGGGTTGTAGGGGGGGTCAAGGAGGTGGGAGAAAGCTGGAGGAGGAGGGAAGAAGGCTGAGGAGGGGGGAGATGGGTTGAGGAGGAGGAAGATGGGTTATAGGGGGGTTAAAGAGGGGGGAGGAAAGGGGAGGAGGGGGGAGATGGGTTGTGGGGGGGAAAAGGGGGTGGGAGGAAGGTTGAGGAGGGGGGAGGAAGGATGGGGAAGTGGGGGGAAGGGTGAGGAAAGGGGAGATGGGTTGTAGGGGGGTCGAGGAGGGGGGAGGAAGGTTGAGGAGGGGGGTGTCAAAATGGATGAAATGGGGAGAAAAAGGGGTAAGAAGTTGATGAAATGGGGAGAAAATGGCAAGGAGGGGTCAAAATGGATGGAACTGGGGAGGAAAGGGGGAAAAAGTTGATGAAATTGGGGAGGAAAGGGGGAGAAAATGGCAAGGAGGGGTCAAGGTGGGGTTAAAAATGGATGGAATGGGGAGAAAATGTTGGGAAAACATCATGGAAGTGTTGAGGTGATGTCAATGTGGAGTCAAAACTAAGAAAACGAGGAGAAAAGATGGAAAAAAAGAATGAAATGTGGTGAAAGTGCCATGAAAATGCCAACGAGGTGGGTCAAAGTGGATGAAATGTGGAGAAAACGTTGGGAAAAAGTGATGAAAATGCAGAGGTGATGCCAACATTGAGGTCAAAACTGATGGAATGTGGAGGAAATGTTGATGAGATGCAGAGAAATGTTGGGAAAACGGCATGGAAATATTGAGGTGATGTGGAAATGGATGAAGTGGGGAGAAAAGGGGGAGGAAATGTCATGGAAATGTCAGTGGGGCATCAAAAAGGAAGGGATGGGGAAAAAGGATCAAGAAAAAGAATGGACTGTAAAGAAAATATCAAGAAAATTTGAGGGAATGTGGAGGAAAGTGGAGGAAATTGAGGAAAAATGGAAAACAGGCAGAGCAAATTGAGGAAATGTGGAGGAAAGGAGGAGGAAAAGTGGAGAAAAGGGGGAGAAAATTGAGAAGATGTGGAAAAAAAGTGGAGGAAATTGAGGAAATGTGGAGGAAAGGTGGAAAAAAATGAGGAAATGTGGAGGAAAGGTGGAGAAAATAGAGAAGTTGTGAAGAAAAAGTGGAGGAAATTGAGGAAATGTGGAGGAAAGTAAGAGGAAAGGTGGAGAAACTGAATAAATGTGGAAGAAAGGAGAAGGAAATTGAGGAAATGTGGAGGAAAACTGGAGCAAATTGAGGAAATGTGGAGAAGAATGGAGAAAATTAAGAAAATCAGGAGGAAAAGTGGAGGAAAGTGAGCAAATGTGGAGAAAGGTGGAGAAAAATTGAGGAAAGGTGGAGAAAAATGGAAGAAATCTGGAGAAAAGGTGGAAGAAACTGAGGAAATGTGGAGAAAAGTGGAGGAAATGTGGAGGAAAGGTGGAGGAAAATGAGGAAATGTGGAGGAAGGGTGGAGGAAAATGAGGAAATGTGGAGAAAATTGAGGAAATGAGGAGGCAAGGTGAAGGAAATAGAGAAAAATCAGGAGGAAAGGTGGAAGAAACTGAGGAGATGTGGAGAAAAATGGAGAAAATGTGGAGGAAAAGTGGAGGAAAATGAGAAAATGTGGAGGAAAGGTGGAGGAAACTGAAGAAATGTGGAGAAAAGGTGGAGGAAATTGAGGAAATGTGGAGGAAAGGTGGAGGAAATTGAGGAAATGTGGAGGAAAGGTGGAGGAAATTGAGGAAATGTGGAGAAAAGGTGGAGAAAATTGAGGAAATGTGGAGAAAAGGTGGAGAAAATTGAGGAAATGTGGAGAAAAGGTGGAGGAAATTGAGGAAATGTGGAGGAAAGGTGGAGAAAATTGAGGAAATGTGGAAGAAAGGTGGAGTAAATGTGGAGGAAAGGTGGAACAAACTGAGGAAATGTGGAGAAAAATGGGGAAAATGTGGAAAAAAAGTGAAGGAAAGTGAGGAAATGTGGAGGAAAGGTGGAGGAAATTGAGGAAATGTGGAGGAAAATGAGGAAATGTGCAGGAAAGGTGGAGAAAATTGAGGAAATTTGGAGAAAAATGGAGGAAACGTGGAGAAAAAGTGGAGGAAATTGAGAAAATGTGAGTAAAGGTGGAGGAAATGTTGAGGAAAGGTGGAGGAAATGTTGAGGAAAGGTGGAGGAAATTGAGGAAATGTGGAGAAAAGGTGGAGGAAATTGAGGAAATGTGGAGGAAAGTGAGGAAATGTGCAGGAAAGGTGGAGAAAATTGAGGAAATGTGGAAAAAAATGGAGGAAACGTGGAGAAAAAGTGGAGGAAATTGAGAAAATGTGAGTAAAGGTGGAGGAAATGTTGAGGAAAGGCTGAGGAAATTGAGGAAATGTGGAGAAAAGGTGGAGGAAATGGAGGAAAGGTGGAGGAAATTGAGGAAATGTGGAGGAAAGTGAGGAAATGTGCAGGAAAGGTGGAGAAAATTGAGGAAATGTGGAAAAAAATGGAGGAAACGTGGAGAAAAAGTGGAGGAAATTGAGAAAATGTGAGTAAAGGTGGAGGAAATGTTGAGGAAAGGTGGAGGAAATTGAGGAAATGTGGAGAAAAGGTGGAGGAAATGGAGGAAAGGTGGAGGAAACGTGGAGAAAAGGTGGAGGAAATGGAGGAAATGTGGAGGAAACGTGGAAGAAATTGAGGAAATGTTGAGGTGATGTCAATGTGGAGTCAAAATGGTGGAGGAAATATGGAGGAAGTGGAATTCAGTGTAACACCAATGCAGTGTTAATGTGGATGGGAAATAAAGAGGAAATGGAGTGGAATAGAAGTGGAGTGGAAGAGGAAATAAAGAGGAAATGGAGTGGAAGTGTTAAAGAAACAAAGAGGAAGTGAAGTAGAAATAAAGATGAAATAAAGAGGAAATGGAGTGCAAGTAGAGTGGAAATAAAGAGGAAGTGCAGTGGAAACAAAGCAGAAATAAAGAGGAAATGGAGTGGAAGGGAAAAGGAAACAAAGAGGAAATAGAAATGAAGATGAAGTAAAGAGGAAATAGAGTGGAAGTGGAGTAGAAATAAAGAGGAAGTGGAGTGGAAGCAGAGCAGAAACAAAGAGAAAAGAAAGTGGAGTAGAAGTGGAGTGAAAAAGGAAATAAAGAGGAAGTGGAGTGGAAGTGGGGCGAATGTGGAGCAGAAACAGAAATAAAGAGGAAATAAAGGGGTAATAAAGTGGAGTGGAAGTAGAGAGGAAATAAAGTGGAAACTGAGTGGAAGTAAAGAGAAAATAAATGGAAATAAAGGCGAAATAAATGAAGTGGGGTGGGAGTAGGGAGGAAATGAAGTGGAAATGGAATGGACATGAAGAGGAAATGGAGTGGAAGTGGTGATGAAGAGATGAAGTGGAGTGAATGTAGAGCAGAAGTGCAGCAGAAACAGAAATAAGGAGGAAGAAAAGAGGAAATAAATAAAGGGGAGCAGAAGCAAGGAGGAAATAAAGTGGAAATGGAGCAAAAGCGGGGCGAAAGTGAAGCAGAAACAGGAACGAAGAGGAAATAAAGAGGAAATTAATAAAGTGGAGGGGAAGTGAAGAGGAAATGGAGTGGAAGTGGTGAAAAGAGGAGATAAAGTGGAGTGGAAGCGCGGCGGAAGTGGAGGAGAAGCAGAAATAAAGAGGAAGTAAAGGGGAAATAAATAAAATGGAGTGGAAGTAAGGAGGAAATAGAGGAAGTAGGGAGGAAATAAAGAGAAAATGGAGCAGAAGTGAAGAAGAAACAGAGTGGAAATGGTGATGAAGAGATGAAGTTGAATGAATGTGGAAGTGGAGCAAAAACAGAAATGAACAGGAAGAGGAAATAAAGTGGTGCAGAAGTAGAGAGGAAAGAAAGAGCAAACGGAGCAGAAGTGGAGCGGAAGTGAAGAGGAAATGGAGTGGAAGTGGTGAAAAGAGGAGATAAAGTGGAGCGGAAGCCCGGCGGAAGTGGAGCAGAAGCAGAAATAAAGAGGAAGTAAAGGGGAAATAAATAAAATGGAGTGGAAGTAGGGAGGAAATAGAGGAAGTAGGGAGGAAATAAAGAGGAAATGGAGCGGAAGTGGGGCGGAAGTCGATGTGAATGTCAGCGTGTTCTCTATGCAATGTCAACATGATGTGGTGGCACCGAAGGCGGGTGGGGTGAAGGGAGAACCACCCCTGGCAGCTCATTAACGACGCTAATTAACATTGCTAATTAGCAGTAGGCATCTCTGTGAACCGCAATGAGGAAGTTTCTGTATTCCTGATCCAGATCTGCTCCAGAACTCATCATTTCCATTGTGGAAAACCTCACATCCACGCTCCTGCCTCGTTAACGGTGCTAATTAACACCTCATTAGCATCAACTACCTCTGTCCAGCTTGACTACAACCTCTAATTAAGAGATTAAATACCTAATTAAGAGTCTCTGTATTCTCAGAGTTGGGTTTTATGATCGGGAATGGCCTCTGCGTTCTGCTGTACCACCACCTCCGTGCTCCTGCCTCATTAGCGTCACTAATTAACAGCACTAATTAGCAATAGGGAGCTCATTAGATCTTAATTAGACTCCCGAGTTCTAGCCAAAGGGTTTGGAAACCAGAACCAACTCCAGAACTCGGTGCCCCCATCATTTCCACCACAGAACCATCTCCTCCCTGCTCCTAACTCATTAGTTCCACTAATTAATCGCGCTAATTAAGAGCTCTAGAACATAATTAGAAACCTGACAGACCCTAATTAAGGGCTCTGTGTTATTCTGGATGGGTTTGGAGAACCCAACCAGCTCCACCACGTGGCATCCTCATCATCTCCATCACATACACGCCGCTATCTCGTTAGTTCCACTAATTAAGACAACTAATTAGCATCAAGCCATCCCCACGGATCATAATTAGTGGCTCTGCGTTCCTTTTAATGAGTTTTGGGGAACCCAAATCAGCTGCAGCACTTGGGAGTCCCCATAATCTCCAAGGTGAATCCGTCACCTCCACACTCCTCCCTCGTTAACCGCGCTAATTAACACCGCTAACTCACGCAGCGCCGCCAATTAGCACCACAGATGATAATTAAGAGCTCTGTTTTCCTGCAGACAGGATCTGGGATTGCAGAACGGCCCCGGTCCCAAACACAGAACCATTCCTGCACGCGGCCAGCTCGTTAGCACCGCTAATTAGCACCGGTAATGAGCGCCGTTAATTAACGTTTTTGATCAGTGCCGTTAATTAGCGCTACTAATTAACGCTACAAATGACCCCATGGTTGTAACGAGGGAGCTTAGTGGCTGTTTGCTGTCCCCGTCTGACCTGAAAGCCGCCCCTAATTAGCAGTGCTAATTAACGGCGGCGCTAATTAGCGCCAGGCTGTGGGAATACCGCTAATTAGGGGTGAAAAAGGGGAGGGGGGAAATGGGGGAGAATGGCGGGGGGGGGGGGGGGACCCCTGGGGCGGGGGTTAAGGGGAGGGCGCTAATGAAGGGCGCTAATTAAGAGCACTAATTAAGAGTGCTAATTAGAGGAGCCCTCTTACCGTGGCGTGGGGAGGGGGCGGCGCTCCGGGGGGGTCCGAGGAGGGTCCGAAGTGGGGGGTGGGACGTGGGGGGGCCCCATTGGGAGGTGGGGGGAGGATTTGGGGTAAAAACGAACGAAAAAGGGAAAAAAAAAAAAAAGAAACGAAATAAAAACGGTGAAAAAAAAAAAAAAAAGAAAAGAATTGAAAATTAGGGAAAAAAAAAGGGGAGAAAAATTCAGAAAAGGGAAAAAAAAAGGAAGTGGAAATTAAAAAAAATAATAATTGAGAAATGGAGAAATTAGGGGGAAAAAGGGGAAAAAAGGGAAAATGGAAAAACGGGGGAAAAAGGAAAAAAAGGGAGAAAAATTGAAAAGGAAAAAGTGGCACAAAAAAAAAGTCCAAAAAAGGGAAAAATGGAGAAGGAAAAAATAGGGAAAAAAGGGAAAACAGCAAAAATGTGGAGAAATGGTTTAAAAAAGAGCAGAAAAGGGGAAAATGTTGAAAAGAGGGAAAAAGTGTTGGAAAAAAATGAAGAAAAAATGAAGAAAAGGGAAAATGGTGAAAAAGGGGAAAAAATCTTTAAAAAGAGGAAAAGTGAGGAGAAAAAGTGGAAAATTGGGGGAAAAAAGTGTAAAAATGGGAAACTGAGAAAAAAGGGGGAAAAATGAAAAAAATGACGAAAAAAATGAAAAAATGAAAAAAGAAGAAAAAAAGAAAAAGTTGAGGGAAAAAAGAGAAAAAAGAGGAAAAATGGGAAAGGGGAAAAAAGAGAAAAGTGGAAGAAATGGGGAAATAGGAAAAAGTGAAAAAAGAGCTTTTTTGGGAAAAAAATGGAAGAGGGGAAAATGGGAAAAATGGGAGAAAATGTGGAAAAGGGGAAAATGGGGAAAAATGGGGCAAAACGAGGAAAAATTGGGGAAAAATTGGGGAAGAAAGAGAAAAACTGGGAAAAAAAGGGGAAAATGGGGAAAAAAGGGGAAAAAGGGGGAAAATCGGGAAAAAATGGAAAAAGGGAAAAAAAGTGGAAGGGAAAAAGTGAATGGAAAATTTGAGAAGAAAAACGAAAAAAAGAGAAAAAATAGAAAAATTTCAAAAAGGGAAAAGGGGAAAAAAGGAAAAAATTCAAAAAGGAGAAAAATCCAAAATAGGAAAAATGGGGAAGAAAGGAAAAAAAAGTGATAAAAAATGGAAAATGAAAAAAGAGGAAAAATGGAAAAAAGAGAAAAAAGAGAAAAATGGAAAAAGAGGAAAAGAGAAAAAGAGAAAAATGGAAAAAGAGAAAAAAGGAAAAATGGAAAAATGGGGAAAAATGGAAAAAGGGAAAAATAGGAAAAAAAATGGAAAAAGGGAAAAATAGAAAAAGTGAAAAAAAATGGGAAAAAGGGAAAAATAGGAAAAAAAAACCAGTGAAAAATAGAGAAAAATAGGAGAAAAAAAAATAGAAAAAAAATAGGAAAAAAATAAAATAAAAAAAGGGGAAAAATAAAAAATTAAAATAAAAAATTAAAATAAAAAATTAAAAAAAAAAAAAGAAAAATTAAAAAAAAAATTAAAAGCAAAAAAAAAAAAAAATTAAAAAAAAAAAAAAAAACACCTTTCAAAACCCAAAATGGGACGAAAAAGACCCAAAAGAGCGAAAGGGGAAACGCAGGGGGGGGGAGGGGGGGAAAAACTTGCTTTGATTTTTGGGGTGAAACGGCGGCGTTTTGGGGTTTTTTTTTTCTTTTATTCCCCCCCCTCTTAACGGCCCACCCCCCCCTCCTTGTGCTGCTTTTGGGGTGAAAAGGGTCGGATTTGGGCAAAGGGGGGGAAGGGGGCAAAACTTACTGTTGGCGGCGGCGAAAAAATTGGCGCTGCTCGGCCCCCAAAAAACCCTTTTTTGCCCTCAAAACGGGTTTTTGGGGTGAGAAAAGGGGATTTTGGGGGTGGTGGTGGTGGGGTGGGGGTTGCCAAGAGCGTCCTCGGATCGGCCGGGGGAGCCTGGAAGAGAAAAAGGGGGTCAGATTTGGGGTGAAAGAAGAGAAAACGAGGAGTTTTGGGAAAGCGGGGGGTGAAAAGGAGGGAAATTGGGGAAAATGGGGGATTTCGGGGGAAAAAATGGGGATTTAGGGGCTTTTGGGGGGATAATGGGGATTTTTAGAAGGGATGACTGGAGAAAAATGCCTTAAAATGATCAATTTGGGGAAGAGGGGATCTGAAAAAGGGAGAAATTGGGGAAAAATTATGATTTGTGACGGAAATTATACATTTTTCGTAGAAATGGGGGATTTTGGGGGGAAAATTGGGGCTTTTGGGGCTCTTCGGGGAATAATGGGGATTTTTAGAAGGGATTATTGGGAAATAAATGCCTTAAAATGATCAATTTGGGGGTTGGGGGTCTGAAAATGGGAGAAATTGGGGACAAAACATCATTTTTGATAGAAATTATACATTTTTGGTAAAAATGATTTTGGGGGGAAAATTGGGGATTTGGGGACTTTTCTGGGGGATAATGGGGATTTTTAGAAGGGGTGATTGGAGAAAAATGCCTTAAAATGAGCAATTTGGGGATTGGGGGGTCTGAAAAAGGGGGAAATTTTGGAAATATTCTGATTTGTGACGGAAATTATACATTTTTGGTAGAAATGGGGGATTTTGGGGGGAAAATTGAGGATTTTGGGGCTTTTTGGGGGGATAATGGGGATTCTTAGAAGGGGTGATTGGAGAAAAATGCCTTAAAATGATCAATTTGGGGAAGAGGGGATCTGAAAAAGGGAGAAATTGGGGAAAAATTCTGATTTGTGACGGAAATTATACATTTTTGGTAAAAATGGGGGATTTTGGGGGGAAAAATTGGGGATTTTGGGGCTCTTCAGGGAATAATGGGGATTTTTAGAAGGGATTATTGGGAAAAAAATGCCTTAAAATGATCAATTTGGGGACTGGGGGTCTGAAAAAGGGAGAAATTGGGGAGAAAACATGATTTTTGATAGAAATTATATATTTTTGGTAGAAATGGAGGATTTTGGGGGGAAAATTGGGGATTTGGGGGCTTTTTGGGGGATAATGGGGATTTTTGGAAGGGGTGATTGGAGAAAAATGCCTCAAAATGATCAATTTGGGGGTTGGGGGTCTGAAAATGGGAGAAATTAGGGAGAAAACATCATTTTTGATAGAAATTATACATTTTTGGTAGAAATGGGGATTTTGGGTGGAAAATTGGGGATTTGGGGGCTTTTGAGGGAATAATGGGGATTTTTAGAAGGGATGATTGGGAAAAAAATGCCTTAAAATGATCAATTTGGGGACTGGGGGTCTGAAAATGGGAGGAATTGGGGAAAAAACGTCATTTTTGATAGAAATTATACATTTTTGGTAGAAATGGAGGATTTTGGGGGGAAAATTGGGGATTTTGGGGCTTTTGGGGGGATAATGGGGATTTTTAGAAGGGGTGATTGGAGAAAAATGCCTTAAAATGATTAATTTGGGGGTTGGGGGTCTGAAAATGGGAGAAATTGGGGACAAAACATCATTTTTGATAGAAATTATACGTTTTTGGTAGAAACGGGGATTTTGGGGGGAAAATTGGGGATTTGGGGGCTTTTTGGGGGATAATGGGGATTTTTAGAAGGGGTGATTGGAGAAAAAATGCCTTAAAATGATCAATTTGGGGATTGGGGGTCTGAAAAAGGGGGAAATTGGGGAAAAATTCTGATTTGTGACGGAAATTATACATTTTTGGTAGAAATGGGGGATTTTGGGGGGAAAATTGAGGATTTTGGGGCTTTTTGGGGGGATAATGGGGATTCTTAGAAGGGGTGATTGGAGAAAAATGCCTCAAAATGATCAATTTGGGGGTTGGGGGTCTGAAAATGGGAGAAATTAGGGAGAAAACATCATTTTTGATAGAAATTATACATTTTTGGTAGAAATGGGGATTTCGGGGGAAAAAATGGGGATTTTGGGGCTTTTGGGGGATAATGGGGATTTTTGGAAAGGAGGATTGGTGAAAAATGCCTTAAAATGATCAATTTGGGGATTGGGGGTCTGAAAAAGGGAGAAATTGGGGAAAAAATCTCATTTTTGATGGAAATTATACATTTTTGGTAGAAATGGGGATTTTGGGGGGAAAAATGGGGATTTTGGGGCTTTTGGGGGGATAATGGGGATTTTTAGAAGGGAGAATTGGTGAGAAATGCCTCAAAATGATCAATTTGGGGAAGGGGGGGTCTGAAAAAGGGCAAAATTGAGGAAAAATACTTATTTATGACAGGAATTATATATTTTTGTTAGAAATGGGGGATTTTGGGGGGAAAATTGGGGATTTGGGGGCTTTTTGGGGGGATAATGGGGATTTTTAGAAGGGAGGACCGGAGAAAAATGCCATAAAATGATCAATTTGGGGAAGAGGGGGTCTGAAAAAGGGAGAAATTGGGGAAAAAACATCATTTTTGATAGAAATTATACGTTTCTGGTAGAAATTGGGATTTTGGGGGGAAAATTGGGGATTTGGGGCTTTTTGGGGGGATAATGGGGATTTTTGGAAGGGATGATTGGGAAAAAAATTCCTTAAAATGATCAATTTGGGGATTGGGGGTCTGAAAATGGGGGAAATTGGGGAAAAATTCTCATTTTTGATGGAAATTATACATTTTTGTTAGAAATGGGGGATTTTGGGGGGAAAATTGGGGATTTTGGGGCTTTTTGGGGGGATAATGGGGATTTTTAGAAGGGAGAATTGGTGAGAAATGCCTCAAAATGATCAATTTGGGGAAGGGGGGGTCTGAAAAAGGGCAAAATTGAGGAAAAATACTTATTTATGACAGGAATTATATATTTTTGTTAGAAATGGGGGATTTTGGGGGGAAAATTGGGGATTTGGGGGCTTTTTGGGGGGATAATGGGGATTTTTAGAAGGGAGGACCGGAGAAAAATGCCATAAAATGATCAATTTGGGGAAGAGGGGGTCTGAAAAAGGGAGAAATTGGGGAAAAAACATCATTTTTGATAGAAATTATACGTTTCTGGTAGAAATTGGGATTTTGGGGGGAAAATTGGGGATTTGGGGCTTTTTGGGGGGATAATGGGGATTTTTGGAAGGGATGATTGGGAAAAAAATTCCTTAAAATGATCAATTTGGGGATTGGGGGTCTGAAAATGGGGGAAATTGGGGAAAAATTCTCATTTTTGATGGAAATTATACATTTTTGTTAGAAATGGGGGATTTTGGGGGGAAAATTGGGGATTTTGGGGCTTTTTGGGGGGATAATGGGGATTTTTGGAAGGGAGGATTGGGGAGAAAAACCTTAAAATGACCAATTTGGGGAAGGGGGGTCTGAAAATGGGGGAAATTGGGGAGAAAACATCACTTTTGATGGAAATTATACATTTTTGTTAGAAATGGGGGATTTTGGGTCAAAATTGGAGGTTTTTGGGGTGAAATGAGGGGGTTTGAGGGAATTAATGGGATTTTGGGGTGAAATGAGGGAATTTTGGGGTAAAATGGGGGGATTTATGGTGAAATAAAGGGATTTTGGGGGGAATTAAAGGGATTTTTGGGGTGAAATGAGGGGATTTGGGGAATAAATGGAACTTTTTGGGGTGAAATAAGGAAATATGGGGTGAAAAAAGGGGAATTTTGGGGTGAAATGAGGGGATTTGGGGGGAATTAATGCAATTTTTGGGGTGAAATGAGGGGATTTGTGGTAATTAAACGGATTTTGGGGTGAAATAAAGGGAACTTGGGGTAAAATGAGGGGATTTGGGGTGAAATAAATGGAATTTTGGGGTGAAATAAAGGGAATCTGGGGGTGAAAAGAGAGGTTTGGGGGAATTAATGGAATTTTTGGGGTGAAATAAGGAAATTTAGGGTGAAATAAGGGGAATTTTGGGGAGAAATAAGAGGGTTTGGGGCTAAAATGAGGGGATTTGGGGTGAAATAAGGGAATTTGTGGGAACTGAAGGCAGTTTGGGGAGAAATAAAGGGAATTTGGGGTGAAATAAGGCAACTTGGGGAAACTAAATGATTTTGGGTTGAAATAAAGGGAATTTTGGAATGAAATTATGGGATTTATGCGAATTAATGGGATTCTGGGGTGAAATAAATGGATTTGGGGGTGAAATAAAGGGAATTTTGGGGTGAAATGAGGGGATTTGGGGAATTAATGGGATTTTTGGGGGTGAAATAAGGAAATTTATGGTGAAATAAGGGGAATTATAGGAAGAAATGAGGGGTTTTGGGGTGAAATAAGAAATTTGGGGGAATTAAGTGAATTCTGGGGTGGAATAAAGGAAAATTGGGGTGAAATAAAAGGAGTTTGGGGCTGAAATAAGGCAATTTGGGGGAATTAAATGATTTTTGGGGTGAAATAAAGGGAATTTTGGGTACAATGAGGGGATTTGGGGTGAAATAAGGGAATTTGGGAGAATTAAGTGGATTTTGGGGTGAAATAAATGGCTTTTGGGTTGAAATAAAGGGAATTTTGGGGTGAAATGAGGGGATTTGGGGAATTAATGGGATTTTTGGGGGTGAAATAAGGAGATTTATGGTGAAATAAGGGGAATTATGGGAAGAAATGAGGGGTTTTGGGGTGAAATAAGGGAATTTGGGGGAATTAAGTGAATTCTGGGGTGGAATAAAGGAAATTTGGGGTGAAATAAAAGGAGTCTGGGGCTGAAATAAGGCAATTTGGGGGAATTAAATGATTTTTGGGGTGAAATAAAGGGAATTTGGGGTACAATGAAAGGATTTGGGGTGAAATAAGGGAATTTGGGAGAATTAAGTGGCTTTTGGGGTGAAATAAACGGATTTGGGGGGGAATTAAAGGGACTTTTGGGTTGAAATGGGGGCAGAAGACAGCCTGGGGGGGGGTTGCGGGGGGAGGGGGGGGGGCAGGAAGTTTCGGGGCAGAAACCTGGATTTTTAGGGGAGGAAAACCGCAGCTGTGGGCAGAAACGGGACGATTTCAGGCGGGAAGGGCGGATTTTGGGGCGAAACAACGCGATTTTGGGGCTCTTTTCCCCCTTAATTGGGGGGAACCGGAAGTGGGGGGGCGGAAGGGGGCGGGGCTTCGCGTGGCACCGCCCCCCTCCCTTCAAGCCCCGCCTGCCCGCCGTTTATCGCCGTTATATCGCGATATTCCCCCCCACCACCCCCCCCAGCCCTCCCCCCCCCCCCCCCGTTTCTACAATTATCCCCATCCGCAGAGGTAAAATATGTTAGAAAAGAAGGAAACGCCTTCGAAATGGGGGAGGGAAAAGGGGGGGGGGGGAAAGCGCCGCGATTCTCCTCAGGAGGCGACAAACTGCGCCACAAACGGCGGCCCAACCGGGCCCCGAAAATCTCGAATCCACCCCCACAAAAAAAAAAAAAAAAAAAAAAAAAAAAAACGCCCCGAGCCGCCCCCAAAATACGGTTAAAAAAAAAAAAAAAAAACCACAAAAATTAAAAAGGAAAAAAAAAAAAAAAAAAGCCCTTTTTTTTTTTTTTTTTTAATATAAAGGGCCTAAAGGCCTCACCGCTGGGCCCCGCCGCCGCCGCCGCCGCCTCCTGGCTCGGGGGCTCCGCACAAAATGGCGCCCGCACCGCCCTCAACGCCGCTCGGGCGCGGGAGAGCTAAGCCACGCCTCCTCCCTTCGTTCCCGGCGCTCTCATTGGCTGGTGGATCTGCCGCTCTCCCGCGCGCCCAATCGGGTGGAGAGAGGGCGTGACCGCGCTCAGCACCCCTACCACCTCATTGGCTGAGCGGAAAGCTTGTCAACGCATTATCCAATAGGTGGGTGAGTAGCTGCGTAGCCCCGCCCGCTGGGGAGAAGGGTGGAGAGCGCATGCGCTGAGCCCGCCTCTTTGCTCGATCCTCCCCCACCATTGGCCACCGGCGGAAGGCGGGAGCAAAGCGCAGCGCGCACAGCGATTGGTTGACGCCACGCAGCGCCGCGCCGCCATTGGCTCCCAGCAGAAGGCGGGGCTTGAGTGCGCAGCGAGCGCAGCCATTGGCTGAAAGCACGGGCGCGCTGCGCGCTGATTGGCCGAGCCCTCCCCCTTCAGCGCCGCGGTCCCGAAAAGAGCGCTTCCAACCACCCCCCCCCCCCCCCGTCACAGAAAAAATAAAAAAAAAAGCGAAAAAAGCGAAATAAAACGAAACAAAATAATAAATAAAAAAAAAAAAAGGAAAAACAAAACCAAATTTCTGCTTTATTGAACGCGGCGCGCGGAAAAGACCGTAGAGCTACCGGCTATGGGGGGGGGAAGGGGGGAAAAGGGGGGGGGGGTCCGAAAAAAGACCAAAAAAATAAAAATATCGGGACCCCTCCCCCCCCAAAAAGGCGAGAGGGGATAAATAGGGGGAAAAAAGCCGAAAATGGGCAATTTTGGGGCGTTTCGGGGCGTTCCGGGGTTTGAAAAAGGGGGGGTGTTGGATTTTTGGGGTAAATTCGAGGGAATTTGGGCAAATTGTGTGGGGAAAATGGGTATTTTTGGGATCTCGGTTTTGTCCCCAAGTTGCCACCAAAATTTGGGTCCATTTTGGGGCGTTTTGGGGTTTTTTTTGAGCGCTTTTAGAGCCTCAAAGCACAGGGTCAAGTTTTGGGGTAAATTCTGGGGAATTTGGGCAATTTTGTGTGAAAAATGGTCATTTTTGGGGATCCTCGCTGTGTCAAAAAATTAACAGCAAAATTTGGGTCAATTTTGGGGCATTTTGAGCACTTTTAGAGCCTCAAAGCACGGGGTCAAGTTTTGGGGTAAATTCTGGGGAATTTGGGCAAATTCTGTGAGGAAAATGGATATTTTTGGGATCCCCTGTGGCGTCCTCGGGGATTTGGGGCGATTTTGGGGCAATTTGGGGCTTTTAGAGACTTTTTGTGGGCGTTAATCCGTAGGGAGAGTTTTGGGGTAAAACTGCCCAAATTTAGGCAAATTCTGAGGGGAAAATGGACATTTTTGGGATCTCCGTTTTGTCCCCAAATTGCCACCAAAATTTGGGTCCATTTTGGGGCGTTTTGGGGTTTTTTTGAGCGCTTTTAGAGCCTCAAAGCACGGCGTCAAGTTTTGGGGTAAATTCTGGGGAATTTGGGCAAATTCTGTGAGGAAAATGGATATTTTTGAGGATCCTCGCTGTGTCAAAAAATTAACAGCAAAATTTGGGTCAATTTTGGGGCATTTTGGGGTATTTTGAGTGCTTTTAGAGCCTCAAAGCACAGGGTCAAGTTTTGGGGTCAATTCTGGGGAATTTGGGCAAATTTGGGTCAAATTTTGGATAATTTGGGGCAAATTTGGGATATTTTGGGGTAAATTTGGGACTTTTTGGGGTCTCCAGCCCTAATACAGCTTTGGGATCCCCCCAAATCCCCATTGGGGTCAACGTCAGCGATCCAATTTGGGGTCAAATTTCTGCCATTTTGGAACAATTTGGGTCAAATTTTGGATATTTTGGGCCAAATTTTGGATAATCTGGGACAAATTTGGGACATTTTGGGGTAAATTTGGGACTTTTTGGGGTCTGCTGCCCTAACACAACTTTAGGATCACCCCAAATCCCCATTGGGGTCAACGTCAGCGATGCGATTTTGGGTCAAATTTTGGTTCAAATTTCTGCCATTTTGGAACAATTTGGGTCAAATTTTGGATATTTTGGGGCAAATTTGGGATAATTTGAGACAAATTTGAGATATTTTGGGGTAAATCTGGGACATTTTGGGGTCTTCTACCCTAATACAGCTTTGGGATCCCCCCAAATCCCCATTGGTGTCAACGTCAGCGATTCGATTTTGGGTCAAATTTTGGGTCAAATTTCTGCCATTTTGGAACAATTTGGGTCAAATTTTGGATATTTCGGATCAAATTCAGATAATTTGGGACAAACTTGGGATATTTTGGGGTAAATTTGGGACTTTTTGGGGTCTCCAATCCTAATACAGCTTTGGGATCCCCCCAAATCCCCATTGGGGTCAACGTCAGCGATCCGATTTTGGGCTCCAATTTTGGCTCAAATTTCTGCCATTTTGGAACAATTTGGGGCAAATTTTGGATATTTTGGGCCAAATTTTGGATACTTTGGGACAAACTTGGGATATTTTGGGGTAAATTTGGGACATTTTGGGGTCTCCAGCCCCAATACAGCTTTGGGATCCCCCCAAATCCCCATTGGGGTCAACGTCAGCGATCCGATGTGGGGTCAAATTTCTGCCATTTTGGAACAATTTGGGTCAAATTTTCAATATTTTGGGCCAAATTTTGGATAATTTGAGACAAATTTGGGACATTTTGGGGTAAATTTGGGACATTTTGGGGTCTGCTGCCCTAACACAACTTTAGGATCACCCCAAATCCCCATTGGGGTCAACGTCCGTGATCCAATCTTGGGCTCCGATTTTGGCTCAAATTTCTGCCATTTTGGAACAATTTGGGTCAAATTTTCAATATTTTGGGCCAAATTTGGGATACTTTGGGACAAATTTGGGACATTTTGGGGTAAATTTGGGACATTTTGGGGTCTGCTGCCCTAACACAACTTTAGGATCACCCCAAATCCCCATTGGGGTCAACGTCCGTGATCCAATCTTGGGCTCCGATTTTGGCTCAAATTTCTGCCATTTTGGAACAATTTGGGTCAAATTTTGGATATTTTGGGCCAAATTTGGGATACTTTGGGACAAATTTGGGACATTTTGGGGTAAATTTGGGACTTTTTGGGGTCTCCAGCCCTGATACAGCTTTGGGATCCCCCCAAATCCCCATTGGGGTCAACGTCAGCGATCCGATTTTGGACTCCAATTTGGGGTCAAATTTCTGCCATTTTGGAACAATTTGGGGCAAATTTTGGATATTTTGGGGCAAATTTTGGATATTTTGGAACAACTTTGGGATAATTTGGGTCAAATTCGGGATATTTTGGGGTCTCCAGCCCCAGTACAGCTTTAGGATCCCCCCAAATCCCCATTGGGGTCAACGTCAGCGATCCGATTTTGGGTCAAATTTTGGCTCAAATTTCCGCCATTTTGGAACAATTTGGGGTCAAATTTTGGACATTTTGGGGTCACTCGAAGCCCAAATTCCCCCCTTTTCCTCCCCACCCCGCCCCCCCAAAAAAAAAAAACCCCAAAACCCCCCAACCCCCACCTTCTTCCCCCCCCCCCTCCCTCCCCCCGCACCCAACAACAACAACAACAAAAGAAAAAAAAACACAACAAAAATCGGGTGAAAAAACCCCAAAAACGGCGAAGTCCGAAATAAAAGGGGGGGGGGGGGGGGAGGAAGGGGGGGGGGGTTTGTAGGGACGGATTTGGGGTCACTTCCTCTTCTTTTTAGGGGCGGCCCCACGCAGGCTGTGGGATGCAGCCTTCCTCTTCCTCCCCCTCCCGCGCTCCTCCTCTTCCTCGTATTGGCTCTCGCGGTCGGCTTTTTGGGGTGAAAAAAAGGGATTTTGGGGGAAAAAAAAAATAAAAAATTGGGATTTAGGGGGCGGGGAGAGGAAAGATTTATAGGGGAAAAGGAAAAAAATAAAAAAAAAAAATTAAAAAAATGGAGGTTTTGGGGTCATTTTGAGGATTTATGGAGCGTCCAGTGAGTTGGGTTTAAGGGACCCCAGTGACCCCATGGATCCCATTGACCCCAAAATGTCCCCACTGACCCCATAGGCCCCAAAGTCCCCCACTGACCCCATAGATCCCATTGACCCCATAGACCCCATACACCCCAAAGTCGCCCATTGACCCCACAGACCCCAAAGTCCCCATAGACCCCAAAGCCCCCCATAGACCCCATTGACCCCAAAATGTCCCCACTGACCCCATAGGCCCCGAAGTCCCCCACTGACCCCATAGATCCCATTGACCCCATAGATCCCAAAGTCACCCATGGACCCCATTGATCCCATTGACCCCAACGTCCCCATAGACTCCCAGTGACCCCAATGTGTCCCCATAGACCCCAAAGTCCCCCATAGACCCCCCAGTCCCCCATTGACCCCATTGACCCCAAAATGTCCCCACTGACCCCATAGGCCCCAAAGTCCCCCACTGACCCCATAGATCCCATTGACCCCATAGACCCCATACACCCCAAAGTCACCCATTGACCCCATGGATCCCAAAATGTCCCCACTGACCCCATAGGCCCCAAAGTCCCCCACTGACCCCATAGATCCCATTGACCCCATAGATCCCAAAGTCACCCATGGACCCCATTGATCCCATTGACCCCGTAGACCCCATACACCCCAAAGCCCCCCATAGACCCCATAGACCCCAAAATGTCCCCACTGACCCCATAGATCCCATTGACCCCATAGACCCCAAAGTCACCCATGGACCCCATAGATCCCATTGACCCCATAGACCCCATACACCCCAAAGTCGCCCATTGACCCCATAGATCCCAAAGTCACCCATGGACCCCATTGATCCCATTGACCCCAAAGTTCCCGTAGACCCCATGGACCCCATAGTCCCCCACTGACCCCATAGACCCCAGTGACCCCAAAGCCCCCCATAGACCCCATAGACCCCAGTGACCCCAAAGCCCCCCATAGACCCCATAGACTCCAAAATGTCCCCACGGACCCCATAGGCCCCAAAGTCCCCCACTGACCCCATAGATCCCATTGACCCCATAGACCCCATACACCCCAAAGTCGCCCATTGACCCCATAGATCCCAAAGTCACCCATGGACCTCATTGATCCCATTGACCCCAAAGTCCCCATAGACCCCATGGACCCCATAGTCCCCCACTGACCCCATAGACCCCAGTGACCCCAAAGCCCCCCATAGACCCCATAGACCCCAAAATGTCCCCACTGACCCCATAGGCCCCAAAGTCCCCCACTGACCCCATAGATCCCATTGACCCCATAGACCCCATACACCCCAAAGTCCCCCATAGACCCCATAGACCCCAAAGTCGCTCATTGACCCCATAGATCCCAAAGTCCCCGACTGACCCCATAGATCCCATTGACCCCATAGACCCCATACACCCCAAAGTCGCCCATTGACCCCATAGGTCCCAAAATGTCCCCACTGACCCCATAGATCCCAAAGTCACCCACTGACCCCATAGATCCCATTGACCCCATAGACCCCATACACCCCAAAGTCGCCCACTGACCCCATAGATCCCAAAGTCACCCATGGACCCCATAGATCCCATTGACCCCATAGACCCCATACACCCCAAAGTCGCCCATTGACCCCATAGATCCCAAAGTCCCCCACTGACCCCATAGATCCCATTGACCCCATAGACCCCATACACCCCGAAGTCGCTCATTGACCCCATAGATCCCAAAGACACCCATGGACCCCATTGATCCCATTGACCCCAACGTCCCCATAGACCCCATGGACCCCATAGTCCCCCATTGACCCCATAGACCCCAGTGACCCCAAAGTCCCCCATGGACCCCATAGACCCCATTGATCCCATGGACCCCACTGACCCCATTGACCCCATTGACCCCAAAGTCCCCCATGGACCCCAAAGTCCCCCATGGACCCCATAGACCCTAACGTCCCCATAGACTCCAATGACCCCAATGTGTCCCCATTAATCCCAAAGTCTCCATTGACCCCAAAGTCGCCCATGGACCCCGATGTCCCCATGGACCCCATAGATCCCATTGACCCCAATGACCCCATTAACCCCAACATCCCCATTGACCCCACAGACCCCAATGTCCCCATTGACCCCAAAGTTCCCACTGACCCCAATGCCACCACAGACCCTAATGTCCCCATTGACCCCACAGACCCCAATGACCCCATTGACCCTATTGACCCCAAAGTCCCCCATTGACCCCATAGACCCCAATGCCCCCCTTGACCCCATAGACCCCAATGACCCCATTGACCCCATAGACCCCAAAGTCCCCCATTGACCCCATAGACTTCAAAGTCTCCCATAAGACCCCAATAACCCCATTAACCCCAACATCCCCATTGACCCCAAAGTCCCCATAGACCCCACTGACCCCACAGACCCCAAAGTCCCCCATTGACCCCACAGACCCCAAAGTCCCCCACTGACCCCATAGACCCCAATGTCCCCATAGACCCCACTGACCCCAAAGTCCCCCACTGACCCCACAGACCCCAATGTCCCCCTTGACCCCACTGACCCCAAAGTCCCCCACTGACCCCACAGACCCCAATGCCCCCATAGACCCCAATGCCCCCATTGACCCCATAGACCTCAATGACTCCATTGACCCCATAGACCCCACTGACCCCGAAGTCCCCCATTGACCCCATAGACCCCAAAGTCCCCCATAAGACCCCCGTGACCCCAATGACCCCAACATCCCCATTGACCCCATTGACCCCAAAGTCCCCCATTGACCCCAATGTCCCCATTGATCCCATAGACCCCACTGACCCCAATGACCCCATTGACCCCATAGACCCCAATGTCCCAAACGTCCCCACTGACCCCAATGTCCCCAACATCCCCAGTGACCCCATTGACCCAAATGTCCCCCATAAGACCCCACAGACCCCAATGTCCCCATTGACCCCATAGACCCCAAAGTCCCCCATTGACCCCACAGACCTTAATGTCCCCATAGACCCCAATGACCCCAATGCCCCCATTGACCCCATAGACCCCAATGCCCCCATTGACCCCAAAGTCCCCCATTGACCCCATAGACTTCAAAGTCTCCCATAAGACCCCAATAACCCCATTAACCCCAACATCCCCATTGACCCCAAAGTCCCCATAGACCCCACTGACCCCATTGACCCCAAAGTCCCCCACTGACCCCATAGACCCCAATGTCCCCCTTGACCCCACTGACCCCAAAGTCCCCCATTGTCCCCACAGACCCCAAAGTCCCCCACTGACCCCACTGACCCCAAAGTCCCCCATAGACCCCAATGCCCCCATTGACCCCATAGACCTCAATGTCTCCGTTGACCCCATAGACCCCACTGACCCCCATAAGACCCCCGTGACCCCAATGACCCCAACATCCCCATTGACCCCATTGACCCCCAAGTCCCCCATTGACCCCATAGACCCCAATGTCCCCCATAAGACCCCACAGACCCCAATGTCCCCAATGCCCCCATTGACCCCAAAGTCCCCCATTGACCCCACAGACCTTAATGTCCCCATTGACCCCAATGACCCCAATGTCCCCCATAGGACCCCACAGACCCCAATGTCCCCAATGTCCCCATTGACCCCATAGACCCCAAAGTCCCCCATTGACCCTATTGACCCCAATGTCCCCATTGACCCCAATGACCCCAATGTCCCCCATAAGACCCCACAGACCCCAATGTCCCCAATGACCCCAATGCCCCCATTGACCCCAAAGTCCCCCATTGACCCCACAGACCTTAATGTCCCCATTGACCCCATAGACCCCAATGTCCCCAATGACCCCATAGACCCCAATGCCCCCCTTGACCCCATAGACCCCAATGACCCCATTGACCCCATAGACCCCAAAGTCCCCCATTGACCCCATAGACTTCAAAGTCTCCCATAAGACCCCAATAACCCCATTAACCCCAACATCCCCATTGACCCCAAAGTCCCCATAGACCCCACCGACCCCATTGACCCCAAAGTCCCCCATTGACCCCACAGACCCCAAAGTCCCCCACTGACCCCATAGACCCCAATGTCCCCCTTGACACCACTGACCCCAAAGTCCCCCATTGACCCCACAGACCTCAATGACTCCATTGACCCCATAGACCCCAATGTCCCCAATGACCCCATAGACCCCAATGACCCCAACATCCCCATTGACCCCATTGACCCCAAAGTCCCCCATTGACCCCATAGACCCCAATGCCCCCCTTGACCCCATAGACCCCAATGACCCCATTGACCCCATTGACCCCAATGTCCCCCATTGACCCCATAGACTTCAAAGTCTCCCATAAGACCCCAATAACCCCATTAACCCCAACATCCCCATTGACCCCAAAGTCCCCATAGACCCCACCGACCCCATTGACCCCAAAGTCCCCCATTGACCCCACAGACCCCAAAGTCCCCCATTGACCCCATAACCCCAAAGTCCCCCACTGACCCCATAGACCCCAATGCCCCCCTTGACCCCATAGACCCCAATGACCCCATTGACCCCAATGACCCCATTGACCCCATAGACTTCAAAGTCTCCCATAAGACCCCAATAACCCCATTAACCCCAACATCCCCATTGACCCCAAAGTCCCCATAGACCCCACTGACCCCACAGACCCCAAAGTCCCCCATTGACCCCACAGACCCCAATGTCCCAAACGTCCCCACTGACTCCAATGTCCCCAACATCCCAATTGACCCCATTGACCCCAATGTCCCCCATAAGACCCCACAGACCCCAATGTCCCCAATGACCCCAATGCCCCCATTGACCCCAAAGTCCCCCATTGACCCCACAGACCTTAATGTCCCCATTGACCCCATAGACCCCAATGTCCCCAATGACCCCATAGACCCCAATGACCCCATTGACCCCATAGACCCCAATGTCCCCAAAGACCCCATAGACCCCAATGACCCCATTGACCCCAAAGTCCCCCACTGACCCCACAGACCCCAATGTCCCCCACTGACCCCATAGACCCCAATGTCCCCCTTGACCCCACTGACCCCAAAGTCCCCCATAGACCCCAATGCCCCCATTGACCCCATAGACCCCAATGTCCCCCATAAGACCCCCGTGACCCCAATGACCCCAACATCCCCATTGACCCCATTGACCCCAAAGTCCCCCATTGACCCCATAGACCCCAATGTCCCCCGTAAGACCCCACAGACCCCGAAGTCCCCAATGACCCCAATGCCCCCATTGACCCCAAAGTCCCCCATTGACCCCACAGACCTTAATGTCCCCATTGACCCCATAGACCCCAATGTCCCCAATGACCCCATAGACCCCAATGACCCCATTGACCCCAAAGTCCCCCACTGACCCCATAGACCCCAATGTCCCCCTTGACCCCACAGACCCCAAAGTCCCCCATAGACCCCACAGACCCCAATGACCCCATAGACCCCAAAGTCCCCCATTGACCCCATAGACTTCAAAGTCTCCCATAAGACCCCAATAACCCCATTAACCCCAACATCCCCATTGACCCCAAAGTCCCCATAGACCCCACTGACCCCACAGACCCCAAAGTCCCCCATTGACCCCACAGACCCCAAAGTCCCCCACTGACCCCATAGACCCCAATGTCCCCACTGACCCCATTGACCCCAAAGTCCCCCACTGACCCCATAGACCCCAATGTCCCCCTTGACCCCACTGACCCCAAAGTCCCCCATTGTCCCCACAGACCCCAAAGTCCCCCACTGACCCCACTGACCCCAAAGTCCCCCATAGACCCCAATGCCCCCATTGACCCCATAGACCTCAATGTCTCCGTTGACCCCATAGACCCCACTGACCCCCATAAGACCCCCGTGACCCCAATGACCCCAACATCCCCATTGACCCCATTGACCCCCAAGTCCCCCATTGACCCCATAGACCCCAATGTCCCCCATAAGACCCCACAGACCCCAATGTCCCCAATGCCCCCATTGACCCCAAAGTCCCCCATTGACCCCACAGACCTTAATGTCCCCATTGACCCCATAGACCCCAATGTCCCCAATGACCCCATAGACCCCAATGACCCCATTGACCCCAAAGTCCCCCACTGACCCCATAGACCCCAATGTCCCCCTTGACCCCACAGACCCCAAAGTCCCCCATAGACCCCACAGACCCCAATGACCCCATAGACCCCAAAGTCCCCCACTGACCCCATAGACTTCAAAGTCTCCCATAAGACCCCAATAACCCCATTAACCCCAACATCCCCATTGACCCCAAAGTCCCCGTAGACCCCACTGACCCCATTGACCCCAAAGTCCCCCATTGACCCCACAGACCCCAAAGTCCCCCATTGACCCCATAGACCCCAATGTCCCCCTTGACCCCACTGACCCTAAAGTCCCCCATTGACCCCACAGACCCCAATGACCCCATAGACCCCAAAGTCCCCCACTGACCCCATAGACTTCAAAGTCTCCCATAAGACCCCAATAACCCCATTAACCCCAACATCCCCATTGACCCCAAAGTCCCCCACTGACCCCACTGACCCCATAGACCCCAAAGTCCCCCATTGACCCCATAGACCCCAATGTCCCCCTTGACCCCACTGACCCCAAAGTCCCCCATAGACCCCAATGCCCCCATTGACCCCATAGACCCCAATGTCCCCCATAAGACCCCACAGACCCCAATGTCCCCAATGACCCCAATGCCCCCATTGACCCCAAAGTCCCCCATTGACCCCACAGACCTTAATGTCCCCATTGACCCCATAGACCCCAATGTCCCCAAAGACCCCATAGACCCCAATGACCCCATTGACCCCAAAGTCCCCCACTGACCCCACAGACCCCAAAGTCCCCCACTGACCCCATAGACCCCAATGTCCCCCTTGACCCCACAGACCCCAAAGTCCCCCATAGACCCCAATGCCCCCATTGACCCCATAGACCCCAATGTCCCAAACGTCCCCACTGACCCCAATGTCCCCAACATCCCCAGTGACCCCATTGACCCCAATGTCCCCCATTGACCCCACAGACCTTAATGTCCCCATTGACCCCATAGACCCCAATGTCCCCAAAGACCCCATAGACCCCAATGACCCCATTGACCCCAAAGTCCCCCACTGACCCCACAGACCCCAAAGTCCCCCACTGACCCCATAGACCCCAATGTCCCCCTTGACCCCACAGACCCCAAAGTCCCCCATAGACCCCAATGCCCCCATTGACCCCATAGACCCCAATGTCCCCAACATCCCCAGTGACCCCATTGACCCCAATGTCCCCCATAAGACCCCACAGACCCCAATGTCCCCAATGCCCCCATTGACCCCAAAGTCCCCCATTGACCCCACAGACCTTAATGTCCCCATTGACCCCATAGACCCCAATGTCCCCATTGACCCCATAGACCCCACTGACCCCATTGACCCCAAAGTCCCCCACTGACCCCACAGACCCCAAATCCGCCCCATTCCCACCTTTCCTCGCCTCCTCCTCCAGCTCATCCCAATCTTTGCCGCTCTCCTCTTCGCTGCCCAGCGACTCCTTGGAATATTCTGGGGCAAAAAAGGGCAAAATTGGTTCAAATCCTTTTTTGGGGGGGGTGGGAAGGGGGAAGACCCCAAATCTTGGGGTCAAACCGCCGGGTTTGGGGTCTTCAAAACGTCAGTTTTTGGGGTCTAAATTGATGGGATTTCGGGTCTTCAGAATCGCAATTTTTGGGGTCAAAATTTATGGGATTTTGGGTCTTCAGAACCTCAATTTTCGGAGTCAAAATTTATGAGATTTTGGGTCTTCAGAATCCCAGTTTTTGGGGTCAAAATTGATGGGATTTTGAATCTTCAGAATCCCCCATTTTTGGGTCTAAAATTATGGGATTTCAGGTCTTCAGAATCCCAATTTTTGGGGTCAAAATTTATGGGATTTGGTGTCTTCAGAATCTCCATTTTTGGGGTCAAAATTTATGGGATTTCGGGTCTTCAGAATCCCCAATTTTTGGGATCAAAATTGATGGAATTTTGAGTCTTCAGGATCCCAATTTTTGGGTCTAAAATTCTGGGACTTCAGGTCTTCAGAATCCCAATTTTTGGGTCTAAATTTATGGGATTTCGGGTCTTCAGAATCCCCAGTTTTTGGGTCAAAATTGATGGGATTTCGGGTCTTCAGAATCCCCATTTTTGGGGGTCTAAAATTATGGGATTTTGGGTCTTTTGAATCCCAATTTTTGGGGTCAAAATTTATGGGATTTCAGGTCTTCAGAATCCCAATTTTTGGGTCTAAAATTTATGAGATTTCAGGTCTTCAGAATTCCAATTTTTGGGTCAAAATTTATGGGATTTCGGGTCTTCAGAATCCCCAATTTTTGGGTCTAAAATTTATGAGATTTTGGGTCTTCAGAATTCCAATTTTTGGGGTCAAACTTTATGGGAATTCAGGTCTTCAGAACCTAAATTTTGGGGTCTAAAATTCTGGGATTTCGGGTCTTCAGAATCCCAATTTTGGGGGGTCAAAATTTACGGGATTTTGTGTCTTCAGAATCTCCATTTTTTGGGGGTCAAGATTTATGGGATTTCGGGTCATTTGGGGCTGATTTTGGGGGGGGTTTTCCTCACCCGACTCTTCGGCCTCGGAGGAATAATCTTCATCGCTGTCCTCCTCCTCTTCCTCATAGTCCTCCTCGGAGGGGTTGAAGGTTTCGTCCTCCATCTCCGATTCCGATTCTCCCACCTCCGCCTCGCTGCCCTGCGGGGCCCCAAAAAGACCCCAAATTCACCCCAAATTGGACCCAAAACGGCCCCATAAGGTTCTGGTGTCCCCAATAGGGCCGCAGTGACCCCAAATCCGACCCCAAACTGGAACCGATGGCACCCAAGTGGCCCCAATGGGTTCTGTGTCACCGAGGTCCCAAAAATGTCCCCAAATTGACCCAAAATGGCCCCCAAAAGTCCCAGATTGGACCCAAAACGGCCCCATAGGGTTCTGGTGTCCCCAATAGGGCCGCAGTGACCCCAAATCCGACCCCAAAGTGGAACCGATGGCACCCAAGTGGCCCCAATGGGTTCTGTGTCACCGAGGTCCCAAAAATGTCCCCAAATTGACCCAAAATGGCCCCCAAAAGTCCCAGATTGGACCCAAAACGGCCCCATAGGGTTCTGGGGTCCCCAATAGGGCCGCAGTGACCCCAAATCCGACCCCAAACTGGAACCGATGGCACTCAAGTGGCCCCAATGGGTTCTGTGTCACCAAGGTCCCCAAAATGGCCCCAAATTGACCCAAAATGTCCCCCAAAAGTCCCAAATTGGACCCAAAACGGCCCTCTAAATTTCTGGTGTCCCCAATAGGGCCACAGTGACCCCAAATCCGACCCCAAACTGGAACCGATGGCACCCAAGTGGCCCCAACGGGTTCTGATGTCACCAAGGTCCCAAAAACGCCCCAAATTGACCCAAATTGACCCAAAATGGCCCCAAATTCTCCCAAATTGGACCCAAAACGGCCCCATAAGGTTCTGGGGTCACCAATAGGGTCGCAGGGACCCCAAATCCAACCCCAAACTGGAACCGATGGCACCCAAGTGGCCCCAATGGGTTCTGTGTCACCAAGGTCCCAAAAATGTCCCAAAATTGACCCAAAATGGCCCCAAAAGTCCCAAATTGGACCAAAACGGCCCCATAAGGTTCTGGTGTCCCCAATAGGGCCGCAGTGACCCCAAATCTGACCCCAAACTGGAACCGATGGCACCTAAGTGGCCCCAATGGGTTCTGTGTCACCAAGGTCCCAAAAATGTCCCCCAATGTCCCCAAATTGACCCAAAACGGCCCTATAGGGTTCTGGTGTCCCCAATAGGGTCGCAGTGACCCCAAATCCGACCCCAAAGTGGAACCGATGGCACCCAAGGGGCCCCAATGGGTTCTGATGTCACCAAAGTCCCAAAAATGTCCCAAAATGTCCCCAAATTGGACCCAAAACGGCCCTATAGGGTTCTGGTGTCCCCAATAGGGACGCAGTGACCCCAAATCCGACCCCAAACTGGAACCGATGGCACCCAAGTGGCCCCAATGGGTTCTGTGTCACCAAGGTCCCAAAAATGTCCCAAAATTGACCCCAAATGGCCCCCAAAAGTCCCAGATTGGACCCAAAATGGCCCCATAGGGTTCTGGGGTCCCCAATAGGGCCGCAGTGACCCCAAATCCGACCCCAAACTGGAACTGATGGCACCCCAAAGTCCCCATTAATCCCAATGATCCCATTGACCACAATGACCCCAAAGTCCACATTGACCCCACAGACCCCAAAGGCCCCATTGATCCCTCTGTCCCCATTGACCCTATTGACCCCAAAGTCCCCATTGACCCCATTGACTCCATTGACCCCATCACCCCCATTGACCCCAACGCCCCCATTAACCCCAAAGTGCCCACTGACCCCATTGCCCCAAAGTCCCCATTGGCCCCAACGCCCCCATTGACCCCATTGACCCCAAAGTCCCCATTGGCCCCAACACTCCCATTGACCCCATTGACCCCAAAGTCCCCATTGGCCCCAACACTCCCATTGACCCCATTGACCCCAAAGTCCCCATTGGCCCCAACACTCCCATTGACCCCATTGACCCCAAAGTCCCCACTGACTCCATTGCCCCAATTAACCCCAAAGTCCCCATTGACCCCACTGACCCCAAAGTCCCCATTAACCCCAACACCCCCATTGCCCCAATTGACCCCAAAGTCCCCATCCACCCAATGCCCCCATTGACCCCATTGACCCCAAAGTCCCCATTGACCCATTGCCCCCATTGACCCCAACGCCCCCATTGACCCCACTGACTCCACTGACCCCACTGACCCCAAAGTCCCCACTGACCCCATTGCCCCAAAGTCCCCATTGGCCCCAACGCCCCCATTGACCCCATTGACCCCAACGCCCCCATGGACCCCATTGACCCCAACGCCCCATTGACCCCATTGCCCCAAAGTCCCCACTGACCCCATTGCCGTAAAGTCCCCATTGGCCCCAACGCCCCCATTGACCCCATTGACCCCAAAGTCCCCATTGCCCCCAACTCCCCCATTGACCCCATTGCCCCCACTGACCCCAACACCCCAATTGACCCCAAATTCCCCATCGACCCCAAAGTCCCCAACGCCCCCATTGACCCCAAAGTCCCCATTAACCCCAAAACCCCAATTAACCCCAATGCCTCCATTGACCCCATTGACCCCAACGCCCCCATTGACCCCAATGTCCCCATTGACCCCATTGACCCCAAAGTCCCCCTTGGCCCCAACACTCCCATTGACCCCATTGACCCCAAAGTCCCCATTAACCCCAACGCCCCCATTGAACCCATTGACCCCAAAGTCCCCACTGACCCCATTGCCCCAAAGTCCCCATTGGCCCCAACGCCCCCATTGACCCCATTGACTCCACTGACCCCATTGACCCCAAAGTCCACACTGACCCCATTGACTCCATTGACCCCAAAGTCCCCACTGACCCCATTGCCCCAATCGACCCCAAAGTCCCCATCCACCCAACACCCCCATTGACCCCAACGCCCCCATTAACCCCAACGCCCCCATTGACCCCATTGCCCCCACTGACCCCATAACCCCCCCCCCCAATTCCCCCTCACCTCCCCCTCGGGCTCCAGGAAGCTCCACCCCCCCTGTTCGAAGAAACCTTCGGGGTCGTCCACGATGGTCTTCATGATTTTGGTCCAGTTGAGGGACTGCACCCCTTCCGTGTACTTCAGATCGCAGGAGCTGCGGGGACAGCGACCCCAAAAGAGTTTTGGGGGAAAATCCGGGCATTTTGGGGTCCCGCGCGACAAAGGGATAAAAAATAGTAATAATAATAATGAAAAAATACGGCGTTTTTGGGGCTTCGGAATCCCAAAGGTTTGGGGAGTGGAAATCCCAAAGTTTGGGGTTTTGGGGTCTTCAGAATCCCAAAGTTTCGGGTTTTTGGGTCTTTGGAATCCCAAAGTTTTGGGTTTTTGGGGGTCTTTGGAATCCGAAAGGTTTGGGAAATGGAAATCCCAAAGTTTGGGGTTTTGGGGTCTTTGGAATCCCAAAGTTTCGGGGTTTTTGGGGTCTTCGGAATCCCAAAGGTTTGGGAAGTGGAAATCCCAAAGTTTGGGGTTTTTGGGTCTTTGGAATCCCAAAGTTTTGGGTTTTTGGGGGTCTTTGGAATCCCAAAGGTTTGGGAAGTGGAAATCCCAAAGTTTGGGGTTTCTGGGAAATGGAAATCCCAAAGTTTGGGCTTTTGGGGTCTTCAGAATCCCAAAGTTTCGGGTTTTTGTGTCTTTGGAATCCCAAAGTTTGGGGTTTTGGGGGTCTTTGGAATCCCAAAGGTTTGGGAAGTGGAAATCCCAAAGTTTGGGGTTTTTGGGTCTTTGGAATCCCAAAGTTTTGGGGAATGGAAATCCCAAAGTTTCGGGTTTTTGGGAAATGAAAATCCCAAAGTTCAGGGTTTTGGGGTCTTCAGAATCCCAAAGTTTCGGGTTTTTGGGGTCTTTGGAATCCCAAAGGTTTGGGAATGGAAATCCCAAAGTTTGGGGTTTTGGGGTCTTTGGAATCCCAAAGTTTCGGGGTTTTTGGGGTCTTTGGAATCCCAAAGGTTTGGGAAGTGGAAATCCCGAAGTTTGGGGTTTTGGGGAAATGGAAATCCCAAAGTTTGGGGTTTTTGGGGTCTTTGGAATCCCAAAGGTTTGGGGAATGGAAATCCCAAAGTTTGGGGTTTTGGGGAAATGGAAATCCCAAAGTTTGGGGTTTTGGGGTCATCAGAATCCCAAAGTTTCGGGTTTTTGGGTCTTTGGAATCCCAAAGTTTTGGGGTTTTGGGGGTCTTTGGAATCCCAAAGGTTTGGGGAATGGAAATCCCAAAGTTTCGGGTTTTGGGGAAATGGAAATCCCAAAGTTTCGGGCTTTTTGGGTCTTTGGAATCCCAAAGTTTTGGGTTTTTTGGGTCTTCATGATCCCAAAGTTTTGGGTTTTTTGGGTCTTTGTGATCCCAAAGTTTTGGGTTTTTTTGGGTCTTCATAATCCCACATTTTTGGCCCTTCAGAATCCCAAATTTTGGGGTTTTTTGGGGACTTAGAAATCCCAAAGTTTTGGGTTTTTTGGGTCTTCATGATCCCAAAGTTTTGGGTTTTTTGGGGTCTTTGTGATCCCAAAGCTTTGGGTTTTTTTGGGTCTTCATAATCCCAAATTTTTGGCCCTTCAGAATCCCAAATTTTGGGGTTTTTTGGGTCTTCAGGATCCCAAAGTTTTGGGTTTTTTGGGTCTTCATGATCCCAAAGTTTTGGTTTTTTTTGGGTCTTTGTGATCCCAAAGTTCGGGTTTTTTTTGAGTCTCCATAATCCCACATTTTTGGCTCCTCAGAATCTCAAATTTGGTGTTTTTGGGGTTCCCAAATTTTGTTTTTTTTGGGTTCCCAAATCCTAGTTGCTTTTTTTTTCCTTACGACTCCGAAACCCCAAACTTGGAGCTTTTTTCCTACCATCACCACCCCAACATCTCCCATCTCCAACCCCCCCCCTCCCCCCAGGGATGGAAAAAACGGGTCCAAAACATGAAAAAAATGAGGATTTGGGGTTTTTTTGGGGGGTCGACCCACTTGAGCCACTCCTTGATGGGGTCGAGGGAAGCCACGGGGATGGCGTTGATCATGGTGACTTTTCGGCTGTAGTCTTTGTAGACAATGACCATATCAAAGTTCTTCAGGTGGAATTGGACCCTCTCAAAGTGGATCAGCTCCACCTCGTCCAACGTCACCACGAAAGGAGGCTTTTTTTGGGGCAAAAAACCAAGTTTTTAGGGTTTTTTATTTTATTATTACGATTATTTTCACGCTCGTATCTCAACCCCAAATCCCCCCATCCCTAAACGAAGGGGGAAAAAAAAGGGGATTTGGAGGGGTTTTCTTATCTCTGCCTCAACCCAAATCCGTGGAAAATAAAAAAGGGATGGATTGATGAGTAAAAAATGGGGGTGTCAACCCAAAAATGGCCCCAAATCCACCCCAAATCCACGCCAAAATGACCCCAAATCGCGCCAAAATGACCCGAAATGCCCCCCAAATTCACCCAAATAACCCCCAAAATCCCCCCAAAATGACCCCATATCCCCCCCCAAAGACACACGTTGACCCCAAATGCCCCAGAATCCCAAAAAAAGCCCCAAAATGACCCCAAATCCCCCCCCAAAATGACCCCAAATCCACCGCAAAACGTTCCCGAATTCGCCTTCCAAAAAACCCGAAACTTGTCCAAATGACCCCAAAATCTCCCCCAAAATGACCCCATATTCCCCCCCAAAGACCCACGTTGGCCCCAAATGCCCCAAAATCCCAAAAAAGCCCTGTTATCCCCCCACAATGACCCCAAATGCCCCCCAAAATGACCCCAAATCCCCCCCAAAATGACCCCAAATCCACCACAAAATGTCCCCAAATTCGCCTCCCCAAAAAACCCCCAAATTCCCCCCAAATAACCCCCAAAATCCCCCCAAAATGACCCTTGTTCCCCATCAAACACCCACGTTGATCCCAAATGCCCCCCAAAAAACCCAAAACCTCCAAAATGACCCCAAATTCCCCGCCAACTGACTCCAAATCCACCCCAAAATGACCCCAAATCCACCCCAAAATGAGCCCAAATTCGCCTCCCAAAAAACCCCCAAACTCCCCCAAATTATCCCCAAATTCTCCCAAGTAACCCCCAAAATCCCCCCAAAATGACCCCATATTCCCCCCCAAAGACACACGTTGACCCCAAATGCCCCAAAATCCCAAAAATGCTCCAAAATGACCCCAAATCCGCCCCCCAAAATGACCCTAAATCCACCCCAAAACGTTCCCGAATTCGCCTCCCAAAAAACCCCAAACTTCCCCAAATAACCTCAAAATCTCCCCCAAAATGACACCATATTCCCCCCCAAAGACCCACGTTGGCCCCAAATGCCCCAAAATCCCAAAAAAGCCCCCAAATGACCCCAAATACCCCCAAAAAATGACCCCAAATCCACCGCAAAATGTCCTCAAATTCACCTCCCCAAAAAACCCCCAAACTCCCCCAAATTATCCCCAAATTATCCCAAGTAACCCCCAAAATCCCCCCAAAATGACCCCATGTTCCCCCCCAAAGACACACGTTGACCCCAAATGCCCCAAAATCCCAAAAAAAGCCCCAAAATGACCCCAAATCCCCCCCCCAAAATGACCCCAAATCCACCCCAAAACGTTCTCGAATTCGCCTTCCAAAAAACCCGAAACTTGTCCAAATGACCCCAAAATCTCCCCCAAAATGACCCCATGTTCCCCCCCAAAGACACACGTTGACCCCAAATGCCCCAAAATCCCAAAAATGCCCCAAAATGACCCCAAATCCCCCCCCAAAATGACCCCAAATCCACCGCAAAATGAGCCCAAATTCGCCTCCCAAAAAACCCCCAAACTCTCCCAAATAATCCCCAAATTCTCCCAAGTAACCCCCAAAATCCCCCCAAAATGACCCCATATCCCCCCCCAAAGACACACGTTGACCCCAAATGCCCCAAAATCCCCCAAAATGACCCCAAATTGCCCCAAAATGACCCCAAATCCACCGCAAAACGTTCCCGAATTCGCCTTCCAAAAAACCCGAAACTTGTCCAAATGACCCCAAAATCTCCCCCAAAATGACCCCATATTCCCCCCCAAAGACCCACGTTGGCCCCAAATGCCCCAAAATCCCAAAAAAGCCCTGAAATCCCCCCACAATGACCCCAAATGCCCCCCAAAATGACCCCAAATCCACCCCAAAACGTTCCCAAATTCGCCTCCCAAAAAAACCCACCAAACTTCCCCAAATGACCCCAAAATCTCCCCCAAAATGACCCCCAGTTCCCCCCCAAAGACACACGTTGACCCCAAATGCCCCAAAATCCCAAAAATGCTCCAAAATGACCCCAAATCCCCGCCCAAAATGACCCCAAATCCACCGCAAAATGAGCCCAAATTCGCCTTCCAAAAAACCCGAAACTTATCCAAATGACCCCAAAATCTCCCCCAAAATGACCCCATATTCCCCCCCAAAGACCCACGTTGGCCCCAAATGCCCCAAAATCCCAAAAAAGCCCTGAAATCCCCCACAATGACCCCAAATGCCCCCCAAAATGACCCCAAATGCCCCCCAAAATGACCCCAAATCCACCCCAAATCCCCCCTAAAATGACCCCAAATCCCCCCTAAAATGACACCATATCTCCCCCCAAAAATCCCCCAAATGACCCCAAACAACCCCCTCAAACACCCCTAAATGACCCCAAAATCCCCCAAATGCCCCCAAATCCCCCCAAAATGCCCCCAAATTCCCCCCAAAATGACCCCAAATCCCCCCCACAAAAAACCCCCCCAAACAACCCTAAAATCCCCCCAAAATGACCCCAAACAACCCCCCCAAACGACCCCAAAATCCCCAAAATGCCCCCAAATCCCCCCAAAAAAGCCCCAAAATGACCCCAAATCCCCCCTAAAATGACCCCAAATCCCCCCAAAATGACACCATATCTCCCCCCAAAAATCCCCCAAATGACCCCAAACAACCCCCCCAAACACCCCCAAATGACCCCAAAATCCCCCAAATGCCCCCAAATAAGCCCCAAAATCCCCCCAAAATGATCCCAAATCCTCCCAAATTGACCCCAAATCCCCCCCAAAATGACCCCAAATCCCCCCCACAAAACACCCCCCAAACAACCCTAAAATCCCCCCAAAATGACCCCAAAATCCCCAAAATGCACCCAAATCCCCCCAAAAAAGCAACAAAATGACCCCAAATCCCCCCTAAAATGACCCCAAATCCCCCCTAAAATGACACCATATCTCCCCCCAAAAATCCCCCAAATGACCCCAAACAACCCCCCAAACACCCCCAAATGACCCCAAAATCCCCCAAATGCCCCCAAATCCCACAAAAAAAGCCCCCAAATCCCCCCAAAAAGACCCCAAATCCTCCCAAATTGACCCCAAATCCCCCCTAAAATGTCCCCAAATCCCCCCCACAAAAAACCCCCAAACAACCCTAAAATCCCCCCAAAATGACCCCAAAATCCCCCAAATGCACCCAAATCCCCCCAAAAAAGCAACAAAATGACCCCAAATCCCCCCTAAAATGACCCCAAATCCCCCCTAAAATGACACCATATCTCCCCCCAAAAATCCCCCAAATGACCCCAAACAACCCCCCAAACACCCCCAAATGACCCCAAAATCCCCCAAATGCCCCCAAATCCCACAAAAAAAGCCCCCAAATCCCCCCAAAAAGACCCCAAATCCTCCCAAATTGACCCCAAATCCCCCCTAAAATGTCCCCAAATCCCCCCCACAAAAAACCCCCAAACAACCCTAAAATCCCCCCAAAATGACCCCAAAATCCCCAAAATGCACCCAAATCCCCCCAAAAAAGCAACAAAATGACCCCAAATCCCCCCTAAAATGACCCCAAATCCCCCCTAAAATGACACCATATCTCCCCCCAAAAATCCCCCAAATGACCCCAAACAACCCCCCAAACACCCCCAAATGACCCCAAAATCCCCCAAATGCCCCCAAATCCCACAAAAAAGCCCCCAAATCCCCCCAAAATGCCCCCAAATCCCCCAGTTTCCTCCCCCAAAACCTCCCAAATCCCCCAAATTCGGCCCCCAAAATGACCCCAAACCCCCCCAAAAAATAGAGGGGGAGATGGGGGAGGGATTGATGGTCCAAAAATTATGGGGTGTCACCCACTCACCCACTCGGTGCAGTTGACCAACGCGCTGCTGGTGGGTTGGAGGAGGCAGGTGCTGCGGTACGGGGCTCCGTTAAAGCTGGGAGGGGGGAAAAATTGGGGTGTGGGGTCAAGAAATTGGGGTTTGGGGTCAAGAAGTTGGGGTTTGGGGTCAAGAAGTTGGGTTTGGGGTCAAGAAGTTGGGTTTGGGGTCAAGAAGTTGGGGTTCCGGGTCAAGAAATTGGATTTGGGGCCAGGAAATTCGTGTTTGGGGTCATGAAGTTGGGTTTGGGGTCAAGAAAATGGGGTTTGGGGTCAAGAAGTTGGGTTTGGGGTCAAGAAGTTGGGGTTCCGGGGTCAAGAAGTTGGGTTTAGGGTCAAGAAATTGGGGTTCAGGAAGAAGAAACTGGGTTTGGGGTCATGAAATTGGGTTTGGGGTCATGAAATTGGGGTTTGGGGTCAAGAAATTGGGTTTAGGGTCAAGAAATTGGGGTTTTGGGGGGAAATGATGGGTTTTGGGGGAGAAGATGGGGGATTGGGGTCAAGAAGTTGGGTTTGGGGTCAAGAAGTTGGGGTTTGGGGTCAAGAAGTTGGGGTTCCGGGTCAAGAAATTGGATTTGGGGCCAGGAAATTCGTGTTTGGGGTCATGAAGTTGGGTTTGGGGTCAAGAAAATGGGGTTTGGGGTCAAGAATTTGTGCTTGGGGTCATGAAGTTGGGTTTGGGGTCAAGAAGTTGGGGCTCCGGGTCAAGAAATTGGATTTGGGGTCAAGAAATTCGTGTTTGGGGTCATGAAGTTGGGTTTGGGGTCAAGAAATTGGTGTTTGGGGTCAAGAATTTGTGCTTGGGGTCATGAAGTTGGGTTTGGGGTCAAGAAGTTGGGGTTCCGGGTCAAGAAATTGGATTTGGGGTCAAGAAATTCGTGTTTGGGGTCATGAAGTTGGGTTTGGGGTCAAGAAATTGGTGTTTGGGGTCAAGAATTTGTGCTTGGGGTCATGAAGTTGGGTTTGGGGTCAAGAAGTTGGGGTTCCGGGTCAAGAAATTGGATTTGGGGTCAAGAAATTCGTGTTTGGGGTCATGAAGTTGGGTTTGGGGTCAAGAAATTGGTGTTTGGGGTCAAGAATTTGTGCTTGGGGTCATGAAGTTGGGTTTGGGGTCAAGAAGTTGGGGTTCCGGGTCAAGAAATTGGATTTGGGGTCAAGAAATTCGTGTTTGGGTTCATGAAGTTGGGTTTGGGGTCAAGAAATTGGGGTTCGGGGTCAAGAAATTGGGGTTTGGGGGGGAAATGTTGGGTTTTAGGGGGGAAATGTTGGGTTTGGGGTCAAGACGTTGGGTTGTGGGGTCAAGAAGTTGGGTTTGGGGTCAAGAAATTGGGTTCAGGGTCAAGAAATTGGGGTTCCGGGTCAAGAAATCGGATTTGGGGCCAGGAAATTCGTGTTTGGGGTCATGAAGTTGGGTTTGGGGTCAAGAAATTGGGATTTGGGGTCAAGAAGTTGGGTTCAGGGCCAAGAAGTTGGGGTTCAGGGTCAAGAAATTGGGGTTCTGGGTCAAGAAAGTGGGTTTGGGGCCAAGAAATTCGTGCTTGGGGTCATGAAGTTGGGTTTGAGATCAAGAAGTTGGGGTTCCGGGTCAAGAAATTGGATTTGGGGCCAGGAAATTCGTGTTTGGGGTCATGAAGTTGGGTTTGGGGTCAAGAAATTGGGATTTGGGGTCAAGAAGTTGGGGTTCAGGGTCAAGAAGTTGGGATTTGGGGGGGAAATGTTGGGTTTTAGGGGGGAAATGGGGGTGTTGGGAGCAAAAGGTGGGGTGTGGGTTCAAGAAATTGGGGTTTGGGGTCAAGAAGTTGGGTTGTGGGGTCAAAAATTGGGGTTCGGGGTCATGAAATCGGGTTTGGGGTCATGAAATTGAGTTTGGGGTCAAGAAATTGGGTTTGGGGTCATGAAATTGGGGTTTGAGGTCATGAAATTCGGTTTGGGGTCCAGAACTTGGGTTTAGGGTCAAGAAACTGGGGTTCAGGAAGAAGAAACTGGGTTTGGGGTCAAGAAATTGGGTTTGGGGTCATGAAATTGGGGTTTGGGGTCAAGAAATTGGGTTTGGGGTCAAGAAATTGGGTTCAGGGTCAAGAAATTGGGTTTTGGGGTCATGAAATTCGGTTTGGGGTCCAGAAGTTGGGTTTAGGGTCAAGAAACTGGGGTTCAGGAAGAAGAAACTGGGTTTGGGGTCATGAAATTGGGTTTGGGGTCATGAAATTGGGGTTTGGGGTCAAGAAATTGGGTTTTGGGGGGGAAATGTTGGGATTTGGGGCACTGATGGGGTTTTGGGGTGGAAATGTTTGGGTTTTGGGGTAGAATGTTGGGTTTTTGGGACAGAAAAGTGGGATTTGGGGCACTGATGGGGTTTTGGGGTGGAAATGTTTGGGTTTTGGGTGGAAACGTTGAGTTTTTGGGTGGAAATTTTGGGTTTTTGGGGAGGAAAAGTGGGATTTGGGGCACTGATGGGGTTTTTGGGGTGGGAACGTTGGGTTTTGGGTGGAAATGTTGGGTTTTTGGGTGGAAATTTTGTGTTTTTGGGGCAGAAAAGTGGGATTTGGGGCACTGATGGGGTTTTTGGGGTGGAAACTTTGGGTTTTTGGGGCAGAAAAGTGGGATTTGGGGCACTGATGGGGTTTTTGGGGTGGAAATGTCGGGTTTTTGGGGTGAAAATGTTTGGGTTTTGGGTGGAAATGTTGAGTTTTTGGGTGGAAATTTTGGGTTTTTGGGGTGGAAAAGTGGGATTTGGGGCACTGATGGGGTTTTTGGGGTGGGAACGTTGGGTTTTGGGGTAGAATGTTGGGTTTTTGGGGCATGAGTGTTGAGTTTTGGGGCACTGATGGGGTTTTGGGGTGGAAACATTGGGTTTTTGGGGTAGAATGTTGGGTTTTTGGGGCACTGATGGGGTTTTGGGGTGGAAATGTTTGGGTTTTGGGGTGGAAATGTCGGGTTTTTCGGGTGGAAAAGTGGGATTTGGGGCACTGATGGGGTTTTTGGGGTGGAAACGTTGGGTTTTGGGGTGGAAATGTTGGGTTTTTGGGGTGGAAAAGTGGGTTTTTGGGGTGGAAAGTGGGATTTGGGGCACTGATGGGGTTTTTGGGGTGGAAATGTTTGGGTTTTTGGGTGGAATGTTGGGTTTTTGGGGTGGAAAAGTGGGTTTTGGGGCACTGATGGGGTTTTTGGGGTGAAAATGTTTGGGTTTTGGGGTGGAAATGTTGGGTTTTGGGATGGAAACTTTGGGTTTTTGGGGTGGAAAAGTGGGATTTGGGGCACTGATGGGGTTTTTGGGGTGAAAATGTTTGGGTTTTGGGGTAGAATGTTGGGTTTTTGGGGTGGAAAAGTGGGATTTGGGGCACGGATGGGGTTTTGGGGTGGAAATGTTTGGGATTTTGGGTGGAAATGTTGAGTTTTTGGGTGGAAATTTGGGGTTTTTGGGGTGGAAAAGTGGGATTTGGGGCACTGATGGGGTTTTGGGGTGGAAACGTTGAGTTTTTGGGGTGGAAATTTTGGGTTTTTGGAGTGGAAAAGTGGGATTTGGGGCACTGATGGGGTTTTTGGGGTGGGAACGTTGGGTTTTGGGGTAGAATGTTGGGATTTTGGGGTGGAAAAGTGGGATTTGGGGCACTGATGGGGGTTTTGGGGTGGAAATGTTTGGGTTTTGGGGTAGAATGTTGGGTTTTGGGGTGGAAAAGTGGGATTTGGGGCACTGATGGGGTTTTGGGGTGGAAATGTTTGGGTTTTGGGGTGGAAACGTTGGGTTTTGGGGTGGAAAAGTGGGATTTGGGGCACTGATGGGGTTTTGGGGTGGAAATGTTTGGGTTTTGGGGTGGAAACGTTGGGTTTTGGGGTGGAAAAGTGGGATTTGCGGTCGAAACGTTGAGGTTTTGGGGGGAAATGTTGGGTTTTTGGGGTGGAAAAGTGGGATTTGGGGCACTGATGGGGTTTTTGGGGTGAAAATGTTGAGTTTTGGGTGGAAACTTTGGGTTTTTGGGGTGGAAAAGTGGGATTTGGGGCACTGATGGGGTTTTTGGGGTGGGAACGTTGGGTTTTGGGGTGGAAACGTTGGGTTTTTGGGGTGGAAAAGTGGGATTTGGGGCACTGATGGGGTTTTTGGGGTGGAAACGTAGGGTTTTTGGGGTGAAATGTTGGGTTTTGGGGTAGAATGTTGGGTTTTTGGGTCGGAAAAGTGGGATTTGGGGCACTGATGGGGTTTTCGGGTGGAAATGTTGGGTTTTTGGGGTGGAGAAGTGGGATTTGGGGTCGAAATGTTGAGGTTTTGGGTGGAAATTTTGGGTTTTTGGGGTGGAAAAGTGGGATTTGGGGCACTGATGGGTTTTTGGGGGTGAAAATGTTTGGGTTTTGGGGTAGAATGTTGGGTTTTTGGGGTGGAAAAGTGGGATTTGGGGCACTGATGGGGTTTTTGGGGTGAAAATGTTTGGGTTTTGGGGTAGTATGTTGGGTTTTTGGGGTGCAAAAGTGGGATTTGGGGTCGAAATGTTGGGTTTTTGGATGGAAATTTTGGGTTTTTAGGGCGGAAAAGTGGGATTTGGGGCAGCGATGGGTTTTTGGGGTGGGAACGTTGAGTTTTTGGGGTGGAAATGTTGGGTTTTTGGGGTGGAAAAGTGGGATTTGGGGCACTGATGGGGTTTTTGGGGTGGAAATGTTTGGGTTTTGGGGTAGAATGTTGGGTTTTGGGGTGGATATGTTGAGATTTGGGGTAGAATGTTGGGTTTTTGGGGCAGGAGTGTTGAGTTTTGGGGCGCTGATGGGATTTCTGGGGTGGAAATGTTGAGGTTTTGGGTGGAAATGTCAGGTTTTTGGGGTGGAAAAGTGGGATTTGGGGCACGGATGGGGTTTTGGGGTGGAAACTTTGGGTTTTTGGGGTGGAAATGTTTGTGTTTTGGGGTAGAATGTTGGGTTTTTGGGGTGGAAAAGTGGGATTTGGGGCACTGATGGGGTTTTGGGGTGGAAACGTCGGGTTTTTGGGATGGAATGTTGGGTTTTTGGGTGGAAAAGTGGGATTTGGGGCACTGATGGGGTTTTTGGGGTGGAAATGTTGGGTTTTGGGTGGAAATGTTGGGTTTTTGGGTTGGAAAAGTGGGATTTGGGGCACTGATGGGGTTTTTGGGGTGGAAACGTTGGGTTTTTGGGGTGGAAATGTTCAGTTTTTGGGTGGAAATTTTGGGTTTTTGGGGTGGAAAAGTGGGATTTGGGGCAGTGATGGGGTTTTGGGGGTGAAAATGTTTGGGTTTTGGGTGGAAATGTTGAGTTTTTGGGGTGGAAAAGTGGGATTTGGGGCACTGATGGGGTTTTGGGGTGGAAACTTTGGGTTTTTGGGGTGGAAATGTTGAGTTTTGGGTGGAAACTTTGGGTTTTTGGGGTGGAAAAGTGGGATTTGGGGCACTGATGGGGTTTTGGGGTGGAAACGTCGGGTTTTTGGGGTGGAATGTTGGGTTTTTGGGTGGAAAAGTGGGATTTGGGGCACTGATGGGGTTTTTGGGGTGAAAATGTTTGGGTTTTGGGTGGAAATGTTGGGTTTTTGGGTTGGAAAAGTGGGATTTGGGGCACTGATGGGGTTTTTGGGGTGGAAACGTTGGGTTTTTGGGGTGGAAATGTTCAGTTTTTGGGTGGAAATTTTGGGTTTTTGGGGTGGAAAAGTGGGATTTGGGGCAGTGATGGGGTTTTGGGGGTGAAAATGTTTGGGTTTTGGGTGGAAATGTTGAGTTTTTGGGTGGAAATTTTGGGTTTTTGGGGTGGAAAAGTGGGATTTGGGGCACTGATGGGGTTTTTGGGGTGGAAACGTTGCTTTTTGGGTGGAAACTTTGGGTTTTTGGGGTGGAAAAGTGGGATTTGGGGCACTGATGGGGTTTTGGGGTGGAAACTTTGGGTTTTTGGGGTGGAAATGTTGAGTTTTGGGTGGAAACTTTGGGTTTTTGGGGTGGAAAAGTGGGATTTGGGGCACTGATGGGGTTTTGGGGTGGAAACGTCGGGTTTTTGGGGTGGAATGTTGGGTTTTTGGGTGGAAAAGTGGGATTTGGGGCACTGATGGGGTTTTGGGGTGGAAACATTGGGTTTTTGGGGTAGAATGTTGGGTTTTTGGGGCACTGATGGGGTTTTTGGGGTGAAAATGTTTGGGTTTTGGGATGGAAATGTTGGTTTTTTGGGGTGGAAAATGGGATTTGGGGCACTGATGGGGTTTTGGGGTGGAAACTTTGGGTTTTTGGGGTGGAAATGTTGAGTTTTGGGTGGAAACTTTGGGTTTTTGGGGTGGAAATGTTTGGGATTTGGGTGGAAACGTTGAGTTTTTGGGTGGAAATTTTGGGGTTTTGGAAAGGAAAAGTGGGATTTGGGGCACTGATGGGGTTTTTGGGGTGAAAATGTTTGGGTTTTGGGGTAGAATGTTGGGTTTTTGGGGCAGGAGTGTTGAGTTTTGGGGCACTGATGGGGTTTTGGGGTCGAAATGTTGGGTTTTTGGGTGGAAATTTTGGGTTTTTGGGGTGGAAAAGTGGGATTTGGGGCACTGATGGGGTTTTGGGGTGGAAACGTCGGGTTTTTGGGAGTGAAAATGTTTGGGTTTTGGGGTAGAATGTTGGGTTTTGGGGTGGAAAAGTGGGATTTGGGGCACTGATGGGTTTTTTGGGGTGAAAATGTTTGGGTTTTTGGGTGGAAACTTTCGGTTTTTGGGGTGGAAAAGTGGGATTTGGGGCACTGATGGGGTTTTTGGGGTGGGAACGTCGGGTTTTTGGGGTGGAAATGTTGGGTTTTGGGGTAGAATGTTGGGATTTTGGGGTGGAAAAGTGGGATTTGGGGCACTGATGGGGTTTTGGGGGTGAAAATGTTTGGGTTTTCGGGTGGAAATGTTGGGTTTTTGGGGTGGAAAAGTGGGATTTGGGGCACTGATGGGGTTTTTGGGATGGAAATGTTTGGGTTTTTGGGGTAGAATGTTGGGTTTTTGGGGTGGAAAAGTGGGATTTGGGGCACTGATGGGGTTTTTGGGGTGGGACCGTCGGGTTTTTGGGGTGGAGAAGTGGGATTTGGGGTCGAAATGTTGAGGTTTTGGGTGGAAATTTTGGGTTTTTGGGTTGGAAAAGTGGGATTTGGGGCACTGATGGGGTTTTTGGGGTGGAAACGTTGGGTTTTGGGGTGGAAATGTTCAGTTTTTGGGTGGAAATTTGGGGTTTTTGGGGTGGAAAAGTGGGATTTGGGGCACTGATGGGGTTTTGGGGTGGGAACGTTGGGTTTTGGGGTAGAATGTTGGGTTTTTGGGGTGGAAAAGTGGGATTTGGGGCACTGATGGGGTTTTTAGGGTGGAAATGTCGGGTTTTTGGGGTGGAAAAATGTTTTTTTGGGGCGTTTTTGGGGTTTTTGGGGCTCACCCCAGCTCCCTGAAGGGCACCTCGAACTCGAGCTCCTCCTTGGTCAAAGCCTCCACCTTCTCTATGAAGTTCTTGAAGGCTGTCTTCAGTTTGTGCCGCATCTCCCGCTCCATCTGCACCCATAGGGGACCCCAAAAATCCCAAAGGATGAACCCCAAAAATCCCACAAAAGGTGCCCAAAAAAATCCCCCAAAAAGAGCCTCAAAAATCCCCCAAAAGAGACCCAAAAATCCCAATGGAGGAACCCCAAAAATCCCCCCAAAAGAAACCCAAAATCCCCCAAATCCCCCCCCAAAATGACCCCATATTGCCCCCCAAAGACCCACATTGACCCCAAATGCCACAAAAATCCCAAAAAAGCCCCAAAATCCCCCCAAAATGACCCCAAATCCTCCCCAAATCCTCCAAATTCGCCCCCCAAACTCCCCCAAACAACCCCAAAATTCCCCCAAAAAAGCCATAAAATCCCCCCAAAATGACCCCATCTTCCCCTCCAAAGACCCACGTTGACCCCAAATGCCCCAAAAATCCCATAAAAGCCCCAAAATCCCCGAAAATGACCCCAAATCCCCCCTGAAAAGACCCCAAATCCTCCCCAAATCCTCCAAATTCGCCCCCCAAACTCCCCCAAACAACCCCAAAAATTCCCCCAAAAAAGTCCCATAATCCCCCCAAAATGACCCCATCTTCCCCCCCAAAGACCCACGTTGACCCCAAATGCCCCCAAAATCCCAAAAAAGCCCCAAATTGCCCCAAAATGACCCCAAATCCCCTCCCAAAAGACCCCAAATCCTCAAATTCGCACCCCAAACTTCTCCAAATAACCCCAAAAATTCCCCCAAAAAAGCCCCAAAATCCCCCCAAAATGACCCCATCTTCCCCTCCAAAGACCCACGTTGACCCCAAATGCCCCCAAAATCCCATAAAAGTCCCAAGTTGCCCCAAAACGACCCCAAATCCCCTCCCAAAAGACCCCAAATCCTCAAATTCGCCCCCCAAACTCCCCCAAATAACCCCAAAAATTCCCCCAAAAAAGCCCCAAAATCCCCCCAAAATGACCCCAAATCGGCCCCCAAAGACCCACGTTGACCCCAAATGCCCCCAAAATCCCAAAAAAGCCCCAAATTGCCCCAAAACGACCCCAAATCCCCTCCCAAAAGACCCCAAATCCTCAAATTCGCCCCCCAAACTTCTCCAAATAACCCCAAAAATTCCCATAAAAAAGCCCCAAAATCCCTCCAAAATGACCCCATCTTCCCCTCCAAAGATCCACGTTGACCCCAAATGCCCCCAAAATCCCATAAAAGTCCCAAGTTGCCCCAAAACGACCCCAAATCCCCTCCCAAAAGACCCCAAATCCTCAAATTCGCACCCCAAACTCCCCCAAATAACCCCAAAAATTCCCCCAAAAAAGCCCCAAAATCCCCCCAAAATGACCCCAAATCGGCCCCCAAAGACCCACGTTGACCCCAAATGCCCCCAAAATCCCAAAAAAGCCCCAAATTGCCCCAAAACGACCCCAAATCCCCTCCCAAAAGACCCCAAATCCTCAAATTCGCCCCCAAACTTCTCCAAATAACCCCAAAAATTCCCATAAAAAAGCCCCAAAATCCCTCCAAAATGACCCCATCTTCCCCTCCAAAGATCCACGTTGACCCCAAATGCCCCCAAAATCCCAAAAAAGCCCCAAATTGCCCCAAAATGACCCCAAACCCCCTCCCAAAAGACCCCAACTCCTCCCCAAATCCTCCAAATTCGCCCCCCAATCTTCTCCAAATAACCCCAAAATTCCCTCCAAATAATCCCCCAAATCCCCCCAAAATGACCCCTAATCGTCCCCCAAAGACCCACATTGACCCCAAATGCCCCCAAAATCCCATAAAAGTCCCAAGTTGCCCCAAAACGACCCCAAATCCCCTCCCAAAAGACCCCAAATCCTCAAATTCGCACCCCAAACTTCTCCAAACAACCCCAAAAATTCCCCCAAAAAAGCCCCAAAATCCCCCCAAAATGACCCCATCTTCCCCTCCAAAGACCCACGTTGACCCCAAATGCCCCCAAAATCCCAAAAAAGCCCCAAAATCCCCCCAAAATGACCCCAAATCCCCCCTGAAAAGACCCCAATTTCCTCCCCAAAAACCACCACATGCGCCACCCAAAATGCCCCCAAACTCCCCCAAAATTCCCCCAAAAAAGCCCCAAAATCCCTCCAAAATGACCCCAAATCGGCCCCCAAAGACCCACGTTGACCCCAAATGCCCCCAAAATCCCAAAAAAGCCCCAAATTGCCCCAAAACGACCCCAAATCCCCTCCCAAAAGACCCCAAATCCTCAAATTCGCCCCCCAAACTTCTCCAAACAACCCCAAAAATTCCCCCAAAAAAGCCCCAAAATCCCCCCAAAATGACCCCATCTTCCCCTCCAAAGACCCACGTTGACCCCAAATGCCCCCAAAATCCCAAAAAAGCCCCAAAATCCCCCCAAAATGACCCCAAATCCCCCCTGAAAAGACCCCAATTTCCTCCCCAAAAACCACCACATGCGCCGCCCAAAATGCCCCCAAACTCCCTCAAAATTCCCCCTAGAGACCCCCAAATTCCCCCAAAATGACCCCATCTTCCCCTCCAAAGACCCACGTTGACCCCAAATGCCCCCAAAATCCCAAAAAAGCCCCAAATTGCCCCAAAATGACCCCAAATCCCCTCCCAAAAGACCCCAAATCCTCAAATTCGCACCCCAAACTTCTCCAAATAACCCCAAAAATTCCCCCAAAAAAGCCATAAAATTCCCCCAAAATGACCCCAAATCAGCCCCCAAAGACCCACATTGACCCCAAATGCCCCCAAAATCCCAAAAAAGCCCCAAATTGCCCCAAAATCCCCCCACCTGCTCAGCGTAGAGGTCGTCGCGGTCGTGCATGTGCTGATGCTTCCCCAAATCCGTGGTGATTTCCCCCACTTCTGTGTAGAACTGCACGTCTGTGTGCCTCTTCTTCCCAAACATGATGGCGTTCTGGGGGAGGAAACCGACCCCAAAATGACCCCAAAAGAGCCAAAATCTAAACCTCACAAAAATGACCCTAAAACCCACAAAATTTGCCCCAAACGCTCGGAAAATGACCCCAAATCCCATAAAAACGAGCCAAAATCCCATAAAAGTGAGCCACAATCCCACAAAAGGACACAAAATCCCATAAAAGTGAGCCAAAATCCCACAAAAGGACACAAAATCACAAAAAATCACACCAAAATGACCCAAAATCCCACAAAATGACCCAAAATCCCACAAAATGACCCAAAATCCCACAAACAGGACCCAAAATCCCACAAACAGGACCCAAAATCACAAAACTTCGCACCAAAATGACAGTAAATCCCATAAAAGTGAGCCAAAATCCCACAAAATGACCCAAAATCCCACAAAACTTTGCACCAAAATGACACAAAATCTCATATAATTGACCCCAAATCACACAAAAATGACCCCAAATCCCACAAAATGACACAAAATCCCACAAAAATGACCCAAAATCCCACAAAAGTGAGCCAAAATCCCACAAAATGACCCAAAATCACAAAACTTCGCACCAAAATGACCCAAAATCCCACAAAATGACCCAAAATCCCACAAACAGGACCCAAAATCCCACAAACAGGACCCAAAATCACAAAACTTCGCACCAAAATGACAAAATCTCATAAAATTGATGCAAAATCCCACAAAAATGACCCAAAATCCCACAAAAATGACCCATAATCACAAAACTTCGCCCCAAAATGATCCAAAATCTCATAAAATTGACCCAAAATCCCAAAAAATGACCCAAAATCACAAAACTTCTCACCAAAATGACAGTAAATCTCATAAAATTGACCCCAAATCCCACAAAAATGACAAAAAATCCCACAAAAATGACAAAAAATCCCACAAAAATGACAAAAAATCCCACAAAAATGACAAAAAAATCCCACAAAAGTGACCCAAAATCCCGAAAAAATGAGCCTGAACCCCATAAAAATGACCCAAAATCACAGAAAAATGAGACCAAATCCCATAAAAATGACACAAAAAAACATGAGAACGACCCCAAATCCAATGATAACGACCCAAAATGACACAAAATCCCATAAAAATAACCCAGAAAGACCCCCAAAGATTCCAAAAGACTCGACTTCTCTCCAAAAAGAGCCCAAATCCCCCCAAAATGACCCAAAATCCCATAAAAATGACCCCAAATCCCCCCAAAATGCGTCCGAATCCCATAAAGACCCCAAATCCCCCAAAAGTGACCCAAAATCCCATAAAAGTGAGCCAAAATTCCACAAAAGTGAGCCAAAATTCCACAAAAATGACCCAAAATCACCAAAATTCACACCAAAACGACACAAAATCTCATAAAATTGACCCCAACTCCCCAAAAAATGATCCAAAATCCCACAAAAATGACCCCAAATCACAAAACTTCTCACCAAAATGACAGTAAATCTCATATAATTGACCCCAAATCCCACAAAATTGACCCCAAATCCCACAAAATGGCCCCAAATCCCACAAAATCCCACAAAATCCCAAAAAAATGACCCAAAATCCCATAAAATTGAGCCAAAATCCCACAAAATGACCCAAAATCACCAAAATTCGCACCAAAATGACACAAAATCTCATAAAATTGACCCCAAATCCCACAAAAATGACCCAAAACCCCCAAATTGACACAAAATCCACCAAAAATGACCCAAAATCCCCAAAATTCCCCAAAATGATCCCAAATACCCCCAAAATGACCCCAAATTCCCCAAAATTGACCCCAAATCCCACAAAAGACCCAAAATCCCACAAAACTTTGCACCAAAATGACACAAAATCCCATAATATTGACCCCAAATCCCACAAAAATGACCCAAAATCTCATAAAAATGACTCAAAATCCCTCAAAACTTCGCAACAAAATGACCCAAAATCCCATAAAATTGACCCCAAATCCCACAAAATGACCCAAAATCCCACAAAATCCCACAAATCCCACAAAAATGACCCAAAATCCCATAAAATTGAGCCAAAATCCCACAAAAATGACCCAAAATCCCATAAAAATGACCCAAAATCACCAAAATTTGCACCAAAATAACCCAAAATCTCATAAAATTGACCCCAAATCCCACAAAAATGACCCAAAACCCCCAAATTGACCCAAAATCCACCAAAAATGACCCAAAATCCCCAGAATTCCCCAAAATGATCCCAAATCCCCCCAAAATGACCCCAAATTCCCCAAAATTGACCCCAAATTCCACAAAAGACCCAAAATCCCACAAAACTTTGCACCAAAATGACACAAAATCCCATAATATTGACCCCAAATCCCACAAAAATGACCCAAAATCCCACAAAATGACCCAAAATCTCATAAAAATGACTCAAAATCCCTCAAAACTTCGCAACAAAATGACCCAAAATCCCATAAAATTGACCCCAAATCCCACAAAATGACCCAAAATCCCACAAAATCCCACAAATCCCACAAAAATGACCCAAAATCCCATAAAATTGAGCCAAAATCCCACAAAAATGACCCAAAATCCCATAAAAATGACCCAAAATCACCAAAATTTGCACCAAAATAACCCAAAATCTCATAAAATTGACCCCAAATC